>NC_086318.1:360180451-360517951 GCF_036172605.1 Pelobates fuscus
AGATAAAAAAAACTTACCATTCGATGTTTTCTTTCTTCTAAAATCTTCTTTCTTCAGCCCAAAAAAGGCCAAATTAAAAATCCATAATAACCGACGCAATTAAAAAAAAAAAAAAAAAAAAAAAAAAAACCAGCGCAAAAAAAATAATCAATCTTCACCCATGGAGGGCTCCGCGCAGACTGAGCTCCGCAGGGTGGGGAAGGCTTATAAAGCCTTGCCCCGCCCTGCAATTAGGCTAAGAACACTCTGATTGGTGGGTTTTAAACCAATCAGAGTGCTCTTTGTCATTTTACAAGCGTGGGAAAGTTCTTTGGAATTTTCCCACGCTTGTAAAATGACACAGAGCACTGTGATTGGATGGATTTCAAGCCATCCAATCACAGTGCTCTGTGTCATTTTACAAGCGTGGGAAAGTTCTTTGGAATTTTCCCACGCTTGTAAAATGACACAGAGCACTGTGATTGGATGGCTTGAAACCCATCCAATCACAGTGCTCTGTGTCATTTTACAAGCGTGGGAAAATTCCAAAGAACTTTCCCACGCTTGTAAAATGACACAGAGCACTGTGATTGGATGGCTTGAAACCCATCCAATCACAGTGCTCTGTGTCATTTTGTATTTAGGGCCCCCACCCACCGCTCAGGGGTGGGGGCCGGGGGGGACAGTAGGTCCCCCCTTATTGATAATTTTAGGGCCCCCACCCACCGCTCAGGGGTGGGGGCCGGGGGGGGGACAATAGGTCCCCCCCTTATTGATCATTTTAGGGCCCCCACCCGCCGCACAGGGGTGGGGGCCGGGGGGGGACAGTAGGTCCCCCCCTTATTGATAATTTTAGGGCCCCCACCCGCCGCACAGGGGTGGGGGCCGGGGGGGACAGTAGGTCCCCCCCTTATCGATAATTTTAGGGCCCCCACCCACCGCTCAAGGGTGGGGGCCGGGGGGGGGACAGTAGGTCCCCCCCTCATTGATAATTTTAGGGCCACCGCTCAGGGGTGGGGGCCGGGGGGGGACAGTAGGTCCCCCCCTCATTGATAATTTTAGGGCCCCCACCCGCCGCACAGGGGTGGGGGCCGGGGGGGGGGACAGTAGGTCCCCCCCTCATTGATAATTTTAGGGCCCCCACCCGCCGCTCAGGGGTGGGGGCCGGGGGGGGCAGTAGGTCCCCCCCTTATCGATAATTTTAGGGCCCCCACCCACCGCTCAGGGGTGGGGGCCGGGGGGGGCAGTAGGTCCCCCCCTTATCGATAATTTTAGGGCCCCCACCCACCGCTCAGGGGTGGGGGCCGGGGGGGGACAGTAGGTCTCCCCCTCATTGATAATTTTAGGGCCCCCACCCGCCGCACAGGGGTGGGGGCCGGGGGGGGGACAGTAGCTCCCCCCCCTTATTGATAATTTTAGGGCCCCCACCCGCCGCTCAGGGGTGGGGGCCGGGGGGGCAGTAGGTCCCCCCCCTCATTGATAATTTTAGGGCCCCCACCCGCCGCACAGGGGTGGGGGCCGGGGGGGACAGTAGGTCCCCCCCCTTATTGACAATTTTAGAAAGCGAGCTGAGCTGTCAGTCAGACAGCTCAGCTCGCGAACGCGCATTCCGCGCACATGCGCGGTAAAGCGCTCAGGTTCTTCATAGGGCGGCATTCAATGCCGCTCTATGAAGAACGCGATTGGTCCAGCGCGAAGCCGTCCCATTGGGCCCCGCGATTTCGTCATTTTGACGAAAAAGGGGGCGCGGCCTAGCGGGGAGCTCGGCGCTGGAACGGAGGTAAGTTTTTAATATAAAAACACCGACATTTTTTTTTTTAATCAATGAAAGTTCATATAAAAGCAAGAAGGAAGGCTGGGGAACCTGTCTTTCTTGCTTTTATATGGTGACTATAGAGTCCCTTTAATAGGGCATCCGTTTTCCCCAGTCTGAATTTTTGTGTTGCATGATTTCAACAAGGGGCTCATAATATTTCTTATAGATTCTGGTCCACGTTGCCATCATAGCATTACGCAGTTGCTGTGAATGTCCCTTTCAACCACGTGTCAAAGATGTTCTCTCAGATTGCGACCTGGTGACTGTGGAGGGTGTTGGAGTACACTAAATTTATTGTCATGGTCCTGGCACTAGCTTGAGATCTTGTGTGCTTTATGACATGGTGCGTTGTCCACTAGTAGCCAGTCGCCACCAATGAGTGTAATGCGGCTATAAATGAGGCAAAAAGTCTGCAGCAATGCCCAGATAGGCTGTGACATTTACGTGATGCTCTGTTGGTATTAAGTGGCTTAATGTTTGCAAAGAGAAAAATCTTTATCACCACCAGCCCAAAACATAGACGCAAGGCATACTCCATGTTGTTTACACTAAATTCTAATACTGTCACATGTTCGTCCTCACCATGTGGTGTCTCTGGGGATGGCTTCCCTCAGGGCATCGGTCGTCTGCTCTGTGCCGGTGTGTCTGGCTCCTGCGGCGTATGGAAAGACGTCGGCCACTGCGGATCCATATCAATTTATAACACCATGTACACCCACGGTATTGACAACGTCAGCGTGCGTGTGACGTCACGCAAAGGACGTGCATGCACGTTCTGGGGTCAGAGGCCGGAAACAGCCAATTGGATTTAAAGGAGACTTATTTAAACTCCTTTCCTGTCTTTCTTCATTGCCCTGTTGTGGTTTCCCTTAGTGGCTGTCCGAGAGTGTGTTCCTGAGCATTTATGGGAAAGATACCATGATATCAAATATACAAAACTGTCCAGACTCTGGCACTCAACCTCCAATATTTACAATGCGACTTTACCCGGGTGCTTCCCAGCAAAATATAGACGAGAAAGGAGACAGGAGCACTCACTTGGATTTTCAAAAAAATTGTATTTCAATCAATCACCTCCACATCAACGTTTCGACCCTTCAGGGTCTTGATAAAGACCCTGAAGGGTCGAAACGTTGATGTGGAGGTGATTGATTGAAATACAATTTTTTTGAAAATCCAAGTGAGTGCTCCTGTCTCCTTTCTCGTCGATGATATCAAATATATAATCCCAAAGTTTGCTTGTTTCTTTTTTTGGTTTCATCGTTTATTGTAGCTATTTCATTAATCCACGAGTAAATCAGAAGATAAAACAGAATCATGTTTTTTTTAGGCTAAACAATCCATTATAATCATTAGTTTATTGTTATTTTGACGAGTGTTTCTCTATATTACTAAACTTACACCCTGTCCCCTAACCTCAGAGAAAGTTTCTGTAAACAGTGACTAAGAAAACAGGACTATTGTTATGACAAATTATTTGCTGTGCATGAAAGGATTAACCAACTGTCCATGTTTACCTCTGAAAAGGGTCAGCGGAGGCTTTGCTAAGACTTCAATCTGCTATATCTTGATACAAATATAGAGAAAGACACTGTGGCCAAAGGACAGGGTGCCAGTTGTTGTAGGACTACAATTCCCATGATGATTGGCAAAGTATATTGTGTGTGTATATATATATATAAAACAGATTTACCGTTTGGCCAGTACTGATATAAGGCAACACTAATCTATGCCAATCTCCCCATATGTTCATTACTCGGATGATGTGAATTCTAGTCCAACAACAGCAGATGAAATGCATACTCTCTAATTTTGAAGCAAATATTACTTTCTTACACCATCCAAACTGCGTTTCTCTCAGAGAAGAGTTAACTCCAGTCATTGTCCCTTGTTTTCTTACTGTGATCCTTGTCACTATGCTACCGGATCAATAAACAAACACTGGGTGGTACAGGTGCTCCAGATAGGTAATGGACCTTAAGGTGATGGCTGAATGAGATTATCTCATGCTTCTAAAGACTGTTACTGTTTACTGGTCACTAAGAAAACACAGATTCAAAAACAGTCTCGTGCATACCAGAATTTAAGTCACCTAGGGGCACACAGTGTATGCAACGCTGTATGCATCTACCTGTTGAAGCTAATTTAATATATAGATAAATAGATACAAGGCACAGTCTCCTGACAGATCATCTCAAGCAAAATTAAGTTTGTGTCTAAAAACTGAATTGAACTTGCTGGCAGTGGAGCATGGGTCATGATACAGTTGGAGTATTGACTGTTTGGTAGTCCACCTATTGTACAGCGCTACAGAATTTGTTGGCGCTTTCTATATAATAATAAAAATGAACCATCTGAGCTCTTTCCAGCTAAACTTATCCCCAAAAAACATAACCTGCTCTTTATCAAAAGTATGCACTGCTCCCAGTGTTTATTTAAAAAGATGTTTGTTTGTCATCCATTTAAATATACAAATAGTTGTACAAGTGGTGCTTTACTATCCCTGTAACCTTAATATGTCAATCAACTCTTCGAGTCTTAAGTTCTAGTCTGCTGGATGAGGAATAGAGGTTAGTGTACTTACCACATATGACAAAATATGAAGAGAAGTGCCTTTTTGTTCTGAACTGGTAGTAAATAGCCTCCTTTGGTCTTTCCATTGTTAATTCAGTTCTGGATCCATCCAGTAATATATTGTCTTAGCTTCAGAAACCAAATTTTTTCCTGCCATTCTTTCTGATTGGATCATTAAAGGACCACTATAGGCACCCAGACCACTTCAGCTTAACGAAGTGGTCTCGGTGCCAGGTCCAGCTAGGTTTAACCCTGCAGCTGTAAACATAGCAGTTTCAGAGAAACTGCTATGTTTACTTTAGGGTTAATCCATCCTCTAGTGGCTGTCTCATTGACAGCCGCTAGAGGCGCTTCCGCGCTTCTCACTGTGATTTTCAAAGTGAGAAGACGCCAGCGTCCATAGGAAAGCATTGAAAATGCTTTCCTATGGACTGGCTGAATGCGCGCGCAGCTCTTGCCGCGCATGCGCATTCAGCCAGGGATGTCAGAAGAGGGAGGAGAGTCCCAGCGCTGGAAAAAAGTTAAGGGATTAACCCCTTCCTCCCCCTTCAGCGCAACGGCAGTGGGACACTGAGGGTGGGGGCACCCTAACGGGCACTATAGTGCCAGGAAAACAAGTTTTTTTTCCTGGCACTATAGTGGTCCTTTAAACCCCTTAAGGACACATGACATGTGTGACATGTCATGATTCCCTTTTATTCCAGAAGTTTGGTCCTTAAGGGGTTAAATGCTTTGGGGTAGAGAACCCTCCAAGTCAACATGGCGTGCATAGATGAACATTTCCTATATTAGTTTATATTCCAGTTTATTAATATTGCTGAATTAAACAATAAAAAAATTTAACATTTGTATTCTCACCTCCCAAAACAGTACTTGGCAGAACCGCTTTTGACTGCAATTACAGCTGTGTGTATTTTGAGTAAGTCTTTACCAATTTTGCACATCTAGAGCCTGACATTTATGACAATTATTTTTGGCAAGACAACACTCTGTCAGGTTGGACAGGCTCCAATAATGAACACCAATTTTCAAGCCTTCCCAGATATTCTCGATTGGATTGAAGTCTGACTTGGTTAGTTCAAAAACACAAGGGTTCATTTTTTTTTGTTAACAACCTTGTTTTGGGGAGTACATTTACAAGCGTATATAAAACTGGATTCAAATCCAGTTACTAAAAGATAGTTCATAACATGATGATAATGTAGAAGAAAGCACTGGTAATTAAACATTTCTGTTATAAAGCTGCAATAAGATTTTTTACAAAAATGCTAGGACTCAAGTTGCTTACTATTGAGAATCCAAAATACCGCAGAACATCTACTTGGAGTAAAGATACTTGATTAGGTGCAAAATCTTAAAGTTTATATCTGAACGGGATTGAGACATTTATTATATCTGATGGTAAGTCCAGACTTCTACTGTATATGTAACATAGAATGTGACTGCAGATAAGAACCATTCGGCCCATCTAGTCTGCCTAATTTTCTAAATACTTTCATTAGTCTCTGGCCTTCTCTCATAGTTAGGATAGCCTTATGCCTATCCCACGCATGCTTAAACTCCTTTACTGTGTTAACCTCTACCACTTCAGCTGGAAGGCTATTCCATGCCTCCACTACCAGGCCAATGCCCAGGTCCCCTTAATAGTCCATCGAGGAACCTTGTAACAAGTCTCTCCATAGAAAAAGAACATGGACGGCGACAGTGTACATGCAAGTAGAGGTTCTTAAAAACTCTATTTCAACAAAATGAGAAAAAGTCCAGGCACACTGTGATGTTGGAAAAATTGGCTCCCACAAGCCACCTGATTGTACATACCAAAGGATTACAAAACACTGCGACATCTGATGTGTTTCGTCAAGATTACAGATGGAGCTACTCCTAGACAAAAATAAACTGAACCAGCAATTCCCTATATACCTGCAAACGTTTGGGAGGATAACCTCACATCATTAAACAAAATGAATATATACATTAACAAAAAAATAATCTTATATCAATTTGGAGAGAAACAATGTTAAAGGGACACTCCAGGCACCCAGACCATTTCAGCTAATTGAAGTGGTCTGGGTGCTGTGACCCTTTTTTGCACTCAGTACTGCAATGTAAAACATTGCAGTTCCAGAGTACTACAATGTTTACATTGCAGCTCTAAGTCTGCCCTCAGTGGCTGCTAACAGACAGCCACTAGAGTGCTTCCGGAATCTAAACCAACCTTTGGTCTGTTATCTGACGATGGATGTCCTCATGGACCTCCAGTGTCAGATTTTCCCCTTAGGAAAGCATTGAACAATGCTTTCCTATGAGGAGGTCTAATATGCGCGCGTGGCCATTGCCTTGCAAGCGCATTTGGTCTCCCCTGCTGGCTGATGTCGGCGGGGGAGGAGTGTGGGCAGAGCCTGACCCAGCACTGAGGGACATCGGCGCTGGATTCAGGTAAATAGCTGAAGGGGTTTTAATGACATGGGATGGGGAGCAAAAGGGAGGGAGGGGGGCACTCCAGGTTTGTTTTCCTGGCACTGGACTGTCCCTTTAATTGCCTCAAAAAGGGGAAGAAAATGGAAGCTTAGGGAGACACTCAAATAAGTGGGGGTAACCCACAATAAACTACCAGCCTATGGTACTTTAATTGCCTCAACTTTACCAGGCAACTTTACCAGGCAAGGTAGATAAAGCAAAATATTTGTTTCAAATTTGATGAGGTAGCTCAGTTGTTAAATTCCCTACAAAGCCTGTTCAAAATGCAAGGTCACAGGTTCGAATCCCGGCCCTTCATTAGTACCATCAATCGGTGGGTAATAATATCAATTACTAATTAGCTGCCGATTTAGTTAATTCTGAGAGCGTGCGCTGAAAAGCGCTTTGAGTACCACTTGGAGAAAGGCGCTTTATAAATACTAGTTATTATTATTATAAATTTAAATGGATACTATATGCTGTATTCCTGGCATTATAGCTCCCTGTGCCCCCCGCCAGGGTAAATAAAGGGTTAAAAACCCTTTACTTTCTGATCCAAGCGCCTATGTCCCTTGGCGCAGGGTCTTAGCCCCGCCCCCTGCCGAGCAGGCGCTTATGTGTTCACTGACACACACATACAAGCTCACTCACTTGCAGCCACACACACACAAACACAAGCTCACTCACTAGCAGGCACACACAATCATTGTCATGGCTGAAGCTTACCCGGCACTGTTAGGTGACGTTGCCATTTTGTGGCCTCTTCTTTCCAGCGAGGTCAGCAACGGAAGCGCAGCTTTTGTGCGGGAAACTGAGCTTCCATTAAGAGGCGGGGCTCATGTGCAGGAGGGTGGGGTATGCGGATAAAATGTATGTAAGTTTTGAAGGGAGACTGACAGGAGTCCCTCCAACCGCCAGCAACCTAATTGCGGCTGCATCAGCCCCTAGCTCCTCCCTCTTTAATCCCCTCGGACTGACACAGGCTGGAACAGTCCAAAGGGGAAAATACTTAAATCACATGAGCCTGATGATTTGGGCTGTCTGCACGTCCCCAGGTGCCGCGATCCACCAGGAAATTTCCCGGTATCTCGGTGGGCCAGTCCGGCCCTGCACAAAACAACTAGGGGGCATTTGACGAGGTAGCTCAGTTGTTAAATTCCCTGACTACAAAGCCTGTTCACAGGTTCGAATCCCGGCCCTTCATGAGTACCATCAATCGGTGGGTAATAATATCTATTACTATTTAGCTGCCGATTTGGTTAATTCTGAGAGCGTGCGCTGAAAAGCGTTTTGAGTACCACTTGGAGAAAGGCGCTTTATATATACTAGTTATCTTAAGTTGTAGTTCCCCAAATAGAGAACGTACCTTATCCTAAAGTGTTCCAGACAGGAATCTGTAGATAAAATGGAGAGACTTGACTTAATAATATTATAAATGAGATTAAATTTACAACTAGTGGTAAATGTAAATGAGTCAAAACCCTTCTATTTTCTAATCTTTTAACATATCTGAAATTTTGTTCACAATTCTTCTAGATTTGAAAACTATTTTGTTGTCATAACCTCTACCCACAAAATGACTAATGAACACAGACACGTTCCTCTGATAATCTTCCTCTCTTGAGCTCTCAGAAGCATATTTGCTGATACGAGCTTCCAATAGACCACAGTGGCAACCCAAAAATTTGAAATATGACTTATCAATAGTGAGTCCAAATATAAAATGTCCTGTTTATGGTAAACATGAGGAAAATTCAAATTGCAAAAATTACAATTAATGAATTAAAATTAATAAGTTCTTCTGCCTTGTATTTCTCAGATCTGGAAAGGGATTACCACCCCCGTAGACATATAGATGGCCTCCCACCAACCAACCCATATATAGTTTGGCAAAGGATGAGGCAAATTTTGCACCCACGGCAGACAGTGTTATATTACATGGATGTTTGACTATAATAACCTCTCTAATTTTTCAGGGCCCTCCTTAAGTCATCTAAAAATGCTGGAGCATCAGCCTGGATTGCTTCCACTGCCATGATGGAGTTATTGTACTCAGTAAGATCTGGTATTGGAAAATTGTAAGTGGGAAATGGGCCACTGATTCTCTACATGTTTCCCAGCTAGGCTGCAGAAAAAAATCAATGGCAGAACTGCACTTGCAGGTTGGGACTTTGGAAAAGTATGTAAATGTGTGTTGCCAGTTGTGGGAAACTAAGACTTTCTGATGCCAGAGGTGCCTCAGATCTGTACAGCTGGTCAGTTTGGCAGTCAGGTTTCACCCACCTGATTGTCTTTATTCTGCTGGAAACTGAGCCTCCACCCAGTATTTTGGTGTCAGCTTTTCCATCTTGCCCATAATCCCGGGCCATTTTCCCACTTTCTGCTGATGAAGAACATCTCGATGACATCATGCTACCACCAACACGGTTCACTGTGGTGATGTGTTTTCTGGATGATGATCAGTGTTAACTTTGTGTTATATGTATTGTTTTGGAGTCTGACCAGAAGCTTCAGGTTTATGACCAGAGAAATATTTGTCAAATTCAAAAGCGAATTAGCTTTTTGCTTTTCCAGTAATGGCTTTTTTTTCTCACCACTTGTTTATATAGCCCAGCTTTGAAGAGTGTCTGTCTGGGTTACATTTGTGCAAATAACATTTTATTTCTAAAAATCCCCTTACCTAGCCACTGAATTTTGGTGGATAACCTTAACTAGGCAGTCACATTTGTGCCATAATGGTCCTCTAGGAGATGTTCAGCATTTGGGCTATATTTGTGTAACCCAACACAGAAACTGTAGCGGAGGCCTGATATTCCACAGGTTAACTCCACTATAGATCCCAGTGAGGCTCAGGAACAAGTAGTAAAAACACCATGAAGCAGTAATTCCAGCAAATAAAGTAATCCATGAATATCCCCATACAGATCCCAATGACTGGACGACACACAGCATCAGGAGCACAACTGACTTTTAATCCACACAGTCTCCTTATAAAGCATTCTCCCATGCAAGGGAGGGATTCACATTAATTAGGACAGTATCCAATAGTATAACCGTTACCTCCCACACATCTCCTCCCCTCAGTATGACACTTAATCCCATTACACATACTCTAGTTTTCCCCCAGTTCTGAATGTACCCTAAAACAAGTAGTTACAATAATCCTGGGGGTACCCCCTGGTAGCCCTGATCTGGGTGACTAACATATCCAAAAATCACCGAGATCAGTCCAGGGGTTCGGGAGTTAGGTGGAGGGTGTAATTTGACCGACCGCACACAAGGTGGTTTTGGCCCTGCGGTCGGTCTTCGTTCGGGAGGTAAAATGCACATTAAATACTGCCATCCACGATTAATCTTGGATTCGTAGGAATCCCCTTGTTCGGTACTTTGAATCTAACGAACGGGGGGCTGATTAGCCTTCCCGTTCGTGAGTTACGGAGCCATGGAGGTCTCAGCGGTGTTCGGGTAATTGAGTGTCCGATTTGAGTTCCAGACACACGACGACCAAACACCGCTGAGATTTTCGTGCGTAAGGTGGCCGCCGCCACGTGTTCGTATACTGAACGGCGGCCATCCAGATACATCACTAAAGTACCGATTTAACCTGCGGTTAGAGAAGTGTGAACTCTTAATAGGGTACACACTTCTCTCTGGGGTGGTCTATTGGTTCGGTAGTTTACATTTGTATGGAGTACGGATGGAAACTACCGAACAATCATACGAATCCCACATACATTTTACACATAGAAACCGAAATAACACACGAATTGCAATAGCATTACAGTCTTTTAGGACAGCCTTGATACCATCTGCTACAGAAACGTTCTCCTGGACTTGGTTTGAAAGCATGTTTGCCTTTAAGGTGCTGCTTGGTTACATTCTCTCTCACAAACTCTGGGGCCTTCTAAAAATTGGTGTACGTATTGAGATTATGTAGAAGCCATTCAACTAGTAATGGTTGGTTTCTCTGCTAGTTTTAAAGGGATACTATAGTGCTAGGAATACAAGTTGTATTCCTACGACTATCTATTGATCTATTGCTCCCTCGCATCCCTCCTTACTGTGCTTACCTGACTCCAGATGCCGATGACACGCAGCAATGCGTCATCACTCTGCCCCCTCCCACTAGGGAGGAGCGAGTGCCGCAAGTGCATTAGGCCCTCCTCACAGGAAAGCATTGCTGCAAACCCTATAAGGGTTTAATGACGCTGGATGTCTTCATGCATTTTTCTTCCCTGAGCTGCCATATAGCTTCAAAGGTGACATGGGCTCAGAGAATCTGTACATAGGCTACATTATCATTCTTGTGGTATAGCCAGAATGCAAATATGTGACTTTTATTTCAGTAAAACAGTAAATCAGTCAAAGGCCATGCTGAACTTTTCTTTTTATTTATTTACATTTAATTTATAGCTCAAACCACATTCTTGACAAACATATACATAAAACAATGATTGGAAAATACAAAATAGCATAATATGACGTTGCAGGCTTTAGCATGTGCAATGAGGGTTTTTTGTTTAAATGAGTAGACAATGGGCATAGTGCCAAATAACAAAATTAAGAAGAAAAAAAATAACAGAAATAAATATACTGGCTGCACTGTAAACTAAATATAAAGTGACCACAGAGAAGCCCTATAGAAAAAAAACTATTGCACTAGTCGAGTATTGTATAAACCTCATGTGAGGTCCCAGTAACGAGCCAACTAGTTCTTGGACATAACACGGTCAGCCACGGTTAGGTAAGGGCAGAGAACTTTCACAAAGGTCAGTCGAATCCCGAATAGGCCCTGGAGGGGAAAACTGTACCAGCCCTGAGACTGGAAATGAGTCAACATCTTACTCAATGGTCCCTGCAACTAATTGTGCTCCTGTCCTTTCCCCTTAGGGGTCTACAAAGGGGCCAGGATTGGATTCGGCTTTCTGCTGTCTCCTCCAGGTTTACCTCCACAGGTTTGTCCTCGAAACATCTTCCACACTTGTGGAGGGAAACCTGGAACAATAACATTTCTTAATTTCTCACACTTATTTAGATTGTATTCATATTTAATTGGGATTCATATACAAATATTTGATGTCAAAATTATATTTAATATGTGTTGGTGCACTTAATGAAGAAAGAGGTAAATTATGGTTTCCTAAGCATATAGCTCAAATGATAGGTTTTGTGTTTTTGTTCAGAACTTGCCTTTGTCATTGAGGTCTGAAAATAAAATTAAATGTAGAAGTCTACACACCTGTAGTTTCCTCTGTTCTGGAACAAATCACATCCATCGTGGCTCCCTGTCAGTCATTGTTCTAAGCTCTACCTGTTGCACGTGTCAGTCAGCATAAAGAGAGAAGGAACAATGTTTGTTTCTCCTCCAATGCTCTCTGTGCCTCGACTCAACTAGATTGTGATAGCAGTCGCCAAATCATTGACAATTAAAAGTATATGGATCATATGAAAAAAGGATAACACAAATTCTATGGGATTTTCAGTGTTCTATTCAATAGTGTAATTTCTAGATGACAATTTGCCTTAACAGCTTATTTATTTGTTCTGGTGAGTATAATTATTCCCTTCAGGCTTTTTGCAGTAAACACTGTTTTATCAGAGAAAAAAAAACAGTGTTTACATTATAGCCTAGGGGACCTCCGCTGGTCACTCATCAGATGGCTACTAGATGTTCTTCCTCGGGCAGTGCTGCACAGTGTGCAGCACTTACATTTAGTGTCTCCACCCTCTGCACGGATGACACTGAACTTTCCTCATAGAGATGCATTGATTTAATGCTTCTCTATGAGCAGATGTTGATTTGCCAGGGCTCTGTTTGGCTTGTGCTGGCTCTGCCCCTGATCTTCCTCCTCCACAGTCTCCGCCAATCCAATGCTTTCCTATGGGAAAGCATTGTGATTGGCTCAGATTACCACTTCTGATAATGTCATCCAAGCAGGCAGATCAGGGACAGAGCCAGCAGCAGCAGCAGACTGGAATAAAGGTAAGGTGGGATCAGGGGGGCTAGATGGTGGTTTTAACACTATATACAATCATGTATTCCTGACCCTATAGTGTTCCTTTAAATCAAACTACTGAAAAGTAAAAAAACAAAACGCAAAAGCAATTATACAGAGGTACAAAATGAAAAAAATAATATCTCTTCAAAATGTGTACTGACAGTAAGTGGCATCTTCGGTTTCTTAAATAACTTATGTCAGAACAGCCCTGAAATGACAGAAGCGGACTTGTCCTGAAAATGGATAAGTAATAAGCGCTTGCAAAACACAATAATAACAATGTATTAAATGTGCAGATTAATAAGAAAACAAAGATACATTGAGAAGATGGCTAAGATACTAGTCTAGACTATATCCGCTGCCAAAAGAATGCCTGCTCTATCTAGCCTCGGGCTATCTTGAAGCCCAACTAATAATTAGCTTTTGTTTTTATATGCTGTATTTTAAGGTTCTAATTTCCCAACAGCTTATAAACGTATGTTAATCGGTTTTGGCAGTAAGAATGCAATAACCTTTAAATTGACAGGCTTTGTGATAATTTATCTCTTGTGCTATTGTTGGAAAAATAATATTGGTTAAAGTCCAAAGTGTAGTCGCCTACTAAAGTAGTACTGTAGGGGGTATAACCTGTACTGGGACAAGGGGCTGAGCACATTGGACCCTGTACCATTGCGTATTCTGGTTTGGGAGAGATAAATTATGCAGATTAATTTAGAGAAATAAATATTTTATTTTCTACTATGCAAAAAGTGACTTTGTTAGTGAACATTTAAATGTATATACTACATATAAGATAAGATGAATGCAAATATCTCAGATACAATGATAATTTGAATGTACATACCACAGATATCTGTGGTCCTGTTAATCTTTACAAAAACAATAAACCATGACAAACATACACAATAACAGGTAGTAATATGATTGCCCAGCAGCATGTTATGTGCAGACTCACAATTGGTATTATTCACAAACACTATCAGAAGATGCCTCTTCATATTCTTCATTAAGGTCTAAATTGTGCAATTTGGTGTTTGGTTAGCCACAATTTCCTATTTAGTAAAGACATTCCAGTAGTCACATGTTAGTGGTAGACTGTCCTCCTTAGTTAGTCTTATCAAGCCGATTTGAAAACGGAAAAATATATTAAATATCCGAGGGGCAGAATTTACCAAGGGCATCATAACCACTACAGCATTTTGTTGTGGTTAATGGAGCTTGGAGTGTTCTACAAAATGTATTCAATACACCAAAATAAATATACAAAAAATGTAAATCATATTGTATAAGTATGTTCATATTGGCATTGTAATTACTAACCCATATTTTGTATTTTTGTTCCTTAGTCGAAGACAGTTTGGTCCTAAAGATAAAGAAGAAGTAAAGATAATTGAACACCAAACCCAGCACTTTCGATTGATGCCACATTTAGCCACAGCATTGGCATTAATATTTACAAGCAGGTATGCTATGTCTGTTCTTCTTAATCGTAGAAGTTAATATTTGTAGAAATGATAACATGATAGCACTTTATTTACATTATAATGCAGGGCCGATGCAACGATTTTTGCCACCCCCACTCCCTCCCCCCCATTTAGTGACATCACCCTATCCACATGATGCGTACATGTTATGAAATCACATATGCCCCATCCCTGAGGGACTGCTTCTAAAGCAGCACTCGCCAGTATTAAGGCTCTTTGCTGGGTCTGCCTGGGCAGCCCATTTGCCCAGACTCCAGTAAAGCCACCACATGCTGCGCATAGGCATGCGCAACCCATTTTATTAGGGTGTGCACCAGGAAATTATTTCCCAGTGTTATTTTTTTATTGCTAGGTAAGTGAACATTTATTAAAATAGATGTATGTCTTGTGTAGGATGGATTAAAGTGTTGTAGCTATGTGTTAAATGTATGTTTCTGTGCGTGATGTATAAGGCTGTCTAATGTGTGTATAGCTGTAAGTGTCTGTGTGTGGCTAGCTGTGAGTGGTATTTGTAGCAGTGTGAGTAGCTGTAAATGATACGTTTGGGCTGCTGAGAGTGTTATGTGCAGCGATGTGTGGCAAATGTATGTGGGAACTAGTGAAATTTCCATTTATTACAAGATGGGAAGGGAGATTAAAGTTAGCTGCTCCTCAGCCCAATATAGCTGGGGGGCGGAGGAGTCTATGCACTGTAGTGAGGGTTTAAAGACAGCAGTCAGAGATAGGGGCTGTAGTGGTGGGGCAGGGGCTTAAGTGATAGGTTAGAGGCGGGGCGGTCTCTAATATTGACTGGACCCTGCCAGACATACTATCACACATACACAGAGACACACACTGACAGACATACTGACACACATTGACAGACATACACAGACATACTCACACACACATACAATGACAGACATACTGACACACACAGACACACTGACATAGACCGATGTACTGACACATACACTGACAAACATACTGACACAAACACAGACACATACACTGACAGACATACTCACACAAACACAGACAGACATACTGACATAAATTTAAACTTTTAAACCCACCCACGTGGAGGGTGGTTTCCAAAGTGTCCAGACTGAAGGCTGAGGCTGTTGGGAGTTGGGATCGACCTCTCCCGGCCCAGGCTCCCTCCTTCGTCTCCCGCGCGGTCGCGCTGTTAAAGGGGCCCCTGCTTACAATATCCACCCGGTGGCCTCCGTAATGTGCAGGTCGGCGGCCGCATGGAGGGAAAAATTGTTGAGGGCAGCGGGGCCCATGGGGCAGCTGCTTTGGGCCCCCCAAGAGTAACTGAGCACGGGACAGCTGCCCTGTTTGCCCCGCGTTAAAGACGGCCCTGGTTAGAGGCAGTAGTGTGGGGGTTAGGAGCTGCAGTAGGGGGGGACAGGGGTTGTAGTGGGGGGTCAGTGGCAGTTTTGGGTAGTTAGGACCTGTAGTGGGGGGTTAGTGGCAGTATTAGTGGTTAGGACCTGTAGTGGGGGTGGCAGTAGTGTGAGGTTAGAACTTGTAGTGGGGGGTTAGGGGCAGTACCCAGGGGTCAAAGTCTGCAGTGTGAGGTTAGTGACAGTATTGGGTGGTTAGGACCTGTAGTGGGTGGTGAGGGGCAATAGTGTGAGGTTAGAACCTGTAGTGGGGGGGGGGGGGGTTAGGGGCAGTAATGAGGGTTTGTGGCAGTATTGGGTTAGGGACAGAAGTGAGGGTTGTGATGTTTTGTACAAATCAGGCAATAATTCCTGTATAATGAAGTACTCCCTTTATTAACACATACATAGCAGGATTGTAACGGAGCTCCGTGTACTCCGACCGAGTACCCTCCGTTGATGGATGCTCCTAGCACTTACAGAGGACTCCAAGCACTGCAGACGACACCACAACCACCGCACGCTCCACAACCGCCGTAGCTTAACTGGAACCGCGACGTCTTCCTTCCACCCTGGAATGAACCTCCATCATTCAGGACCGTGTGGGGAAGACCGCTCCTCCAGGAGAGCGTATCCGGAACAAGCTCTTAAAAGAGCTAAGTGATTAAGCTCAGGGGAATATGCAGAGCATAGCAATCCCCAGTGTGATACAGCAATTCCCTCCAATAACGAGACGAGGCTACGTTTTGAAGGGTCAAGAAGAACTGAGGACTGGGACACCCAGCCTGCTTTTTATTACAAAAAGGTACACACAGGACACTCCCAGGGGGAGGTTGAAATTAACCAGTCACATACATGGTACCACCCCCACGTCTCCTCCCCTCAGATAAACATATAACATAATTATAGCATACAGTAAAAATACAGTTTTCACACATACACTGTAACTTTAAAACTATACATTCAATCTCCATACATATTTGAACTCAGCACACTTCAAACATAAACACTTCCAAAAATCAGCCAAATCCCTCCAGCGGATCAAAAGTTAGCTGGAGGTCCCTTTATGACCGACCGCAAGCACAATTTCCTGCCCAAAACAGTTCCATAGATTTGGGCTGTGCGGTCGGTCAATTTCATGCGGAAAAACGACAAAGTCCCATTTCGAACGGGACTTAGTCTCTGGAGCTGAAAAACGAAGTGTAGGAGAAGGTAAGGGTCAGCGGTGTTCGGTAAAATGTGTAGCCGATTTCAGTTCCACAGAATCTTTAGCATACACCGCTGACCGCATTCGACTGAACAAAGATGGCCGCCGCCACGTGCAATTAACCTGCAGTAACCTCACCCTCACCCTGGGAGGTAAATTGCCTGCACACTTTAACTTCTGGGTGGTCCGCCTGTGTGGTACTTGGTTCAGTAAGCCCTATTTACTGAACCAAGTGGGAGAGAGCCAGGGGCAAGTTATTTTACAGGTCTGGGGACATAGTCTTAAAGGGGTATTGTTCAGCAAAGTCCCAATATGTCCCCAGACGGTTCTTAAAGGGCCATACACACCCAATAAAAGTTAATAAGTTTTCAGGGGCACAATCTTCCAGGGGCCATAGTCATGAGGAAGGAGGCTGACAAATAGGCTTCTCCACAATCCAGGGAAGCAGGGCAATTTTCCATTTAAAGGGCCAGTTACAAATAGCGATTTGTAACAAGGATCTTCATATTGCAGCCTTGTTACACAGGGTTTCTGCAGCCGCCATTTCAAATCCCTCAAACATTCCACCAACTGCCAACAGGAACAGGAAGTAATGAACCAACAGAAAGGAAGTGCATCATTCACAGCCAACAACAGCCCAACTGCCCAATACCCATACATTACAATACATACACTCATACACTCACACACTCATACACAGCCCAACCGCCCATACATCCAGGCCGGGACTGGCCATCGGGCACACCGGGCAAATGCCCGGTGGGCCGCGGTGGCCATGGGCCGAGGCCGGCAGGGGAGGTCCCAGGATCTCCTCTGCCGGTTTATGCAGGGCTGGCACTATCCAAGCGCCGGCCCCGCTGTGTGCCTTTATGGGCCGGTGAGGAGATCAAAGCACTCCCTCACTGGCCCATTTAAATAGATATTGCGGCTGGGGAGGGAGAGGACCCGGCGTAGCTCTATCTTGCAGCTCTGCCGGGTTCCTCTCGCCAAACCAAAGAAAGGAAGTGCATCATTCACAGCCAACAACAGCCCAATACCCATACATCACAATACATACACTCATACACTCACACACTCATACACAGCCCAACCGCCCATACATCCAGGCCGGGACTGGCCATCGGGCACACCGGGCAAATGCCCGGTGGGCCGCGGTGGCCATGGGCCGAGGCCGGCAGGGGAGGTCCCAGGATCTCCTCTGCCGGTCTATGCAGGGCTGGCACTATCCAAGCGCCGGCCCCGAAGTGTGCCTTTATGGGCTGGTGAGGAGATCAAAGCACTCCCTCACTGGCCCATTTAAATAGACATTGCGACTGGGGAGGGAGGGAGAGGACCCGGCGGAGCTCTATCTTGCAGCTCCGCCGGGTTCCTCTCGCGAGATCCGGCGCGTTGCCATGGCAACGACTGGATCTCGCGAGAGTGAACTCTAGCCTCGCAGGCTAGAGTTCACTCACCACTGGACCGCCAGGGATGAAAGAGTGCCTGAACCCCCCTCCCAGGTACCACCATGCCGGATCCCCCCTCCCAGGCTAAAGGTAAGAAGGGAGGGGGGAATATTATAACTGCTTAATTTTATTTTTATTTTTTACCCCCCCAAACACACACACAATCCCTTCTAACGTTCATCCACAGCACTCTCACACCCATCGCACACAGCACTCTCACACACAGCACTCTCACACCCATCACACACAGCACTCTCACACCCATCACACACAGCACTCTCACACCCATCACACACAGCACTCTCACACCCATCACACACAGCACTCTCACACCCATCACACACAGCACTCTCACACCCATTACACTCAGCACTCTCACACCCATCACACAGCACACTCACACTCGGCACTCTCACACACATCACACTCATCACACTCAGCACTCATCACACTCGGCACTCATCACACTCGGCACTCTCACACTCGGCACTCTCACACTCGGCACTCTCACACTCGGCACTCTCACACTCGGCACTCTCACACTCGGCACTCTCACACTCGGCACTCTCACACTCGGCACTCTCACACTCGGCACTCTCACACTCGGCACTCTCACACTCGGCACTCTCACACTCGGCACTCTCACACTCGGCACTCTCACACTCGGCACTCTCACACTCGGCACTCTCACACTCGGCACTCTCACACTCGGCACTCTCACACTCGGCACTCTCACACTCGGCACTCTCACACTCGGCACTCTCACACTCGGCACTCTCACACTCGGCACTCTCACACTCGGCACTCTCACACTCGGCACTCTCACACTCGGCACTCTCACACTCGGCACTCTCACACTCGGCACTCTCACACTCGGCACTCTCACACTCGGCACTCTCACACTCGGCACTCTCACACTCGGCACTCTCACACTCGGCACTCTCACACTCGGCACTCTCACACTCGGCACTCTCACACTCGGCACTCTCACACTCGGCACTCTCACACTCGGCACTCTCACACTCGGCACTCTCACACTCGGCACTCTCACACTCGGCACTCTCACACTCGGCACTCTCACACTCGGCACTCTCACACTCGGCACTCTCACACTCGGCACTCTCACACTCGGCACTCTCACACTCGGCACTCTCACACTCGGCACTCTCACACTCGGCACTCTCACACTCGGCACTCTCACACTCGGCACTCTCACACTCGGCACTCTCACACTCGGCACTCTCACACTCGGCACTCTCACACTCGGCACTCACATCACACACATCACACACATCACACACATCACACACATCACACACATCACACTCAGCACTCTCACACACATCACACTCAGCACTCTCACACACATCACTCCCACACCATCACACACATCACTCCCACACCATCACACATCACACTCGGCACTCTCACACACATCACACTCGGCACTATCACACACATCACACTCGGCACTATCACACACAGCACTCTCACACCCAGCACCCTTACACACATCATACACAGCACCCTCACACACAGCCCCCACACATCACACACAGCACCCCTCAAACACAGCATCCATCGCACACACATACTGCACCCTTCACATACACACTACATCCCTCACAGACACCCACTGCACCAAACACACACACACACACTACTTCCGAACATATTTATATTTTTTATATAATATATATATATAAACACTACAGCACCCCTCACACACATACTGCACTCCTAAACACATTACGTTCCAGACACACACTAGATCCCTTACCCAACTCTGGATCATATACGCACACTAGATCACTTTATACACTCTAAATCCTTATATATACACACACTCACTAGATCTCCTACACATTCTGGGTCCTTCAAACACACACTAGACTCCTGTATACACACACACTGCGCCATCTACACACACACACTACATTCCTAAAATACACACTCTGGATCCCTTTATAAACACTAGATTCATTGTAAACAAACACATACTACACCCCGAAACACACACTCTCTACAACCCCTACAAACACTACATCACATATGTATATATATATACACACACACACTATACCCTGTATGCACACACTTACTACATCCCCTATACACACATTCTCTACAGCCCCTAGCCATATATGCATTACATTACACCAAAAACACGATACGACTAAAACCGACCTTATTACACAATACCACACCACAATCAGCTCACTCTACACACACGCAATACCACAAGCAGGCTCCAAACACATGCACAATACTCTTTCCTGGCCCTTTTGTCTCCTGGTATCCATTAATAGAGACACCAGAGACAAGTTGCAAGGAAACACAGTGCAAGCATGTTATTAAATTTTCTTGCACTGTGCAGAACAAATAGAGGGCTTTTTTTTTCTCATGCTAGAGCTCTTTAGCAGAGCTCTGCGCGTGGTCTGCCCTGGAAGAGCATTGACCCAACGCTCACTTTGAGAGGGGGCATGTTTGTCATTGGTGGGCCGCTGTGATAAAAAATGCCTGGGCCGAATTTTTCTCCCAGTCCGGCCCTGCATACATCACAAGGGTTTGTGGTAGTATTGGGGGGTTAGGACCTATAACGGGGGTTAGAACTTTAGGGGATGTAGGGGGTTAAAAATGGGATATGGGGAAGGTTTTAAAAAAAATAAAATAATATATATATATATATATATATATATATATATATATATATATATGTGTGTGTGTGTTTTATTTATTTTTTTTACCCCAAAAAAATGTAACCAGAAAATTAAACATCCCTGAAACTTACCCTGGCCAGGTGGTGGGAATCCGGCTCCCTGGTGGTCCGGTGGGAAATGCAGCTCCTTCCGGGAGGCGCCAGGAAATGAATCAGAGCGTTGCCGCGATAACCCGCACCAACGCTTTAATACAGCTTGGGTGGGCAGTGCGATACAGCGCAAATTGAACTGTGTGCGTTCTTGACGCTTCCTCAATCGTTTTTTATTTTTGAGCCGCAGCGACGCCTCTCTGTGCTGCACGGTATGGATGCTGCCGCGTCACTTATAAAAGCGCCACATGAAGAGGCGCCCCTTACAGATGTGCACCCTAGGCCGGCGCCTACTTCGCCGATAGGTGGCGCCAGCCCTATTATAATGTAATATTAATTAAAAAAAATGCATTGTAATATTAATACAATAGTGTGTACACAAGTTGTACTTTCCACATTTTCAGCACATTCACACACAATTGTATTCATTTTACTTTTTCAGGGTGTTAGGGGTCTGTGGGTGTATTTATTTTGACTCCATTTAATATTCCTGCTCCTTCCAGAAATAATAGCAGTGTCATCCCTCAAAATGTGGCCGTAGATTATGAATTACAGTAGCATTGTTAACACGCACAATACAGGTAGCCCAGACATCAGTAACTTACCTGACATTAGTTATTCCTGACAAAACGGTCACACGTTATCAAAACCTCTGAGGCACTTTACGTACAGTGCAAAAAATCCTTTTTATTTCAAAATTCCTTTTAATAAAGTACAAAATTTATAAAAATAAGTTAATGTTAAGAAAAAAAATGTTTCTATAATTGTGTGCGGATTCTTTCTTCTATTGTATTAATAGGGGGGAAAAAATCTTCCATTTATACTAGGTAAGGTAAACCAACTGAACAAATATGGTAATACCAGGCTGATAAGAGTCAGAATCAACACTTTTTGTGTATCGCACATATGTCCTAAAGATTCTCTCGGCATCCTGCGTAAGAGAGAATCGCACAAAACACCTTGTATCATTAATTCTGACTCCAATCATTTTGTAGCTGTTAATTGTGTGTAATGTGGGAATGAAGTGCATGTAATTAGTCAAGAAATTGATTTCAAAGTAAATATTTCATTCAAGGGGGTAGCTTGTTGTGGATGAAAAAGTTATTATGCAAGAATAATGGCCCACACTGTAGAACTGTCTATATCTGCTGGTAAGATAGCTATTATGGTAAATATTTTAGGCTTAAACAGCCAAATTGAAAGCATTAGTTCAAATGATTGTTTTTATAATTGCACTATTTTTTTCAAAATATATATATTTTAAATGCAATTTGAATTCCTGACAATTCTGGACTTGAAGACTTTTTAAAAATTCTGGTATTGTGGCATAAAATCTGACATTCACTGAGAAAATACTTTGAAATCTTGACAATTCACATTGTAGTGAACAACCTTGTTAATTCTGTTTTTTTTTTTTTAATATATATATATCTAAATGTATAATATGTATGCTTTATTTTTAGATATGCAGGTGAAATTCTTGATGAAGATGTCTACCACAACAGGGACCTTGTAAATAATCGGCCTTTACAGGCCCTGGTTGCCGGCCTGAAGGCCTACAGCACATGGGAGAACTTGGCATGTCTACAAGATTGTCGGGAATGTACTGGAGGAATGGTGAGTCATGGTATAAGTTGAAATTTGTTTTTCAGGGTTGGGTTTACCTTTGGACTGTCTGTGGTGTCAATTTGTAGTAGTTAATGCAGCCTGTTCATTCGAGCACAGGAAATTTCAGGAATACCAACCGGAGGAAGGTAGTTCATATCACAGTTTTTTTGTTTTTTTTAGGGTACCAAAAGGATCTCTACATTCAGACAGCGAAGCCATCAGTGCATTGTGCATTTATTTCAGTGTGGTCAGAGTCTGTGTGATGTTTCTGAATGTAATTGCTACTTTGAGTATTTACTAATGGTCCTCAGCAGGTTTTAAAAGGACACTCAGAGCACTTAAACAACCTTAGCTTAATAAAGTGTTTTTGGTGTATACATTTTCACTGCTAAATTCTCTGCCATTTAGGAGTCTGATACAGATTACCTACACATTTATTGAAAAAGAGTGTATAACTTTTAACTTCACTTGTTGCATAGCGTGCTCTATTAATACCCTACTAGAACCTAAAACCGCTTCCTCTACATGACTTAAGTTTAATTTACAGAGTAAGAGATACAAATTTCTAAAGTAAAGACACTCTGCTATTATTTCTCAAAAAAATATGAAACCTGTTTTCTTGGAGGTTGTGTGAGTCACTGTCAGGAGATTTGTGGCTAGAGCTGTATAAGCAAAGTAAATTAACTCCTAAATGGCAGACAACTAAGTGAGACTTACATGACCATTGAGGCAATGTTTTCCTATGGGAAAGGCCTAATGCTAGTGCATGCGCATAAGAAACCTCATCGGCTGACATCAGAGGAGGTGGTTAAAAGTTTAGCTAAATATCCCTTGAAATAGAAAAGTAGGGTTGTGTGTCATTTTTATTTTTAACCCAAACTGCCACAGTACCCTACTTCTCAATTTCAGGGGATAATCAGTGGAAGTGTCAATCAAGCCGTGGCGGGGGGCATTATTAAACACAACCTTTTTTTTTTTTCTTTAATTATAAGATATCTGGTGATTTACGTCATACCAAAGATCCACAAAAAACACACAGCACTGCCAGGCAGACCTATAGTGTCAGGCAAAGGGAGCCTACTTGAGTTAATTGCTCAATGGCTATTTTGGATTCTAAAAAAACTGTTCTGGCATTACAAACGTTAATGTGCCATAATATCCTTCTTTAGAACAGGTGCCCCAAATTGCACAGCATATTCAATGTGCGGTCTTACCAGTGATTTATAAAGAGGCAAAATGATATTCTCGTCCCGAGAATGAATGCCCTTTTTCATGCATGACAATACCCTACTGGCCTTGGCCACTGCTGATTGACATTGCACATTGTTGCATAGTTTGTTGTCTATAACAATTCCCAAGTCCTTTTCGTGTGTTGTTATCCCTAATTCGCTTCCATTAACGGTATACGTTGCTTGTGTATTCTTTACGCCAAAGTGCATAACTTTGCATTTTTCAACATTACATTTCATCTGCCATTTGAGTGCCCAGTCCTCCAGTCTATCTAAATCCCTCTGCAGCAAAGTAATATCTTGCTCACATTGTATTATTTTACAAAGTTTTGTGTCATCTGCAAACACTGAAACATGACTTTCAATGCTGTCTTCAAGATCATTTATAAACATGTTAAATAGAAGGGGTCCCAGAACAGACCCCTGAGGGACACCACTTGCCACATCTGTCCAGCTTGAAAATTTACCATTAACGACAACTCTTTGTACTCTGTTTTTAAGCCAATGTTCTACCCAAGAACAAGCATTTTCATCTAGACCGATTTCCTTGAGTTTGAACACTAATCTTCTGTGTGGAACTGTATCAAATGCCTTGGCAAAATCCAAATATATCACATCCACTGCAACACCCTGATCTATACTTCTACTTACTTTTTCGTAGAATGCAATCAAGTTAGTTTGACACGACCTGTGCTTCATAAAACCATGCTGATTTTTGCTGATAACCATGTTCTTCTCAAGGAATTCTTGAATATTATCCCTTAATAACCTTTCAAATATTTTACCAGCCACAGAAGTTAAGCTCACAGGTCTATAATTTCCAGGCAAGGATTTTGAACCCTTTTTGAATATAGGAACCACATCTGCCTTCCTCCAATCCTCCGGAACACTTCCTGAAAGAAAAGAATCTTGAAAGATTAAAAACAGAGGTTCACTTATTTCTACACTTTGTTCCTTAAGTACACGTGAATGGATACCGTCAGGCCCTGGAGCTTTGTTTATATTAACTTTCTTTAGTTGCTGCAGCACCTTGTCTTGAGTTAACCAATTACAATTATTCTGCAAGTTTTTAGTAGCCAAAATTTGCACATCTATTGCCATGGGTTCTTCCTTAATATATACAGAGGAGAAATAGTTATTTAAAATTCCTGCCTTTTCCTGGTCTTCATTGACTAACACCCCCGTTTCAGTTTTTAGTGTACCTACACTTTCATTTTTGTTTTTTTTAGAATTTATGTACTTAAAAAATGCTTTGGGGTTGGTTTTGCTCTCTTTAGCGATCATTTTTTCATTTTGAAGTTTAGCAAGTCTAATTGCCCTTTTGCACGCATTATTTGCTTCCTTATATCTTTTATAAGATGCATCTGATTTGTCCGATTTAAATGCTTTAAATGCCCTTTTCTTATTTTTAATCTCTTGTTTTACTTTTCTACTAAGCGACATTGGTTTTAATTTGTTTCTTTTATATTTATTTCCCAATGGTACATACTGAGAAATGTACCTTTCTAATATTTGTTGGAAGATGATCCATTTATCCTCAGTGTTCTTTTTATGCCAGTTAATATATTGTAAAGCTTCCCTTAACTTATTGAAATTGGCCTTTTTAAAATGATATGTTTTAGTATACCCCATGTGCTTTAGTTTTTTTGAGTTTATTTCAAAGGACACTATTGTGATCACTATTTCCCAAGTGCTCACCTACTTGAATGTTGGTCAAAAGATCAACGTTGTTTGTTAAAACCAGGTCCAGACAAGCGTCCATTCTAGTTGGTGCTTGTACTAGTTGTGACATGAAGGTGTCATTTAACAAGTTTTAAAACCTAATTCCCTTTGCTGAGCTACTAGTCCCTCTGTCCCAATTTATGTCCGGGTAATTAAAATCTCCAATAATTAAAGTGTTACCCAGATTTGCAGCTTTCTCAATTTGCTCAAACAGCTGTTGTTCCTCGTCAATATTAACATTAGGTGGTTTATAACATATCCCAACCAATAGTTGGTTTCCCTTCTTTTCCTCCAAGCAGATATTTACCCCTAAAGCCTCCACATTTTCCTCATCGCATTCCATTTGCTTAAGATTTGGCTTTAAATCATGGTTGACATACAAACATACCCCACCACCCTTCTTGTTTGTCCTATCCTTTCTAAATAACATGTACCCATTTAAGTTAACTGCCCAGTCATGTGTCTCATCCCACCATGTTTCTGTTATGCCTATTATATCGTATTGTTTAGTGAATGCTAATGCCTCTAGTTCCCCCATTTTGTTATTTAGGCTCCTTGCATTAGTAAGCATACATTTAATATCATGCATCACTTGTATATTTTGTGAATTATCAACATTACATAGCTTCTCTGTTCTGAGCTTGCCCATCCCCCCGTCTCCACCCTCCTTATACTGTGCTAAAGCCCATCTCCTTTCTGTCCTATCTCCATTTTGTAAATTGCTATGACCCTCCCCCCCACTACTAGTTTAAAATCTCCTCCAACCTTCTAGCCATCCTATCCCCCAGCACTGCAGACCCTCTCCCGTTTAGGTGCAATCCATCACTACTATAAAGGTTGTACCCAATCGCAAAGTCGGCCCAGTGCTCTAAAAACCCCAAAACCCTCCTTCCTGCACCAAGACTTCAGCCACGCATTAACCTCTCTAATCTCCCGCTGCCTTTCCACTGTAGCGCGTGGCACAGGTAATATCTCAGATAATACCACCTTGGAGGTCCTTTTCTTAAGTTTGCTACCTAATTCCCTGAAATCATTCTTTAGGACCTTCCATCTTCCCAGGCCACCTTGTTGAATGCTTTTTCTGCGTCCGTTGACAAGAGAAGGACTGGGGTCTTCATCGATCTGGCTTGGGCTATTATGTTCAGGGCCCTGATGATGTTGTCCCGTACCTCTCGTCCCGGGATGAATCCTGTTTGGTCCGGGTGTATTGTGGCAGGTAGCAGTGGTGCCAGGCGTGCCGCCAGGACACATGCCAGGAGCTTAAGATCTGTATTCAGCACAGAGATTGGTCGGTAGCTTGGGCACTGTGTTGGATCTTTTCCATCATTGGGGAGAATTGTGATATTTGCTCATGTGAATTGGGTCGTTGGTGTGGCCCCTTGCAGGATGGAATTTAGGGCTGTTTGCAGTTTCAGGAGGAGGTCTTGGGGGAAGGTCTTATAATACAAGAGGGGAAAGCCGCCCGGGCCCGGTGCATTGCCTGTCTTTGCCCTTTTAATAACGTGTGTCAGTTCCTCTGTGGAGATGGGTGTCTCCAGAGCCGTCTGATCACATTTGCGGAGTCCAGGTATCTCTGGATCTCGTCGAGTATGGAGGGTCGTGGCTCCTTGGTGCATCCTGGCGTAGATGATACAGCCCCTGGTAGTAGGTAAGGAACGCGGACGAGATTTGGTCTGGGCGGTGTAGGTGTTGCTGTTGTGGGCCCTTTTTTGGGGGGGATGTACAGTTGGGTCCTATGTTGTTTGAGGAGGTTCGCCAGTCATCTTGCGCATTTATTCCCGTTTTCGTGTATCACATGTCAGATACACTTTGTATAAAAAAGGATAATGAGGGGGCGGAGCCTGGCACTCAGGCTGAGCGGCTGTGTTACACTTCAGCTCCTGCTATTCACTGAACTTCGAGGGGGTAAACCCCAAAAATCACGGCACAGTCGCCCACCAGAGTCGAGGAATCATGTCGGGGATACCCGGAAGAATTGCCCGACACCAAATTCCAGACTCTATCATACCGGGAACCCGAAAGGGAACCCTGAGGCCTACCGGAGATCGAGCGCTGGGGAGACGGCCGCTTCCCGCGCTGACTGACCTGGTCGGACGTACCTCGGGGGCATCACCTCCTACCCCCCCCCCCCCCCTCTGGACCAATGGGGGTCATCTCGGTCCACAACAAGCGTCTGGAAAAGCGGCTACAGGCTGAGCCTACAATATGAGGCAACACAGCAACGAGATGGGCGAACACGAGGCGCAACTAACATGGCGGCGGTAAGCACACCAGGCGAGACATCTGAACGTCACGCAGTCATGCCGGACTATGAAGCCAGACTCACCGCTCACTTCGATGCCTTCTGGGCAAAGCTGGAGCACCGAGCTTGGCTGAACAAACGGAGCACAAGCCAGATCCAAAAGCAATTTGAGCAACATAACTGCCGACGCATCACTCCTAAATGGCACAGGGCCCCAAGATGGCGCCGCAGGAGGAGAGATCCTCTGCCTGCAGGCATACTCGTGGGAGAAAAACAAGCATCGGAGCACAGTCGCAGAGTGTTGGGGACCCCCCGTACTCCCAAGAACTCTCCCTACTCTTCTTCCGAGCAGGGAGCCCACCTGAGGGTTCCTCCTTATCGCCACCCATACACCCAAGGGAATGACCGGACTCCGGCAAAACCTTGGGCCCACGACCCTGGAGATGGGGTCAATGGACTTGTGGCAAGGGCCCCCGCTAAGGCCTCGGGCCGAAGACACAGGACACCCAAGCGACAAAGAACCAGGAGTTGCACAAGGGGACCCACAACTTTAAAGGCCAAGCGCCCGACGGGTCAAGACACCCACCCTAGGGAGGCAGACCTAAGCCTCTATAGAGCGGCGGATCAAGGAAGCAACCCCCCACAACCAAATGGACTAGACATCGCATACTACAGCTTGACTCCTCCATGTGGGGTGGGCTGAATAACAGCATGGACGCCTACCACACTCGATGCCTTGGACTGCTCCAAGTAACAGAGAGAGACACACTGTCATACCCTGAGGATTTTGCCCATAAGGTTTCCTTTCACATGCTCCGTGATGTTCAATGTTTAGTTTAATTTTTTCCTTTTATGGTCAATACTCTACGAATGTCACATAACAGATAGATATACACTGGGTCACCAGCCTGCCTTAACAACTTAAAGTGCACTTTTTATGTCTTATTCTCGTTGTTGTTCACCTCTTGGTAACCAGGGCGCAACGGCTCAGCATGCCTAGTATTTAAACTCTACTTAACTGATAGCGTTGTGCAACTCGAGTAACTATGTAATGCTTGTTTCTTGATTTACCTTCTACCGTGATAACTTGCCTTACTGCGCTTGGGCGGGCCTATATGTATACTTCTATCTTGCTGCAATTCCTGTATATTTATACTCGTGCACTTACCCACAGGTCTATGCCACACACCCTAACAAATGGGGGCTCACACCCTCGTGCATATGCGGTCAATATTATATGCAACTCATTCAGCGTGTCTTAAATTGCCCAGCATAATACTATATACATTGCGCTACTCTACTTTCTTAAGCACGCATTTTTGAAAACTCATGGCATACACGCAAAGCGCTCATGTGTAATGGCATTTGCCTGTGCACTTACTGAACCAATGCAACATACCCGGCCAAACTAATCACATACATAAACAGGTCTGTTAGCTAATCTATATCTCAGTATGAACGTTTTTGTATAACCTACACTGACCGACTAATATGTAACACTATATATATATATATATATATAGGACGTGCATGACTGTGCTGTGCCCTTGCTATTTCGTTAAAACACGTGATACCACATTTTCCTTTATTTGCCTACAACAATGCACCTACTTTTAGCTGTGTTATTTAGTTAGCATGTTACCACTCAGATCCTATGATCCATATCTTGTACTTTCTAATCCTAGTTCAACGACAAAACCTTTAAAAAACAACCTGTCAAGCCTGTAAAGTACTACTGTTGTAACGTTTATAAAATGAGGCTGTCATTCTAAGGTTTACATGCAACAATTGTACAATCAATTATGCATTTCGCACGTATTTCATGCATTAACCCTTTTGTTTCACTTTCTGTACTGACTAATCTTATGCCTCAATAAAAACAAAGATTGACAAAAAAAAAAAAAGGATAATGATGGCAACACTTTCCTGAGAGCAGAGCATTTTCATCCAGGAGCATTAAAAAATTTTTTTGACCATCTCTCAAAACTTGAGTTATGATAAAAAATTCAAGTTGGGCAGATGACCGAGAGATTTCTTCAAAGAGATTATAAAGACGAGGTCCTTAAGGATTCTTGCTCCATGACTTGGAATAAATTCAATAAGGAATCAAGTGCTAGAGAGGAACAGACAAAACCATTCGAATTACATATGCCTAGACTTTCAGTACTAATTCTGGGTCCCTGAAAGCAGCCTTACACTGCTATTGGAAAGTCCTTACCATACCACATTACACGCTGAATTTCTTAACCAGTCACATATGAGTTACAAACGGGCTCCCAATTTAAAGGATCTTCTGGTACAAACATACACCCACAAGTATTTATCGAGAGAGGAGAATGGCGGCTATTTCTGGCACCTAGGATGTAAAAGAAGTATCTATGTTGCTGGTATGTATCGGTATGACTTACACCCTGTTCCAAATGATTATGCAAATTCTATTTAAGTGTCACAAAGATTAAATATTTTGTTTTTCAGTTGAACTCATGGATGGCATTGTGTCTCAGGGCTCTTTTGATCACTGAAAACAATCTCGGACACCTGTGATAATTAGATTGCCAGGTAAGCCCAATTTAAGGAAAAACTACTTAAGGAGGGTGTTCCACATTATTAAGCAGAGCACATTTTCATGCAATATGGGGAAGAAAAAGGATCTGTCTGCTGTCGAAAAGAGCGAAATAGTTAAATGCCTTGGACGAGGTATGAAAACATTAGATATTTCACGAAAACTTAAGCGTGATCATCGCACTATTAAGAGATTTGTGGCTAATTCAGAGCACAGACGGGTTCGTGCAGATAAAGGCACATTGAGGAAGATTTCTGCCAGATCCATGCATCGGATCAAGAGAGCAGCTGCTAAAATACCATTACATAGCAGCAAACAGATATTTGAAGCTGCCGCTGCCTCTGGAGTCCCACGGACATAAAGGTGTAGAGTCCTCCAGAGTCTTGCAACTGTGCATAAACCTTCTATTCGGCCACCACTAGCCAATGCTCACAAGCAGAAACTGCTGCATTGGGCAGAAAAATACATGAAGACTAATTTTCAAACAGTCCTGTTCACTAATGAGTGCCGTGCTACCCTGGATGGTCCAAATGGATGGAGTAGTAGATGGTTGGTAGGCGGCCACCCTGTTCCAACAATGCTGCAACGTCAGCAAGGCGGTGGTGGAGTCATGTTTTGGGCCGGAATCATGGGAAGAGAGCTGGTCGGCCCCTTTAGGGTCCCCGAAGGTTTAAAGATGACCTCTGCAAAGTATGTGGAGTTTCTGACTGACCACTTTCGTCCCTGGTACAGAAGGAAGAATTATGCCTTCCGTAATAAAGTCATCTTCATGCATGACAATGCACCATCTCATGCTGCAAAGAATACCTCTGCATCAACGGCTGCTATGGGGATAAAAGGAGAGAAAGTCATGGTGTGGCCTACATCCTCCCCTGACCTCAATCCTATTGAGAACCTTTGGAGCATCCTCAAGCAAAAGATCTATGAGGGTGGGAGGCAGTTGACATCCAAACCGCAGTTCTGGGAGGCTATTCTGACATCTTGCAAACAAATTTAAGCAGAAACTGTCCAAAAACTCACAAGTTCAATGGATGCAAGACTTGTGAAGCTGCTATCAAATAAGGGGTCCTATGTTAAAATGTAACGTGACCTGTTAAAATGTTTAAAAAGTTAAAATGTTGTTATAAGTTTGATTGAAATAGCTTTTGATTTCCGTAAATATGCTGCAAACACAACAAATGACAATTTTCAGTTCTTTACAACCTATAAAGTGTTTTGAAACTTACTGTGCGTAATAATTTGGAACACTGCATTGTAAGTTTTTTATGTTTTAAAAAAATACTGTTATCATTAGGAGGTTTGTTCAACAAAATTTGAATTGTACTCTTAATAGTTGATAACATGAGAATTATGCTGACTGTTATTTGCATCAATTATTTAGGTAAATGAGAAAAATATCATTTGTATAATAATTTGGAACAGGGTGTAGTTTAGTTTGTTTCAACAAGACTGAATGGTAACTGCACCTTGGTGGGAATTAGTATTTTGAGTCCATGCAGTACAAATGAGTCTATCTGAACTGTATTAAGTGAATATGCCCATTTTGGGCTTTACTAATCTTCTTTGCCTGAAAGCCGCCTCCTCACGAGTAGGTCTCCTTGTTTTTCCTCCTATTATTATTATTATTATTATTATTATTATTATTGCCATTTATATAGTGCCAACAGATTCCGCAGCACTTTACAATATTATGAGAGGGGGGAATTTAACTATAAATAGGACATTTACAAGAAAACTTACACCAACGATAGGGTGAAGAGGACCCTGCTCAAACGAACTTACAGTCTGTAGGAGGTAGGGTATAAAACACATTAGGACAGGAAATGGCAATCAAATAAGGTGGTAGTGAAGCAGAGCTGGAGGAGAGAGTAGAGTGCTGCCTTTTAGGAGAGAGCAAGAGACAGATGTGTGAGGTAGAGGTTACTCTGGGAGGGCATGAGTTTTCCTAAAGAGATGGGTTTTAAGGCACTTCTTAAACGATTGAAGACTAGGGGAGAGTCTGATGGCAGTAGGCAGGCTATTCCATAGGAAGGGAGCGGCCCACGAGGAGTCCTGCAAGCGTGAGTTGGCCTTACGGGTGCGAGCAACAGACAGAAGAAGGTCACAGGCAGAGCTGAAAGACCGAGAAGGGGCATACCTATGGATCTGTGAAGAAACATAAGAGGGGCTAGAATTGTTCAGTGCTTTATAGCTATGGTTAGCACTTTGAATTGACTTCTATAGGATACAAAAAAGCCAATGTAAGGACTGACAGAGGGGTGAGGTTTGAGAAGACCAACTAGAGAGGTCTGGCGGCAGCATTAATTACAGACGGTAGCGATGCAATACGGCTTTTGGGAAGACCAATTAGGAGAGGGTTACAATAATCCGTGTGTGAAATTACTAGAGCATGGACAAACTCCTTGGTAGCCTCTTGCGTAAGAAAGGGACGGATGCGGGTTATGTTTTTAAGATGGAATCTACAGGATTTGGCAACATACTGGATGTGAGGCTCAAAGGTGAGGCCAGAATCAAGTATCCCGCCAAGACAGCACGCGGATTACCAGCTACATGGGTGGGAGAATTATCCACTGCGATAGCCCGAGGGAGTAAATAATGGAACGTAGTTTAGAGGCTGCTGAGGTCAAAAGTGGGTTAATGGGAATTTTAAAGTCTCCGAGAATTAGGGATTGAATATTAGAAGAGTAGGGTAGCCAGACAGCAAAGTGGTCAAGAAAGAGGAGAGGGGAACCAAGGGGGCGATATATAACAGCAATATTAGCAGAGAAGGGTTTGAAAAGGCAAATAGAATGAATTTCAAATTATGGGAAAGAGAGGGAAGAGGGGGTGGGTAGAGGTTTGAAGGAGCAGTGAGGTGAGAGAAGAAACCCAACAGCACCACATTTGCTTTCAGAGTGCCTTGTGTTGTGGGAAAATGAAAGGCCACCAAAGTATAGAGAGGCAGGGATAGTGGTGTCAGAGGGAGAGATCCATGTTTCAGTTAAGGCTAGTAAGTCGAGGGAACGAGAGATGAAAAGGTTGTGCACAGCAGTGGATTTAGGACATTGCCCAGACTACTTTCAAATTGGTGCTGGTTATTGCAACTAAACCAAACAGAGTGCATTCCAGAGGGCAGTATAGAAGGAGGATTTAGAGGAAGAGTAACATGAGATGGGTATGAGATTGGTGTGGTTCCTTGAGTTATTACGTGGTGGGTTTGCCGAGATGGGACCGGGGTTTGGAGAGACATCACCAGCAGCTAGGAGCAGAAGGATAGGAAGGAAGTGAAGGTGGGAGTAGGACTTGAAAAGTTTTGTAGATGGGTATGCGTATAGAGGATTTGGGAGGAGTTGGAGGAGGTATGCTGGAAAGGTATATGTAGAGTGCATGGGATGAATAGAGAGGGAAAGGGAGTTAAGTGGAAGTAATGAAGATGGTGTTGCCAGGGACAGGTGAGCAGAGGGATAGGGATATTTTAGTAATGAGAGAAGTTAGTGTGAAAGTGAAAAATAGAAGGGAGAACATTATTTATTATTCTGCCATTAATAAACTTTGAAAATGTTTTTCACCATCCCTGAACTAGTGCACATTTGCCGAGATAGAGGATAGTGAGGAATTGTCTCTGTTAGGCCTTTCCCTTGCCATGGCCTTTTGTATCAATTTGCAACTCTCCCCAAACCAACTGGAGAGGAGCCCCAATGAACGATACAAGACAAGGTTCAAAGTGACTTCTCATATTTAATGGACTGTATTATTCCCAACAATAGACCTCTGGGTTTAATTTTAAGCCCACTGTTTGATTTGTTTCTAATCTATTTCCACATATCTTTGGAAATGGCACTTTGGTGATTTTCCTACCTCCACTGAATGTGATCGAGGTTTGGTATTGGTTTCCTCTGAAACTATCCACCCTCACTTTAAAGTTCACATACCTGACGTCTCCACCCTTCTTGTTAATTTTAATTTGAGCATGCATTTAAATTTTGCAATATAGATGTAGCACTGCCTTGATAAAAGTCCCGGTGAGGACTGAAACTTTGATTTTGTTTGTTTTTGTGTGCTATTATGCTGGCTGCTTAAATACATTTTATCAATACGAATTCTCCCGAGTGCCCTCTTTCACGCTGAACTAGAACTTATTGGTCCGAGAATTTGCACCAACAGAAAGTAAGTGGGGAAACACTGAGTGTGGAAACCTAGGTTTCGTGTGCGTGTGTGTATATAACTTTTTTTTATTTTTGTTCTTTTTTTAATTGGTAATAAGGGTTGATGAGAGCATGTTAGGCGTAAATGCATTTAATTCACAGTGCCCGTAGAGTTTAGCTTGCTGAATGCACAGGTTTGGTTCTGGTGCTGTGGACCAGCTAAACAGAAGTGGTTTAGTTGCAATAAGCAGCACTTAGCACCAATTTGAAAGTAGTCTGGGCAATGTCCATCTCGAATATGGCTGTACAATCTAGTTAAAATGCTCTGCTCAACTGCGGAATTAGAAGGCTACTAATTTGCCAAGTGAAGTCGACTCACGTGCTGCATTTATTGCTGGCGCATATTATGGAATTAAATGCTTACTTGGTTTTGTGTTTATAATTGTGTTCTGTAATCTAAGTAGTTGGTACCTTATTTTATTTTTATTTTTGTATTCTTTATTTTTTATTGTGCAATGAGATAAGGACAGACAAGCTCGTGGTGCCCCAATAGCAGTCCTCGAGCGTATTTTCATGTGTAACAGTAGGAGCAATGGGTTAATCGGCACAATTTTTTATAATAACTGTAGCATAACCATCTTATTTATTAAGACTGCGCATTTGGTTTGGATAATCTTTTAGTGGTTCTCGCTAATCTTGCAGCAGATTATATCACAGTAAAACAGTAAAACAAATAGAGATCACGTTTGCTCTAAGCTGTACTTTATAGACACTATGCTTGCTTACAACTATACTGCCTGCTCAGCTCAGACAGATGAGAGGAATGCGCTGCGACGTCCATTGACTGCCTAGCTAGGCAACAACAAATAACAGGAGGAGAGTGTGCGCAATATGAGGTTTCAAAAGACATGTAGAACTAAGTGGTAAGCAAAAGATAATAATGAGGAATGCAAAATAATACTTCAGGGCACAACTTTCGAACATCCATATAGCATAGGGTAGTCAGGTGTTGTGGCCACGAGTTTGAGAGCCCAGATCAGCCTATGCCAGTCACAGTTATTGCCGAATCTCGCCATGGGAGATATAGTGGCAGGCCATAAAGTGCAGCAGTAGCTATATAGTCCCCGTGCTAGGCACCCTCTGCGCCCTCTTATGTGTCGTCTTGTGTGGTTTGTGTTGGATGCTTCCTAGCTTTGAGTGTGTTGTCTCGGTATGTCCGCTTGTTTCCCTTGTGTGGTTGATGATGCCGGATTTGAGGTAGTCCCAGCTGTGGGCTGTTCTTTGCCGCTGTTTGATCTCGCTGTCGCGGCTGTTCCGCCGGGTGGGTGGGTTTCCGGTTGGGCCTCCGCTGCTGCTTGCCTTTCTCGTGGCTCGTTGGATGTACAGGTATGATATCACCTGTTGGGCTGTGATGAAGGGAGGTAGAGCCACCAACTCCTCTGACCCCCTGGGCCCGTGCCTGGTTGTCTCACTGGGTATTCTGAGCTCCGCTGTAGAGTATTCCCCTCTGCTGACTGTGGCGCGAGGGGGGGGATAGGGCCGGGCCCCTCAGAGTCCTGATACCCGGTCGGGGACTGTTTGGCAGGATAGTGGGGAGACAGCCGTCCGCCCCTCTCACTGCCGGCGCAGGCCCCAACTTGGTCATGGAAGGCCTCACCTCCAGGGGACTGAAGCCTGATGAGCCAGCCTCGCTCTGGATCCAGAGACCCCGTAGTACCGAGGATCAGTGCTGTCAATCGGTGTTCAAGTTTTTCCCCCCATAATTTAGAGCCTTTAATGTGTGTGGAATGCTGGAGCTGATGTAGCTTGCGACCGTCCAGCTCGGCGGTCCAGCCCTGCCCCTTAGTTGGTACATTAATATTATTTTTTTTAATTTGAACTTTTCTTGCGATTTAGTCCGTCGTGGTTCTGCCTAGTTCCATCAAGCCCGGCCTAGTTTTAGACTTAGAGGTGTTCCCCCTTTTTCAAATTCCTTTCATTGTAGTGGTTTGGTCTGCCTGACAGTCTTATGGTCAGGGTCAGATTTACATGTCAGGTGCTTGTAGGTACAAAATTTGAAGTCGCCTCCTGCTCCCTAACCCCCCAAAAAGGCAGATAAAGAAAATATAAGGAATCTATGACCTGGACCTGAACATATTTCTGCTCTGCTCACAACTGTGTAAATATATGCAGTTTTTAAGATTACTGTTACAATTGGTTAGGATAAATGGGGCAGGGGGGAGTTAAGGTAAGAGGGGTTAATGTCAATTAGATGACATAGGGTGCTTACTGTTAAGAAGATTAACAGCTTGAGATGCATTAAAGTTGTCGTGTAAAGGCTGTTTAGGATGATTGAGTTTAGTGTTAGAGCTGTGTTAAATTTAGTATTCCGGTACATGAGGTGTTTAGTTTTTAAGAGGCGTTAAACATAGGATTAACATCAGGTGTCTATTCCTAGGTTTATGCGTTAAGTGCTGGAGTTTGAAGGACTATTTGCAAAATACTCGCCTTTTGGTAGTCCAGTCAGATTGATGAGATTAGAGCTGCAGGAGTGGTTATACGGTGTGTTTTACTAAGAGATTCCCCTGCTGCTCCTGCAAGGTATTTCCTGTGTGAGAGGTTACTATTGGGCAGATGAATATTAATCCCTTCCTTGTCTTGTCCGGCCTCACACACAGATACCGGAGGAGCTGGGACATCACTGAGTTTTACACCCTCAATAACTGTTTCTGCAGCTCTGCTCTTAAGGCTAACTGCACTACAGAGGACACTGGCCAAGGCTCCTGGTACTTATCTCACACCAACCATTCTATTAAAGCTCATAAATGCACATAATGTGTTTAAAACAGTCGCTGCCTAGTGGGCCGGTGCCTACTCTGCCTAATGGGAAATCCGTCCATGCATGCGGTGCCTGCCATCTCAGCAGATGCAGTTGGGAGAAGCTGATAGATCATTGTGTTTTTTTTGCCCTATTTAAGGACGGTCATTGACGCTTCAGGCTCTGTGGAAAAGCTTTGTTCTTGTTAGGATGGAAAGGATGAGTGGCCATTTAATTGCGCACTGACTTTTTTATCTTTCATTTTAATTTTAATTTTTTTTTCTCATATATATATAATATTCTAATTTTGGCAGCCCAGAATTGATGTTGCACAAATGCCTGATATTGTCTTTAGGCCGGGTAATATTGTAGTCATTTTTGCAGGTCATAGGAATTTTTTTTTTAGGTCAGAATTGCTTTTTCTGTACTAATATTCTGCCAATATTCAGTTTAAATGAGGTTGTTTTTAATTGTAAATTAAAGTGTGCAGCTGGTAATGTATCACTAATGTCCGTTTATGTTCCCGGAGAAGTGCAGGCATAGTTAGCATCCACTTCTTCACTTGTTATGTGGTTGGTACTTTCTGGTGTGCATCCTCATAGAACATTGTTTTATTAAGCGATAGCAACACAGTTGTTTTGCCAGGGATGCAGCTCCTTTGGCTTGTGGAGATAATGTTTGATTGACAATCCAGGCTTAGATAAAGCAGACAGAGACATAGATCAAATGATATATACCTTTTAATAGTATACCAATCAGTCAGTCACCATCTGATTAGCACCATGGGGTCACTTTTTTTTTCTTTTCTTGCTATGCAGAGATACTATCTTGACATAATAGTCTCTTTTAGTAGACTAATCAAATTGTTCGAACAGGGTGAATACCCTTAGGCTATATGACTTCACCTATGACATGGATCACACTTTGAACTGTCACTGGCATTTTCTGTTGATGGTCAATTAATATTTTGTGCTAGACTTGAGGACTAAAATATGCAGTTAACAGTTGAAAAAGAGAGTACAGGGCTGTTTTTTTTTTTTTATTTGACTTAAAAATATATATGTTTTATGTTTTTTTTTTGTTTACAAGATTAATTTATTTGAAGCTTGATCATATCAATGGTAAGGAATGACCGCTCTGATTACCAGTGTTATTTAAAAAAATTTAAATGTTTTTTTTTTTTTTTTTTTTAAAAACCATCATAACCCTTATTTAAAGTGAAGTGGTTACCTCCTCCCCCTCCTACCCCTCCCAAAAAGTGAAAAAAAATTAATATATATATATATATATATATATATATATTTTATGATAGTTGACTCTTTATGAAATACTTATATTGACTATGTTGGAATGTTCCTGAAATTCCAACCCGGTAATGCGATATACTGAGACAAAGTAGGGATTATTTCCTATGCCTGACACTTGTAGACATTGGGTGGAGCCACTGCCATCTAGAAGTGATGGCTGCTGGGGATTGACTTTATCTATGGGGAGTCTAGCAGAATCCTAGACCTCAGTTCTGCACTCTTGCCCCTGGATGTTAATTTGACAATGCAGTCTCATTACTTTTGGCTAAATGTGGTTCCAGACAGCAGGAGTTCAGACCTGAAAAGTTTAATGTTGTATTTTATATTGGGAAATCTGTTTGGTCTCTACAACTTTGCTTTTGCAGGTATAATGTCAATCCATATGTGCAAATATAGACTGGACACATAAAATGATCATATACACAAAAAGACTGGGCTCAATATGACTAGTCGTTTGGAAAACATAAAAACTGATTGTTGGGAATTCAAAGTGCGTTTCACATTTTAGCGCATAATGGTTAAATTGGAAAAAACATTTCAGTCTGTGTTTTCAGTTTAGCTATTTTGGCTCAAAATTTCAAAAATATTTTTGCGTTCACTTGGAATTCCCAACCAGTCACACTTTGGGGAATAATCCTGTGTATGTTTTGTGAACTCCGCAAATCTATGAAATTGCAAAAACAAAAGAGAAAATGAAAAATTACACTTATGCACTCATAAAACAGAGTGGGTCTTTTTATAAGCATTTTTACTTTATGTATGCAGCCAGTATATCACTTTTAAATAGAAACCTTATAAAATCTGCATTCAGTTTTTTCAAAATGTTTCCATAAAAATATAAGAAAGGATTACTTTGATGTTGAAATGTAATTACATATCAGAGTCGGTCACTTAGTTTCTTTAAAATGGCTCTGTTCAGAGTGTTTTGTCCCTTGTAAATGAAGCAAGTGTATCAAATTTACACAATAGTTGCCAAGTCTAATTTTCTTGTCCAGATAGTCCTACTTTTTGGGCTCCTGTCCCATCAAAAATGGATCTTCTAATCTGTTCAACTTTATAAAATTTGCCCACGATTTAGTTTGAAAAGAAAAACGTGGATACCGCACTCACCAGGCAACCAGTGTGCACCGGATCCGAGGATGGCCGAACCTCATTTGAAAAAATAGCAGCCAAAAATAGCAGCTTTATTTGAGTAAAGACAGCAACGTTTCGCCCCAAGGGCCTTTGTCAACTTTGACAAAGACCCATCTGGTTGAAACGTTGCTGTGTTTACTCCAATAAAGCTGATATTTTTGATTATTACCTTGAGTGTCTGGTCCACCATTTTTTGCGATTTAGTTTGAGACTGCTCCGGTTAGTGTTAATTAATACTATTGAACTGTCAATATAATGTTATAATGCTCCTAACTGGCATTATATATGTATTGCATGAAGGCAAAAAGGTGGTAAATCTCACTGTATCATTTTTCTTCTGTCTGTTACTATACTTTTTTTTTTTTATTTCTAGATTGAAATATCTTGTTCGATCCATACCACACAGTAAAATAAGGATGTAACATAGAAATTGTATCTATCAGTAGTGTATAGTCATCTGCAGTTGATTAGGACTCAGTTTTGCAGAAACTGCATATCATCCAAACAGATGTGAGTAAGTAAGCCAAAACAAACAATTGAAGAATTGCTCTGAGAAGCTGCTTAGATTACAGAATAATGCAGGCGTCTGTCACTTTTAATCCTCATTAGCCCACTGATGAAATCAAGCTGTTTTCCAAAATGTGTACAGTGTCTGCATATAGAAAGTAATAAAAGCTTATTTTATAAAGCGATGTCACGGAATGCTCACAGTCCCCAAGAGGGTTTACAGGTGAATCATGTTACTAGAGTGGCATACAGCGCATTCCATGTTAAAGTCCGATAAACAGTTCACAACTAATGCTGACACTCAATATAGTGCAAATAGAGAGAATTATCCAGGCCATAATATTGGAAGATAAAAAAAAAATACAGACCCAGAGACGGCTCTGCCCCCTCTCCATCTGGGGTTAATAAGAGGGAATAAGTAGGGGTATCAAACAGTTGGAAGACACTGGAAAATAAAGTAAGGATCAGCAGGACTGTGTAGATGGTCAAGTGGCTGATAATAGGGAGATGCATGGTAGATCTCTTGAAGAACAGCGTAACACACAAAGGGTGAAAAACCCAGCATGGAGTACTAAATTAAATAACAAGCACATTATGGAAATCAATGGGTAAAAAAAAAACTCCAGCAGGGGACAGTGTAGAATTGAATAAACAACTCCAGCAGGGCCCAACATGACAGTAAAGGTAAGAAAATAAGCAGGAAGGAGCAAAACACAGCAGGCTGTATGGTGATGAAGAGAAGAAAAATAAGCTGGGACACAGTAGCAACAAAGAGAACATCCAACAGGTGAAAATGTGGCTATGAATAGAATACAGAAAAACCCTGCGTGTTTTTCATCTTAGAAAAGAACACCAAACGAACAGTTAATTTTATCCTAAGTTGTAATGCTATCATAAAGATAAATAGTATATTAAATGGCTCTCCAGAGAGTCAGCACCACCATGTCTGAAGGTCCTACTACATCATTTTACTAACTGTAAGACACAACTGTGTTCCACAATAGCTCCTACTCACTTTAATGCAAAAGACCGTGCTTGGAGGTTATTTTCCTTAACAAGGTGATTCTCTCCAATGAGGTGGACACTATCAGCGTACCATTATCAGACCAGAGACATCGTTCATTCCATTGCTATATTCCCCCCCCCAGCAAGTGGAGGCCAGTACTTGTGTTCTTTCCCTCTGTTTCCCTGTCATTCAGTGATGACAAGTGACTGGCAGCTGAAGGAAGGGACCACATTTTTACTTTACCTTAGTGATTTGAAAATCTATAAATTTGCTAGTAGTCCTGTGAGCACAATGTATACTTTTTAAATTTTATTTCATTGGATATGATAAGATATGTACTATTGCAGATACACTTTAAGTATCAAACTCACATTTTATGTTTAGTTTGAAGTGTTGGCATTCTATAATTTGGTTTCTTTTAGCAGTTTGGCTACAAAGCCAACCACCATAATTGCTCTGTACACTAGGAGCAGGGCTTGCAAGCTCCATGATCCCAATTATCCTAGCTATGACAACATCTAAAACAGAACATTGAATGCAAACGTATTCAGAGGTGAAGTGAGGTACCACTACCAATGTTATATGTCTATTGGCAGTATTACCATGAATGTTATTTAGTTACTGAGAGAGAACTGAGGCTAAATTAGTGATAGGTGGTGAATATGCCTACATTAGACGATTTGCATGAAAAACAGAATATTAGCAATACAATTTAAATGAACATGCAAAGGAAAATGATAGCTAACTAGCACTGTTAGACTGCTGAGACAAGCAGTGCATCGAGAGAAGGTTAGTTGCCACCATGGAGACAGGAGCTCAACGTCTGGATAGTAGGCTGGTACAATTACATGGAAGGACAGTCATCCGATACCCTGACTGGGCAGTGCGGTGAAGGCCTGTGGTTTCTGGTCGAGAGATCAGCTTGTCGGAGACCAGATATGGCATCCCTCCAGCCCTGGGTGTGCTGTAGAGCCAACACCTCACAACCATGGACCCGGGCACTCACAGAGTCCAAGTCCCTCCCTTTTGAGATACTGCGTGAGGCCCTAAAGTGATGTCTGGCAGACTAATGGCTCTCCACCTGCATGAATGGTGTAATGGGGTTAGACCTCGTGTGGCTCTAAGCCTAGGTGGGCATCATGGAGTAGAGCTATATTCTTCAGGAGCATATTTGCCAGAAAGGGTCCCCCGGGTCTCTCTCAGCAGTGCACCTCTGATTGTTTTATTTTTATATCAATAATTGTGTAGCAGCTATAATTGTGTTTGAGGTGGGAGCTATTGTCATAGGCAGAAGATGGCAGTCGTTTTTTGCACAGTAAAATATTTTTTTTTTGCTAAATGCAAGCATTTAAAACCAGTATTACTAAATTCTGTTATGTTTGTTTTTTTAAATTTAAAGTGTTACCTATTTTTCATCTCCAAATATATCTGTAATCCATGCAATAAATCTAGTTAATTTAAATTACAGCTGTCAATTTAAAAAATATATTAATCCTTCTTAATACTAGATTAAATAAAAGGATTATTATATTAGAAAATAGTTTTGAATGAAGTATCTATTTATTTGAGCAAATCGTTTCGCTACAATGACCACGTGGGACTAATGATTAATTTCTGAAACAATACTGAACATATGGTTAACAAATATAGAAAATAGTGAGGTAAAAATAAAGATGGGAAAAAGAAAAAAAAAATCACATTGTATCCACTCACATGCCCCCCCTTCCCTTTCCTCTCCATCTAATTAATTATTTTGAGTATATTATGTTACCCTCATTTCTGTAAGATTAGGTAGGATTTTGTTATTATCTAGTTTACAATACTGGATAAACGTCTCACTAATGTTGTTCCTTTTCCGGCATTGAAATGTGTGTTTTACATATTTATGTAAAAACTAAATAAAATGTACATTTTTATTTGTAATTTTTTTAAAACAGTTTTTAGATGACCGTTATCCTTTACCTGTCTGCTCTATATATGAATATAATGGCATCATCAGTTTATATTTCTTACCCCCTTATTTAAAGCAGAATATCGAATCAGCTTCCAACCACAGAGAACTAGCACATGCTTTGCGTTTGCAATGTAATGTTAGTATCCAACAGGGATCAACAATGTAACATTGTAGACATTTATAATTGAAGGGCCAGCCCTTCAAAAAATACTTTAAAAAATGTATTTATTATTTTTTTTTAAGGGAGCTACATGCAGTTTAAAGAAGAGATCAGTTCCTCTCTTCTTTCCTGTACTTATTGTTATATTACTGGTGTGTTCACGTGACACATGCCTGCATATTATCACATTTTCCATTCCACGTCATCACACAGCTGGGCATGTCTTCCATCTCCTTACAATGTATTTTCAGAAGACTCTAAGTGCTCCTAATTGGAAGAGACTCACTAGTTCATGTACATTTAGATGGGCTTGTTTTTCTTTATTTTTCACTTATTAATAAAATACTTTGTATAAAAAACAGCTGTGTAGGGAAAACACCACGGGTGAAAAGGGAAAATTATTCCAATCAGTATTACCATAAGATCTGTAAGGAAAACAATTGTGATAAGGATCATTAGAGTCCATATTAATAAAGATCAAGTGGTTCTCTACTATTATACAAAAGTGTGTGTCTGTAAGGCACATATTAACAGAACGGATTTATGAAGATGTTAGTAAACAAGAAATGTCTCTCTGATGTACATAGAAATTAATAATTAGTTCTCCATAATAAACAGCCATTTTGACAAAGTACATCTCTAATTTAATTAACAAAAACAGATTTTAAAAAGGCACATTGATCAATAAATTGATCTGGGAAATATTTAGTAACTCCTTCAAGACTAGGTTTGGTTGAATTACTTGTAATTGGTTCTGAAATGGTTAACAAAGTAGTGGATCGCTGAAGTAGAGAGTGGAGTTCTGATGTATAAACAAGTAAGAATAGGTGCCTGGCTTGATCTTCCATTAAGAAATGCTCCTGTGCTGAGCATGCTATCTAATGAGGAGCCCGGACCACATATATCGGTCAGAGCTAGCTATTTTGGGTGTTATTAGGAGATGGTTGCGAGAGGAGGATGGCCTAAGACTTGCATAAATCCAGGTTTTGGATTGCAGCCAACAGATATGTTCAGATTGCTCCACTCTAATCCATAGTTTTTGATTGCTGGAACCTCAGTCCACTTCGTTACTAACAAGGTTCAATGCATAGTATAGTCCTATGTCCAGAAGACCCAGTCTCCCTCTCTCGTTTGGTAGTAAAGGTGTAGAACCTCAATCTTCTCAGATCACTTGTCCAAACAAAATAAGTACTTTGATAAAGGAACATGGTACGTGTCTAGGTATGGCCTGGAACACGTATAGAAGAAATGAATGTACATTTGCACTATTATTGATTTTCCCAAACCATAAAAACATTTCCTTAAATGACTTATGGAAGTGTTCCCTTCTAGAACTTCATGTTTCTTTTAAAGCTATAACTTGAGGGACATGTGCTTATTATCAGAGGATTTCTGATGCTGGTGACAACTCCTCATACAAAACTTAGCAAGGACTAAATAATAACCTATTCATCTACCTTCCAAATATTTCAAGGATGTAGCTAGAGTTATTCCCATAGTGACATTCATCACAACTGTCACAGCGGCCTCTTCTGTAACTATAAAGGCTTTAATTCACCACCTACCATCCAGCAAGCGACCGTTTGCCGTTTACTGAACCATATGTATCTCTTTATGCATTTCAAACCATGCATTGGTTTAACGCGGAATCTTGCTAGTTGGATTGCTTCAGAACATGACACTAACGTTTCTTTTTATTTATTTTTTATTTTTTTTAATAATTATTGAGTTTTTTAATAGATTATAAAAAGACAAAACATATCACATAACCGAGCAAGATGCCACAAAAAAAGGCATTCTAACTGGGAACAACATATAATAACATACAAATAACTACTGAGACAAAAAGTATCAAATTACAATATCTTAAGTACAATAATAGCAGAAAATAAGCATAACCGCTTCTACACGAAAAGACAAAGATGGGCTATAGCTTGCAAACAAGACACACGAAATTGGTCTTGCATAGGATAATAAAAAGGAGAGTCAAATTACCCATAAACGAATTACTTTAGTATCTACTAGGGGATCAGAGGGATCATACGAGTCTATCCTATTCTTGCTTTCATCCAAGATTTGGCAAAAATTGAAACACGTTTTTCCCAAATTCCAGCCCGTTACCAGCCTCTAATGTCTTCAATAAATTTAGAATAGAACACACAAAGTCCCTCATTAGAGAAATTGTTACTCAAGAGTAAGCCCTTCTCCATCTCAAGTTGGTATAATAGTTGTGCTTTAACTTGACCTTTATTTGGGATCTCCGTATTTTTCCAGAATCTAGCAATTAAGATTTTAGTTGCCATTAAGCAATGAACAAGTGCAAAATCCGCTTTAAACTCAGAGCGTATACCTCCAATTCTAAAAATAAGTTCAAATATAATATTCCATAGAGGTTTAATTCTGGGACAAGTCCACCAGATATGGAGTAAAGTCCCTTCAGGATGGAAACACCGCCAACAATTTGGAGCGTTAGAATTTGATATTTTGGAAAGTCTTACAGGGACCATATACCATCTAAACAACATTTTAGTGAAAGTCTCTAGAATATTCAGATTATGTATATGTTTCCTCGTCATCAAAAATGCTTTACACCAGTTGTTGTAAGGAATAGAGATACCCAAGTCTTCTTCCCATTTAGTTAAAGCATTGGGTATATCCGGGACCCCCGTGAGTTTTATCAGATCTATCGCAAGAGAGAAAACCTTCTTTACAGCTAGGCCTGAAAAAATCTTCCTAAACAGATTACCCCTATCAACATCTAAGGAAATAATATGATCTTTAAGAAAACTCTTAAGATGTAAATAGTTAAATATTTCTTTAACGGGTAAATCTAGCTCCATCCTAAGAACTTCAAAACTTTTCAAATGCTGTCCAATATATAGATCTTTTATCTTGTAATTATAATTTTTATACCAATGCCCTAAATTTATCTCTAACATAAACTGTTCTAAAGAGCGTATAGTAAGATTCTCATAAAGTTTTTTTTTAATTTTCAAGATATTTTTTATATTTGACCATTCTTTGAGAGTTTGAGATAGGGACAGAACAGACAAGACTGAGATGTCATGCAGATCTTTATTCTGGCTAACTTCTCTCCACAAAAGAAGCTCCAGATTATCCAAACCAATTCTGACTGACTCAATTTTATACCAGGCTTGTTTTCTTGAATCACTTAATTGTAAATGGGAAGCATGGACCAACATATTAGCCTGATAGACTTGAATAATCAGGGGGTATCCCAATCCCCCCTGATGGGTCTTCCTTGATAAAGTATACGTGTTAATTCTAGGGCGTTTCCCTTTCCAGATATAAGATGTAATACTACTTTGGACCATGTTCAGCCAAAAGCGAGAAATCGAGAAGGGAAGCATGCTAAATAGGTAGGCCCATTTGGGGATTATATAGGCTTTAATAGTATGTATCCTTCCCCACCAGGAGATCTCATGAACTCTCCATTCTTTCAATAAGGCATTGGTCTCTTTTAGTAGTTTCAAAAAAATTTATTTCCATAGTCTGCCTTGTATCTGCAGGGATAATCAACCCCAAATAAGTGATCTCTTTATTCGTCCATTTAAAATCAAAATCGCTTTTTAAAAGCGCAAGATTATCTTTTTGAATATTGACAGCCATTGCTACTGTTTTATTCAAATTTAAACTATAATTAGATATCCTGCTATAATTGTCAAATTCTTGCATTAGATATGGGAGGGAGCTAAGGGGATCAGTGATAGAAATTAAAATATCGAAGGCATATAAACACAACTTCCAGTCATCCTCCTGAGCTCCCAGTACCTTAATCCCCGAATTATGTCTGATATTAATAGCCAATGGTTCTATAGACCAGACATAAAGTAAGGGGGAGAGGGGACAGCCCTGCCTTGTCCCATTGGAAATGCAGAACCACTCTGAACATAAGTCACGGGCTACAATTCGGGCGCTAGGATTTGAATATAAAGCACCCACAGCAGTCATAAACCACCCTTCAAAACCAAACTGAGATAGGGTTCTCTTCATGAACTCCCACCCGACCCTGTCGAAAGCTTTTTCAGCATCCACCAACAGGGTCAGGAGAGGAGTTCCTTCCTGTCTAGCCCAATCCAATAGATCCAGCACCCTGCGAGTATTATTGGAAGAATGACGCCCCATTATAAACCCTATCTGATCATGATGGATCAAAGATGGTAAAACCTTTTTCAGCCGTTCGGCCAATATTGCGGCATAGAGTTTGGCATCTACATTGACCAAAGAAATAGGACGGTAATTGGTCACATCAGAGGGCATTTTTCCCTGTTTCAAAATTGGAGTGATATGTGCTCTTAATAACTCAGGGGAGGCCGAGCCTTTGGACGCCATTTCGTTAAAGGTGTCAGTTAGAAGCAGAATTACCGTATATACTTGAGTATAAGCCGACCCGAATATAAGCCGAGGCCCCTAATTTTACCCAAAAAAACTGGGAAAACTTATTGACTCGAGTATAAGACTAGGGTGGGAAATGCAGCAGCTACTGGTAAATTTCTAAATAAAATTAGATCCTAAAAAAAATATATCAATTGGATATTTATTTACAGCGTGTGTGTATGAATGCAGCGTGTGTGTATGAATGCAGCGTGTGTGTATGAATGCAGCGTGTGTGTATGAATGCAGCGTGTGTGTATGAATGCAGCGTGTGTGTATGAATGCAGTGTGTGTGTGTGTGTATGAGTGCAGTGTGTGTATGTCAGGGTACCTGAAGTCTCTACCTCTTAGAAGTTTATCCGTCCAAAAGGGCTGTTTCCTCCGTCCCTCGCGGTCCTTCCGGTCATTTACACGCCGGCCGCGAGGGATCCACTTCCTTTTGTAACACGACGCCCAGCAGTCGACGTCATGACGCCAACCCGGACCGACCTGTCACTCAATTGTCTGGAAACTAATCAGGACTCGTCGGAGGCGTGTCTACTCTCCTGAGCCAGGGTATTTAACAGTGCTTCTTCCATTTGCTCATTGCCCTGTCGTGGTTCTAGCCTGTCTAGTCACCCAGCGCTCTTGTATTCCAGTTATTCCTTTTGGTTCCGACCCGGCTTGTTCATATTACTCTGCTTATCTCTGTTACCCTTAGACTCTGCTTGTTCCTCGCTTACCTGTCTTCTCGTTCCCTCGACCTCGGCTTGCCTTTGACCATTCTCTCTTTCTCCGTACGTTAGTCCGGCCATTCTAAGGTCCGGTATACGTACCTTTCTACTGTCTGTACTCTGCATGTTGGATCCCTGTCCCGATCCTGACATTACGACAGGGCCAATGGATCCTGCAGGTACAAACAGTCAGCTTGGTCCTTCCGATCCTAGGTTTGAAGCCATGGAACACAGAATGGATCAGATGGCCCTAGCACTACATGCGTTATTATCTCGTGCTAATAACCCACCAGAGGAGACGCGTACTACTTCTATTTCACCTGTGAGTTCAGGCCTAGAGGTAGCCACTGTAGGTGCCTCTTCCCGTATTACCCCACCAGTACGTTATGGTGGTTCACCTGAGAAGTGTCGTGGTTTTTTAAACCAGATCAGTATCCACTTTGAATTACAACCTCGCTCCTATCCTACAGATAGGGCGAAGGTTGGATTTATTATCACCTTACTCATTGAGAGAGCTCTGAGATGGGCCAACCCATTATGTGAGAATGATAACCCGTTAGTATATAATTATAATGCCTTTGTAGCTGCCTTTAGAAGAACTTTTGACCCTCCTGGTAGAAAGGTCAATGCAGCCAGATTACTTTTGCGCCTGAGACAAGATAACCGAACACTTGTGGATTATGCACTAGAGTTCAGGTCTTTGGCGGCAGAAGTTAAGTGGAATGAGCAGGCTTATATTGATAGAAAGAAGAAGGGCGTATACCGCGCCTATTAGTTTAAATTAAAATATACAAAAAATACATACATATGTTCTTGGATTTTCCAATAAATCGTGACCTCAAAAAGAAATTAAGACAAAAAATAATAGTGCAGTACAGCAAATTTTATCTTAAAAATAAGTGATTAGTAACTATGTACAGTCCACTCACATGGAGATGAGCTATAACAGAGCTCTACTGTGAAGCGCTTGGACGGTACAATCCCCGTCTTTGGATTAGTAGTAGTTGCCACAGATGTTCTCAATATGCCATGTGCGTAGTTGGTATAAAAAACAGAAAGATAGCAGCAATATGGTGAAGTAAGTACCAATGGTATAATAGATAATAAATGGTATTGTACTTACACTTTCCAGAGCATGTGACCTGCTCTGGTGTAAACAGCTTGGGTGGTATAATCCCCACCAAGGATATACAGGATACCAGGAAATGAAAATAGTAAGTCTAAAAAGTAACTTAAAAGTATACTTTAATATATATAAACAAAACAATGGTTAATAAAATGTAAATATAAAATATAGTCCCACTTAACGCGTTTCGCCTAATAGGCTTCTTCAGAAGTGTGGTGTGATGTCCAAAAAGTCAGTTTATATATCCTTGTTAATGAGTAGATGATTTCCTGGTGTTGTTGCTTCCGGGTTCCGGCTTGAGATTGACACGCACGCGTCATACCGGAAGTGACGCGGCATCCACGTCACACCGGAAGTGACGCGATGCTCGCATTAAACCGGGAATGACCGCAGCGTTTTCGCAGGGGGAGGGAGGTGTGGTATTATGGCACTTTGGAACGCACGCATCACCAATGAGTGGTGTGCGTAGCGTTCCAGGCGTCACTCGCCCCAAAACTCCAATCGAAAAGGAGTATGGGCTGTTGTACTGAAAATGTGGCATGGCGGCCATATTTAGTGAGGGCAAAAGTCCGTGGGGAGATAAAAAGACATAATAACACAGTGTTAGAGAGTGATTCCTCTACAGGCAATGTCTGCACAAAAAAAGAGCTGTATAATGCTAAAATAATAATATACAGTAATATTAATAAGAATAAAGATCATATTGAAGCAGCAAAAATGAATGGATTTAAACAAAAATCGAGAGGCAACATCATTATATTGTGAATATCTTGAAGATAAATCAGTGAATAAAAATAAGAATAATAATCATATACAGTAATCTGAATTGCAAGCAACTTTATATCAAACATATTGAAACATAAAAATAAAAATAAATGAACCCAATTTCCATATTGGGGCGTATTTAGAGAAGGATGGACAGGAATGCATTGAATGAAATTCAATTTTTTTGTTTTTTTTGTTAAAACCATATAGCTAAAAATATTGCAAAAAGAGGATAAAAATCTATGGAAGTAAAAAGAGAGAGAAATATGTTTATAAAAGATTATATATAATAAATAAAATCTTTATTAAAATTCTTTATTAAAAATGTGTTATAAAAAATTTAACAAATCAAAATCAACATTCAACCCCTTGGGGTGTAGGGTATCTAGTTGGTATACCCATTGCATTTCAGTTTGTCCAATCTTTCTTATAATATCCCCTCCTCTCCAGTGGTTTTTGACTATTTTAATCCCAATAAAAGTGAGATGTTTGGGATCATTATTATGCATGCAGAAGTGTGCTGGTATTGAGTGGTTTTGTAAACCTTTCTCTATATTTCTGCAATGTTCTGCAATTCTGGTTTTTAATGGTCTGATTGTTCTGCCCACATACTGAAGGCCGCACGAACATTCTAGTAAATAAATTACGTTTTTGCTGTTGCATGTAATGACTTCTTTTATATTATATATTTTATTTGTATTATTTGATTTAAACTCAGTGATAGTTCTTTTAGTAATTTTTGTTTTCTTACAGGCCGTACAACAATTACATTTATAAAAACCTTTTTTGTCCATAAAATTATTAATCTTATTGGGGCTATTTTTTGTAAAAATTTTTGTTAAGTGCATTTTAAGGTTAGGAGCTCCTCTGAATATTATTTTTGGTTTGTCGGGGATTACTTTTCCCAAAATTTCGTCTTCCTTCAATAAGTGCCAATGTTTTATTAAAATTTTCTTTAGTTGTCTGTTTTTATTGTTATAATCTAATACAATTGGTAAGGTAAAATCACAATTGTTCTGATTCACTGGAGTTTTAACCTTGTGTATGAGTTGATTCCTATTGGTTGTAGCAATTTGGTTAATAGTTGAATCAATGTGATTGCCATTGTAACCTTTTTGTATAAAACTTTTCTTTAATGTGTTTGCTTGCTCTAAAAACACAGATTTGTCTGAACAGTTTCTTTTTAAGCGCATCATTTGGCTTTTGGGTATGCTGTCCAACCATATTTTATTATGACAACTTTCAGTGCTTATGTAGTTATTCACATTTACCTCTTTGAAGTGTGTTTTTGTTTGTATTTTATTGTCTTTAATGTATATATTTAAATCTAAATAGGTCACCATGGTACTACTAAAATCCGCTGTTAAAACTATTCCTTCTTCATTATTATTTAAAAAAGAGATAAAATCCTTAGCCGAACTAATAGAGCCCTTCCAGATAAACAGGAGGTCGTCTATATAGCGAGAGTAGGATACCAGGCTTTCCACCCAGTCATGCCCCCCCCAAACGGTCCGATCCTCCCACTCCGCCATATAGAGGTTGGCATAACTGGGTGCAAACCTGGTACCCATAGCTGTTCCGGTTTTCTGTAGAAAAAAGCCATCTCTGAACCAGAAATAATTGTGTTTTAAAATTAGATCTATGCCTTCAATAATAAAATTTGTGTGTTCTTGAGGCATAGAGTCATCTCGTTCTAAAATAGATCTTATTGCTTGGCATCCCTTGTTATGCTGAATAATCGTATATAATGACTGCACGTCACAGGTGATGAGTATATAGTCATTTATTATATTGATGTATTTTTGAACGGGCTATCAGATGTAATCCTTGACGAGGTTGCTACTAGAGAGCTTCCTGAAAATTTGGAGGATTTAATTTCGTTCATTTCTCGTATTGATGAGCGTTTAAGAGAGAGACAGAACACTCGAGAGAGGAACTTTAGACCTTCCTTTAAATTAGCTCCCGCATTTCAAAGTCCTGATTCCACTACCTCACTGTTTCCTGAACCTATGCAGATAGGCAATACTCGCCTCTCAGAAGAGGAGAGACAGTACAGGAGAAGGGAGGGATTGTGTATGTATTGTGGAATCAGAGGTCACTTACGCCTGAATTGTCCTAATCGTTCGGGAAACGCTCGCACCTAAGTTTCTCTAGAGGACAGGCCTTGGGTGTTTCTATTTTGTCCTCTACTCATAACTATAAAGATCACAGGCTTCTGCTACCAGTTTCTTTAACTTGGGAGAAGGGAGTACTAAAGACCATGGCTTTGATAGATTCCGGAGCTGCTGAGAATTTTATCGACCAGGCCTTTGCTACAAAACACACTATCCCATCCCAGTTAAGGGATACACCCTTGGCCGTTGAGGCCATAGATGGTAGACCTTTACTTGAGCCTGTTATCTTTCGTGAAACCATACCCGTTAACTTAACTGTTGGTATCTTACACGAGGAAGACTTATCGCTTATGCTTATTTCGTCCCCTTCTGTTCCCATAGTCCTGGGTTACCCATGGCTAAAGAGACATAACCCTATTATTGATTGGGAGTTAGGGGAGATACTCTCATGGGGCCAGGGTTGCCAGGAGAGGTGTTTACGGAGGGTTTCCCCATTGGGTGTAATCAACACACCAGGTAGTTCTACCCAGTCTACAGATTTACAGATACCGCCTCGGTACCTGGATTTAAAAGCAGTATTCGACAAAAGGAATGCTGATACTCTACCTCCACACAGGACTTTTGATTGTAAAATTAATCTACTACCTGGTACCATGCCTCCGAGGGGCAATGTATATCCTCTATCCACCAAAGAGAATTCAGTTCTAGAGGAATATATTCGGGAGAATCTAGACAAAGGATTCATTAGGAGATCTTCTTCTCCTGCCGGGGCTGGTTTTTTTTTTGTTAAAAAGAAGGATGGTTCCCTAAGACCTTGCATTGATTACCGAGGGTTGAATAAAATAACCATCAGAAATGCCTATCCGATCCCCTTGATTACCGAGCTGTTTGATCGCCTAAAGGGCTCTAAAATTTTCACCAAGTTAGATCTCAGAGGGGCATATAACTTGGTGAGAATCCAGCAAGGACACGAGTGGATGACAGCGTTCAATACCCGTTATGGGCATTATGAATACACGGTCATGCCTTTTGTTCTTTGTAACGCACCGGCAGTATTTCAGGATTTGATTAATGAAGTTCTCAGGGAATTTCAACATGATTGTGTTATTGTGTACCTGGACGACATACTTATACACTCTGGGGAGATTGAGACCCACCACAGACAAGTCAGAAAGGTATTACACAAACTTCTTCAACATGGGTTATACTGCAAATTGGAGAAATGTAGTTTTGACCAGTCTCAGATAGACTTTCTTGGTTACGTGATTTCTGGGGAAGGCTTTAAGATGGATCCCGACAAACTCCAGTCTATTTTAGATTGGCCTTTGCCTAAGGGACTCAAGGCTATTCAGAGGTTTATTGGTTTCTCCAATTATTATAGGCGCTTCATTAAGGGATACTCTTCTATTATTGCGCCTATTACCAATATGACCAGACAGGGGGCGGACACTAAGACTTGGTCTACTGAAGCTCTCGTTGCTTTCAAGACTCTCAAGGAACTTTTTGCCTCTGCTCCAATTTTAGTCCATCCTGATACGACTCTGCCGTTCCTACTCGAGGTCGATGCCTCTGAGACAGGCGTAGGTGCTATTCTGTCACAAAGGTTAGGGGTGGACAAACCACTACACCCTTGTGGTTTTTTTTCCACGAAACTGTCTGGCCCTGAGAGCAGATATGACATCGGTGACAGGGAATTATTAGCGGTCATTATGGCTTTAAAGGAGTGGAGACATTTATTGGAGGGGACCTTACATCCTGTTACCATTTTAACGGATCACAAGAACTTGTCCTATATTGGGGAGGCTAAGCGACTGTCCGCCAGACAAGCTCGTTGGTCCTTATTCCTGACCCACTTCAATTATGTGCTTACTTATAGACCTGGTTCTAAGAACTCTAAAGCCGATGCTTTGTCTCGCCAATATGAACCTTCTACTATATCTGAACCTGTTCTTTCCTCTATAGTTCCGAAATGTAATATTATCGCTAACACGAATCTCAGGATTCGCTCTCCGTTACTTGCCGAGATCTTAAAGCTGCAACATCTAGCCCCTAAACAGACTCCCGGAGGTCGACATTTCGTTCCTCCTGCTCTTCAACTGGAACTGCTACAATGTTTCCACAACAGCAAGGTGGCTGGACATCCTGGCATTCGCAAGACGTGCGCTTTGATCTCTAAAGACTTCTGGTGGCCTGCTTTACGTAGGGATATCAAAGATTTCATCGGTGCGTTTGAGGTTTGTACTAAGACCAAGCAACCTCATACGCTTCCATGTGGATTTCTGCATCCCTTAGAGGTTCCAGAAAAGCCGTGGTCCTGTTTGGCTATGGACTTTATTGTCGATTTACCTATATCTAAAAAACAGACTGTTATCCTCACCGTGGTTGACAGATTCACCAAGATGGCTCACTTCGTTCCTCTGCCTAAACTTCCGTCTTCTCCCGAGTTGGCAGAGATATTCGCAAGGGAGATTTTTCGTTTACATGGGATACCCTCCCAAATTGTATCTGACAGAGGTTCCCAATTTGTTTCTCGTTTTTGGAGATCCTTCTGCTCTCAACTGGGTATCAAATTGAATTTCTCTTCCGCCTATCATCCTCAGTCTAACGGAGCTGCTGAACGCACCAACCAAAAGATTGAACAATATTTACGTTGTTTTGTTTCCGAACACCAGGACGATTGGGTCGGTTTGATTCCTTGGGCGGAGTTCGCTCACAACAATCTCGTTTGTGATTCTACTCATTCAAGCCCCTTCTTCATGAATTATGGCTTTCATCCATCCATTCTTCCCTCGGTTTCCCCTTCCCAAGGGGTACCGTCGGTTGATGTTCATGTTGCCAATTTGAGGAAGTTGTGGGATCAGACTCGACAAATTCTTCTGCACAATTCTATGCTGGTTAAGAAACACGCTGATAAACGTAGAAGGTCGGCTCCGGTTTTTGTTCCAGGCGATAGAGTATGGTTGAGTACTAGAAACATTCGTTTAAAAGTGCCTTCCATGAAGTTCGCTCCTCGTTATATTGGACCTTACAGGGTTCTGACTCGAATTAACCCAGTTGCGTATCGTCTAGCTCTTCCATCTGCCTTACGCATCCCTAACTCCTTTCATGTTTCATTGCTGAAACCGCTAGTCTGCAACAGATTTTCCTCCACGGTATCCTCTCCTCGCTCTGTTCAGGTGGAGGGTCAGGAGGAGTATGAGGTCAACTCTATCATCGATTCTCGAATCTCCCGGGGGAGAGTACAATATCTGGTCGACTGGAAAGGATATGGTCCTGAGGAGAGGAGTTGGGTACCTCAAGAGGATGTTCATGCGCCTCGCCTCCGCAGGGCGTTTCACTCCCGCTTCCCATCTCGTCCCGGTTCCTTCCGCCCGGTGGGCGTATCTGAGAGGGGGGGTACTGTCAGGGTACCTGAAGTCTCTACCTCTGAGAGAGGTAGAGACTTAGAAGTTTATCCGTCCAAAAGGGCTGTTTCCTCCGTCCCTCGCGGTCCTTCCGGTCATTTACACGCCGGCCGCGAGGGATCCACTTCCTTTTGTAACACGACGCCCAGCAGTCGACGTCATGACGCCAACCCGGACCGACCTGTCACTCAATTGTCTGGAAACTAATCAGGACTCGTCGGAGGCGTGTCTACTCTCCTGAGCCAGGGTATTTAACAGTGCTTCTTCCATTTGCTCATTGCCCTGTCGTGGTTCTAGCCTGTCTAGTCACCCAGCGCTCTTGTATTCCAGTTATTCCTTTTGGTTCCGACCCGGCTTGTTCATATTACTCTGCTTATCTCTGTTACCCTTTGACTCTGCTTGTTCCTCGCTTACCTGTCTTCTCGTTCCCTCGACCTCGGCTTGCCTTTGACCATTCTCTCTTTCTCCGTACGTTAGTCCGGCCATTCTAAGGTCCGGTATACGTACCTTTCTACTGTCTGTACTCTGCGTGTTGGATCCCTGTCCCGATCCTGACAGTGTATGAGTGCAGTGTGTGTGTATGAGTGCAGTGTGTGTGTATGAATGCAGTGTGTGTGTATGAGTGCAGTGTGTGTGTATGAGTGCAGTGTGTGTGTATGAGTGCAGTGTGTGTGTATGAGTGCAGTGTGTGTGTGTGTGTGTGTGTGTGTGTGTGTTGCAGAGCCTTGGTGGGGGGTGGGCAATTTTATTTATTTTTGTAATTATTTTAATTTTTTTTTATATTATTATTTCTAATTATTTTTTTATTTAATTTCATTATTTTTGATATTATTATTATTATTATTATTATAGGTTTTATTTCATCCCCCCTCCCTGCTTGTTATATGGCAGGGAGGGGGGCTCTCCTTCCCTGGTGGTCCAGCATTGGCAGTTCAGTGGGGGCTTTGAGAGAGCGTTACTTACCTCTCCTGCAGCTCCTGTCAGCTCTCTCCTCCTCCTCCGCGCCGTCCGGTCAGCTCTTCTGTCAGCTCACACTGTAAGTCTCGCGAGAGCCGCGGCTCTCGCAAGATTTACACTGGGAGCTGACCGAGGTGCTGAACGGACCTGCGCGGAGGAGGAGACAGCTGACAGGAGCTGCAAGAGAGGTAAGTAACGCTCTCTCACAGCCCCCACAGCCCCCTGTCTGTATTATGGCAATGCAAATTGCCATAATACAGACTATTGACTTGAGTATAAGCCGAGTTGGGGTTTTTCAGCACAAAAAATGTGCTGAAAAACTCGGCTTATACTCGAGTATATACGGTAATTGTTTTCTAAAAATCTTACAAAAATTTTTTTTAAAAAAGGTTCGTATAGCCGTCCGGGCCCGGAGCTTTATTGTTACAAGTTTATTAATTGCTGCTTCTACTTCGCTCTGAGAAATAATTATTTTCATCATTGCCTTCTGATTGTAAGAAATTTCCGGTAACTTAGAGTTTTTCAAGTAAATCTACATCTTAGCTAGATCAGGAGATGTATTCAAGTTATATAAGCTTGCATAAAAATATCTAAATTTTCCAGCAATTTCATCTGGCTTGTAAATACAATTGTTTCCATCTACCAATTTAGAAATCTTTTGATCAGCCACTCTTTTCTTTAACTTATTTGATAGTATCGAATCAACTCTATTGTTTTTATAATAATATTTAATATTGAGCTTATTAATGTTGGCCTCTATCCTAATCTTAATATGGGCATTATTTTTTTCTTCACATTGCTTAATAGATAGAGCTCTCTGATCGGAATAAGATTACTTGTTGGCTTTAGAAAGATGAAAAAATTCTATATAAAGGTCGGACAGAGTGTTATTTAGGTTCCTTTTCTGCTGGCTTGCTAATTTGATCCAATATCCTCTAATGACTGCTTTGCAGGAACACCAAAGACATTCTTTAGAGATCTCATCAGATGAATTTTCTTTAATAAAGAGATCAATTAAGTTCTCTATATGATCAATGTTAGCTTTTTTTTTTTTAATAAATAGTCCGCAAGTCTCCATATCGAAGGAGATCTAGTATTGGTCATCACCAACTCAGCAGTTATATCGTGATCTGACCAAGTATTTTCAACAATAGAAATTGAAGAGATCGCCTTAACTAAATCCAAATTACCCAGAATCATATCTATCCTAGCAGCCGAACTATGAGGGACAGACCAGGGATAGGCAACCTTCGGCTCTCCAGATGTTGTGGACTACATCCCCCATAATGCTCTTACACACATAATGCTGGCATAGCATCATGGGAGGTGTAGTCCAAAACATCTGGAGAGCCGAAGGTTCCCCACCCCTGGGATAGACCTATGCGTATAGTTCTTTTCATTAGGATGGCAAAGTCTCCAACAGTCATATAGCTCCGCTTTCTTTATTGTCCTACTAAGTGACGCAGCTTGCCGTTTCAGGGATTTATCTGCTGGTTCTTATAGGACCACAGTTTTTTAAACTCCCCCGTCCAATGAGTTTCTTAAATAAATCCAATTTGTATTTTCTGAGTAATAAGAGTATTATACAAGTAACCTCTTTTAATGGGAGAGTTAAGGCCTTGGGCATTAATAGATATCACTCTGACCATAGGTTATTCTGTTTAAGCCATTTCTATCCATTTTTGGGCTCTTTGACCAAATCCTCCTCATGTAAGACCAATTGAAGACAAACCACACCAAACAAGACAACATATAAACATTCATATCTACAAGATAGCTTGGAAAACATCAAAATCTTCCAAGAACTGGGAGTCCTATGGATTCCCACAGGGGAGGGTCATAGACTCACGGAGGGTCATGTAACAGCGAGGCAATGGGGGAAGGAAAAATCTTCTCCTTTTCTTTTTTTTTTTTTCAAACAGAGAATATATTTTTATCCAACTCTAATAAGTGGTGAATATATAATAGGTTTAATAGTGGACACTAACGTTTCTATACTCTTGCCTTCAATAATGTGTAGGTAGTCTATAAACATATGTTCTCCCAGGTTACTATAACATGGTTAGATGAAAACAGCATTGCATTGTTGGAATTATTTGTTTAAACAGATTAACAGAATTTGAGAATAAATCATTTAACAGAATAAATGATGTGACCTTTATGTTGTTAATTTGTGGAAGTCTTAAGATTTCTCTTGATCCGGTTAAAACATAAAAGAAAAAGGCAAAAGAAAAAACTAAAATGGTATAGTATGTCACAGGCAGGTGATGGCAAATATGTAATACGTAGTAGTCCTACTCGCCTATTTTAGAGCTAGTACAAGCTCAGGTGTAACTTTCATTCAGTGGCGTTGATCCCCCACTGGTAGGATGTAGGTGATGGTATTATCGGTAGGTTTCTCAGGGTAAAGATGTCCCGGCAAGGAAAAAAAAAGACAAGTTGAAAATAGTGCTCTCCATATAAAATTGTTTAAAATATTCAATTATAAGGTGAGCAGGAAATACTGCTCAATTCTCTAGGCGTAGGTGGTATAATCCCCACCTGGGATTCTTTAGCGAGTAGTTCTTCAAAATTCTTGGTGACCAGGTTAAAAATAATAGAAAATTAAAAGAAAAAAAGAAAGTTATATGGCACAAGAAGGATAAAATGGCCAATATTTCTTTAATAACACAAAATACAAGTTTAAAAGCAACCATATGTGTTTCGCCAACACATGGCTTCATCAAGTGGTAATGAAAACATTAACCTGGTCAAGTGGTAATAAAAACATTAACCTCCCAGAGGACCGGCGAGGGAGATCTTTGACCTCCCCACCGACCCGAGAAGGCAGACAGTGAGGCCGACTCTGCATGGACCAGCATGGTAAATAAAAAGGATCTTCCTGTCTTCGTATGCCCATGGGCATCGGATTAGGACCCCCAGGCAACTGTCCAGCATGCCCATGTGGAAAGAAATGAACATGTAGCAAATTAAACACAGGTTTTCCTGACACTATAGTACCCTGAGGGTGCCCCTCCCGTGGTGCTGAAGGGGTTAAAACCCCTTCAGTTACTCACCACCTTCCACCGCCGGGCTCACTTACCTCTCCTCCCCCGCCGACGTCCGCTCCCCCGTCAGAATTAAATGCCTCCAGCATCACAGATGCGCCTCTAGTGGCTGGTTTAGAGGCTGGCTTAACCCCAAATGTAAACATAGCAGTTTCTCTGAAACTGCTATGTTTACATCAGGCAGGGTTAACCCTAGAGGAACCTGACACCCAGACCACTTCATTGAGCTGAAGTGGTCTGGGTGACTATAGTGTCCCTTTAAAGTCTCCCAAAGTAGGGCAAATCAAATGATAGAGGCAGAGAGTACTCAGACCAGATGTGGTTGTTACAATAGTGCAGAGTTGCAGATGTGGCAGCACAGGACTGAAAGGTGAAGTGAGGTTAAGTTCAACTAGGGGTACAGTGGTCCTGTCATTTAAACAATTCAAGGTAAATCATTGCCGTTTTGCAGACACGACAATGTTTATCTTGAAATGTTAAACACGCATCCAGTGGCTGATACACTGAAAGCCAGTGGAGACACTTCCAGTGGAGACACTTAAGTAAAACTCGGTCACATGATTCAATGCTTTGTATTCTAATGTTTTAGTGTTCCATAAACAATACATTGAGGTTTCATTTCACCACAATTCACTGTTTAATACACCCTACAATACTAAAGCAGACCTGTCAATTGAAATGTTTGTTCATAAAAATGTTTAATTCCCTAAATGACTTATAGATAATAACACAGCTTTCATGTAAAGACCTGTACAATGGGCAGATGAGCACATTATGAGACTGAAGAGAACACTATAGTCACCAGAACAACTACAGCCTAATGTAGTTATTCTGGTGACTATAATCATTCCCTTCAGGCTTTTTGCAGTAAACACTTTTCATAGAGAAGGGATTGTTTACATTAAAACCTAGGGACACCTCCAGTGCCCACTCCTTACATGGCCACTGGAGGTGCTTCCTGGGCCAGTGCTGCGATAAGCATTGATTGAGTGCATCTCTGTGAGGAGATGCTGATTGGCCAGGACAGCGTTTGTCACCGCCCCCACCCCACCTCCTTGGCAGTCTTAGCAAATCCAATGCTTTCCCTGAGATGATCAATTCTGATGATGTCAGTCAAGGAGGCGGATTGGGGGCGTGGCCAGTGCCTGCAGATCCATGGAAAGCTGGAAATAAGGTAAGTTTTTACCCTTTCTAATGGGGCAATAGGGGACCAAGCCACCTAAATTGTGGTTTTAACACTATAAGGTCGGGAATACATGCTTGTGTTCCTCACCCTATAGTGTCCCTTAAAGTGCTCTTCACTGGTTATGTGGCTGTGCATAAAAAATAACATCACGTGTTCTCTTCTGATGAACTCCTGTGCCGTTAATTGTATATAGAATTAATTGTTATGGTACAATAAGAATGTATATTGAATATCCAGTATTTTGTTTTTCTCCTGCAGGGATTTATGATGGAAAATCGCATTCCTGGCCTTAAGTGTGACTCTGACGTCTTTGTGACATTTGAAGGAGACAATGTTGTCATGTTACAGGTACCGTTTTAGAAATGTTATATAAATGTTGGTGTTTGCAAAAGAAAAAAAAGAAAAGAAAAAAAAAAAAAACTAAAGCTGTTTACATTACAAGCAAATAGTGTTATCCATATTTAAACACAGAATTTCTGTTTGATGAATTTGCCTGCCTTTTTTTTTTTTTTAAGCTGCTAACAGAAATAAATAAAAGTATGATTAACTATTTTTTTTAACTGGCTGATTGTGCAAAATATAAAAAAAAAAAAAAAAGTAAACGTTACAGTACGAGAGTGTAAGAATGAACAAAAAAACTATCAATACAGGAACCCTGCAGGACTGGATTAATATTAGTTGTCCATGGAGGTAAAATTCTCAGGCATTCTTCCTTTACCTCCTTTAAAATATCCAGTTCTCTGTTGTTTGCTCGTTGGTTTGGGTGGCACACAAGAGAGTCGAAAATCACTATCTCTCTTTGTATAGCTGTATAAATACAAAACATTACCATTTAGCAATATATCTATGTAGGAAGCAATGCACATTTGTAATCAAACACCCTTGCAGGCAGGTACCTGTAGGCAGCAGCCTGCTCTGCCTATTGTAAAACACATTCCACTAAAAAGGCAGCAAAGTTGGGAACCCCTGCCCTAACAGGTAGTATAGTGATGCAGCTGCCCTATGCCTTCTCCATCACACAATCCTTTCTCCATGCACAGGATTATCTGTACATCGAGAAAGAGCTATGTGCATGAAACAGCCTACTTCTGTTCCAATAAATATTTTGTTTGCACTTTGTAAACCATTATGCAGAAGCCCACTGCGCCTGTGCCTTTTCCTTATTTGTTCCCTCAATCATTTGTACCAACTCATTATCATTGGAGTACCAGTGGATACCCTGTCCCCTGCAACTAGCAGGTTCTGAGAAATGCCCAGTTCCTTAGCACTACAATACTCTCCAATATCTTTAATATAATAATGAAAAATGTCCCTTAAAAATGGCGTACACACAATCCATGGGTGCAAAACTGATCCATGCCGCCCCCCCCCCCACCCCTCTCCTCCCTCCTGACAGACACACAGACACATACATAGAGAGACACACACACACAGACACATACATACACACAAACAGACAGGCACACATACATACAGACCAACACACACACAAGACACACAAACATACAAAGACATACATACAGACACACAGACAGATACAGACGCACACATACAGACAGACACACACACGTACATACAGAGAGACAGACATAGACACATACAAACAAACACACACATACAAAATGTTTTAAGTCACCCCCCCTGTTTCCTACCTATTATGTGCAGGAAGGTGACTTTCCCTGGGGTCCAGTGGTGGCTCAAGTTGATGGGAGTCAGAGTTCCCACTCTGACTCCCTCCTCTGCTTCCTCCCGCGCGGGATCTGTGTATGCTGGGAGGAGTGACCGGGCAGTCACTTCCTCCCAGTGTGTGATGTCCTCAAAGGGGGCCCAGTCGCGCTGTTAAAGCTCCCAGCGCTGACCGTGCCCCCTAAAAATCCCTACCCATCCGGTGGCTCTAAGAGCATGAGCCACCCGATGAACCTCTTGGACAGCGGGCCCAGTAATATGCCGCGCATGGCGGCGGGCACCTGGTCATATGGGTTTGCAGAGTGGCCGGGCCAGTTTATACATTAATGGCTGTGTGTTGAGTTATTTTGAGGGGACAGCAAATTTACACTGGTATACAGGCTGTACACTTATTACTTTACATTGTAGCAGAGGGTAATTTCTTCAGTGTTGTCACATGAAAAGATATAACTAAAATATTTACAAAAATGTGAGGGGTGTATTCACTTTTGTGAGATACTGTACATTATAAATTTTAGTTGGTGATTTCTTAGCAATGTTTCTGCCATTTTTTTGTGCATCCTGTTGCCAGGTATAGGAGAACCAGAGTTTCTGCACCTTCCGCTTACAAAAGGAAGTTACCGGTAATTTTCCCTGTGAGTTTTGTTGGATAAATAAATTGGTATGGAAGATAACGTTTCACTATAAACAAAACATTTACTCTGTAAAGTAAATTATTTTCACCATTACTTTCAACAGAGACCTATGTACTCCTTAACAATTTTCAACAGAGAACTATGTGGTCCTAAACAAATCAACATCATGCAATGTTCGACCCAATAAACTTACCGAAAAGTGAATGTGGCCATGTGGGATGAGAATAACCCTGTAAATATGGGTTAAAAAAAACAATATCTTTTCAGATTAGTTGTACCTGTAAACTGCCTGAATTTCATCTTCTAAATTACAAACTACCATGTTTTGTTTTTGTTTGTTTTTTGACAATCTTTATTTGTATTGATTTTGTAAAAGTTTTACAAGAAAAACAGCAGACCGAACTACCATGTTTCTTATAATAATGAAACATTTTAGGAAGTTGGGAAGTGCGACAAACTGGTTTTACCTACAGCAGGAGGTGGCTCACAATTCCCAGAAAATAGACATTGTGACCATGAGGGAAATTACTTAACTAACCAGATCAGCTATCAGTCATCAGACGACATCCACAGTTAATTGTTTATCTTGTTGCACAGTGTCAGCAACTATTGTAACCTCTGCTGATAAGGCTAGTAACTGTTATAAGACAACTATCCGTTTACATAGTATACAGTGGCAGCATTAAACGGATGGTTTCCATCCTGGGACACAGATTTAAAGCAACTGAGCTAGTCTGGATTATAGCCAGATGGGGCAGTAGTTACTGTAAAATATGGTTAGCATAGAGAAGAAATAAACTTTCTGTGGCATGGTGGTGCATGTTTACAAAGTGTGCAATTATTTAAACAGAACACATATTAACATAACAAGAATAAGTTAAGTTCTGTCCTGGTGTTCATGTAACACATTTTTACTCCATTGACCAATTTCTTTAAAACCTGGTTGTCTAATAATGTACAAAGAGAAATTATATTGCTGGCAAATCTATATTGTGTTCAAATTTAGCAATTCTTCGTTTTTAGAATGCGGAGAATAGGGTAGGTTTAGTGAATATAAACTATTTAATAGAATATATGATAGATAATGCTTATCCAAAATGTTACTATGTTTCTATTATCCACTTCATGATAAATGTAATTAAATAAGCTAAATAAATATGATAAAATCAGGAGTTTACGTAAAGTACCTAGACTGTAATAAAATTAGTAACATTTTATACATATTATTTCAGTGCCGCAAGATCATTTTGTAGAATGCCGTGCTGGCAGTGATGTCATCCATGCAATTATTCCCTGTAAAATAAAATTAAAAAACCACACAAAAAACAGGTTATAATACATGTATCACCTCCGTGCAGGCTGGGTGCCATGTTCTTAGGCAGAGTCAAGACATACATGTCCCAGACTGCTCGGGATTAGTGGGAGTTACATTCCCGAGTAGCACCTGCCATTTTAATGATGGCAGCTGAATCAGCTGGCACCAGAGACTGTAACTCTCATTAATCTCAGGCAGCATTTATATCCCAGTGCTACACTTACAGTAAAAACTCTCCTTAATCCATACTCACTACACCACTACTTAAACTTTAACCCCTAAACTACACCATCACTAAACCTAAACACTTACCTAGAAAAATGCAATGTATTATAAGAGATACATAATGGCATAGCGTGTGTTAGGGGAATGGGGACACGTGTAAAACAATTGACTATGATACACGACAGTTAATCATGAATAAATATAGCCGACGTTTTGTCAATGTTCAGTTTCGTGTTTTGAGACTGGTAGGGGTCAAGCAGGGCTGTGTTGTTGACATCTTTAGTTTTCAGGCCTTTTATGTCTGTCTGAAGAGACTTGTAATCTAGGTTGAACCTTTGTTAAATAAACTTGACCTTTTTACATATTTTTGAAGATATAGAGTATAGTGCTTAAAGGGAAGCTATTGAGTAAGAACACCACCTATTTTAAAATCATTTTACAGATAATCCATGATATCTTCAACGTTTCACTTGGTGCATTATTTAGCAGGTCTGTGTAGTATATCCCCAAGAGGAGTTTCACCCGTCACCTAGGATGAGTGGAACTGCCTTGTCAGCTGATAGCAGTTATAATGCAGCTGCCATTACTGTACACATAGTAGTCCACCGTGAAGTTTCTTATATGCATTTATGTGCAAAGCATTATGGGATGTAAAAATTTGATTTGGAGGCCGGGAGGCTGAATTCACATCCTTGTCCACAATCTTAGAAGAGCAGGGAGTGATAATTCTTAGATTTGTTGCATATCTCCAGGATTGTAACTTTTACATATCTTACAGGAGGTGACTCGGCAATTAACAAATGCTCCGTTAACTTTCTGAAGCACTGCTGAGCTTATACTATAAGCATTCCTTAAATATGTATTCCTTGCCCTATAGTGCTCTAGTCACAGTTTAGGTGACAGAGCCGGCACTGCCAGGGTTAAAAAAGGTTTAAAAAAAAAAAAAAAAAACTATTTTATGAAAGCTCATCTAGTGGTTGTCATACTTACAGCCACTAGAGGCAGGTTAAACCTGCAATAAAAAGTTTGCAATTTCTGCAGAATGGCAAAGTTTTAACTGCAGGGATTGTGGTCTGGGTGCCTATAGTGTCCATTTAAGTGTCACAGCAATGTTTTTTTCTTCTGTAGTCTCACAGTTGATCTGCAACCCTCAGAATCTTAATTTATGAGATGATTTGCAGCAAACACTGCAGATTAGGAGGGAGTTAAGAAAGGGGGGGTTTATGGAGCCAATCAATTTATAATAATTTAAAAAAAAAAAAAAAAAACCTAAAGAAAATTAATATAAAAACTCACCCAGCATAACTAAATGTAATTAAACGATTAAACCAATGCATTGCACGTAAGTGTGTGTACACATGCATTCCTGCCTTAGGTGACCTTGCCACCCACATATTATGAGGATAAAAGATCCACCATAAATTATTTTTTTAAGCCAGTAAAGTGGGTCATTACCAAACCTCCCTTCTCCTTCAGTGTTCTGACAACAGGAGCAAATGTCATCCCCAACCTCCACAAATAAACGAAAGTGAGCTGTTAATTTAACACTTTGAGAGCTGATGGAGAAAGCAGCTACCGGTAATTGCAGTGCATTACATAATTTTTAATTTTTTTTTAAATCGTGCACAATCTATGTAGCCACATGTGCATATTGGGTAAGTCTTGAGACATTTAACCTCTATGGACGAATGGCATATTGTGTATTTAGAATCTAGTCCTTAAAGACCCTATGCCTGCATGAAATGTTAGGAGTATTTTGCATTATTGTGTAACATTATGAGCATAGGAATATAAATCCTTCTAATTTCAATTCTTTTTTTTTTTTGTAATTTATTTAATAGGAAAATCTATCCATTTAAATTCTTACTTATTTTTACAATGAATTAGCTTCATCTGTGATTGCTGAGTCAGGACTTAACATTATTCACCAGTTCTAAAACTTTGATTACTCGGGCTAAAACTACATAGCGTACAATACAAAAGAGAGAAAGGGCTGTGCCAGATATGAAAAAAAACAGTAAAGAAGACAATAACTTATACCAATAGGTAAACAGCAGCAGAGGAGGAGTAGAGGCTGTGCGCACGTACAGAAAAGGAGATATATTACTCTCCAGAGTTTAGACAAATTAGTCCCAAAAATTAGTCCAAATGAGAGAATCTCAGTTTAATCAAATGTCTTTTATGGAAACTTGTTGGGATGTTATGTCCTCAATGACTTGTAGTCCAAACGTTCCACTATGAAAGATAAAAGACAGGGAAAACCAATAGTGCGATATGTACAATCTGAAGGAATCACTAAAATAAGATAATAAACAAACTCACATTTCAAAGAGCTATAACCAGCTCTAGTGTGAATTGCGTACAGCGGTATAATCCCCGCTTGTGGGATATGCAGCACGTATACCCTTCGTGGTAGATATGCCCGGTGCTCAAGAAAGGGAGAGATAAAAACAACTGATAGTGCTCACAGTATAAAAGTTATCTGTAATAGATAAATAAAATAGTACTCAGAAGTGTAGAGCTGACTGCTCTTTGATGTCAGCGTTGGTGGTATGATCCCCCACCTAAGATTGCTTGGAGTCCAGGATTTTAAAATGCCAGGTAAAAAGGTAAAAAATAAGTGTATAAAAAAAGGAATAATTGTCACAAACAAATGACCAAATAATCTTTTATTGATAGATATACACAAATAAAATATCAATACGTGTTTCGCCAATACGGCTTTATCAAATGGAATACGAAAACTACATAGCGCATGCTGTAACTTTTCTAACACTTCATGTACATGGTCTAATTTAATGCTGCAGATCAGACTTTATATCAGTAAATAGTGATGTCGCAAACATAAAATTTTCCGAACGCGAACTTCCGCAAATGTTCGCGAACCGCCATAGACTTCAATAGGCAGGCGAATTTTAAAACCCACAGGGACTCTTTCTGGCCACAGTAGTGATGGAAAAGTTGTTTCAAGGGGACTAACACCTGGACTGTGGCATGCCGGAGGGTGATCCATGGCAAAACTCCCATGGAAAATTACATAGTTGATGCAAAGTCTGGTTTTAATCCATAAAGGGCATAAATCACCTAACATTCCTAAATTGTTTGGAATAACGTGCTTTAAAACATCAGGTATGATGTTGTATCGATCAGGTAGTGTAAGGGTTACGCCCGCTTCACAGTGACAGACCAAACTCCCCGTTTAACGCACCGCAAACAACCGCAAACAGTCCATTTGCACAACCGCAAACTCCCTTTTGCACAAGTTTTGATACCAAGCTAGCCATGTCCCGTTCCTTGTCCTCACTGATGTCATTGAAGGTCTCTTCCTCCATCCAGCCACGTACAACACCAAGGGTCCCCGAAAGGTGACAACAAGCCCCCTGTATTTTTTTATTTTTTTTAAATGTACACTACTGTTACACCAGATATGAGTTGCACTGGTGTGACACTGTGCCCTGGCAGGCCCTGAAACGCACACGTGTGAAGGAAACTGACTGCTATTATATTACAGTCAAAAAAGGTTGTTGTTTTTTTTTTTAAATGCAAGCTATTGTGCCCCCAAAACGTTTGTGTGTGGGGGTGCTGGAATGACGTGGGCCAATGGGAGCCTGAATCAACTTTTGGCTCCGACTGCCCCTTTAAGAGCGAGCTCGTGACTCGAGCCGTGCTCCTAGTGCCAGGCGGGCCACGTGACCGATCACTGCGGTCAGTGCACGCGGCTAAGTCAGAAGAGGAGATCAAGCCGCATGCAGCTCGTGTGGAGGCAGGAGTGATCCAGCCACGCGCGGCTCACGCTTAGGAGCCAGGTCGGTCCCAGGATAAGGTAAATACAGCCACAACTACTTATCCCAATCACACACCTTTCCTAACGTCCTATCCCATTAAAAGCATATCACCGCGTATTTAATAAAACAGACCCCCTACTTCATCCAGGTTACCGATCGATGGTTCGATATTCTGAGCCCTCTCTGATTTACTGTACATGACTATTCGATATTCCCACAAATTTTATATAGCATTTTATGTTTGTTTGAGACCACCTTAAAAATATTGGATATCGCTAAAAATCATGATCACTATATACTTTCTCTACAAACCTCTAAAACAAACCAAACTACTCATCCATCCGCTATACCACTTTATCCCACCTAGAACTAGTGCCCAGTTAAAATACTTGACTTTTACTTACCCACACTCAGTCATGCCACACACATTTCACCACTACTCTCACTGAATCCCTCTTGACTATGGCTAAATTCATCTTCTACATCAGAACACTACTCCTAAGATTGGGTTGTATCCATGTCTCGGGTCTTTTATTTAGAATAGGGGCAGCTTCTGTCTCCTTCAACACTGACACTCCAGTGCATATTATTAAAAGATTGGGCAGATGGAAATCCTCAGTCTACAACCGATATATTCATCATCCCGAGAAAGAAATGAGGAAAACTTTTAAAAGTTTGGCTTTGTAAATTTGATGCAATAAGTGTGTTTTTCTTTAATACCTTTTCACCCTCTTTGCATGAACCCGATTTACATATATTACTAATATGTTTCTGAACATATATATTATATTATTCACTCACTCACTCACTCTCTGGGCCGGCCTAAGACATCATGCTGCCTAGGTCCAACGATAAATGACTAGGGGGGATAATGTATAATAAACACAGGTTACTGGCTATGGGAGGATAATGTATAATAAACACAGGTTACTGGCTATGGGAAGGATAATGTATAATAAACACAGGTTACTGGCTATGGGGGATAATGTATAATAAACACAGGTTACTGGCTATGGGGGAATAATGTATAATAAACACAAACACAAAAAAAATAATACAAAAAAAAGAATGCAGGTTCAGAATTAATCTAAATTGTAAGCTGTCTAGGAGGTAGGAGGGTCTGGGAGGGAGGGTCTGCTGCTGATTGGCTGGAATGTGTCTGCTGACTGTGAGGTACAGGGTCAGAGTTTACTCAATGATGATGAATAGGGGGCGGACCGAACATCGCATATGTTCGCCGTCCGTGGCGAACGCGAACAAGCTATGTTCGCCAGGAACTATTCGCCAGCGAACTGTTCGGGACATCACTATCAGTAAATAAAAACATGGACTTGAGTTTTTTTTTTCCCCAACCGAGATTATTATGTAACTATGCCTTGCTCACACTAATGCCCAAATCTTAACCCCTGAACCACTTTACGGTGTTCCATGGAGCATCCTTGCAGTTTGGTTTAAGCAAGGTTTAAAGCTGGAAGTAGTTGAAAGTTACTCCACCCAATCCGGACTCAGGAAAATTACTCAAAAGTGTAGACATGGTTCTTAGAGTAGTAAAGAACAAGAGGTAATTTGCTCCACCAGGCCTCTACACAGCTGGCACTTGTTGCCCAAGGATACGGCTGCACCAGGCGTCAAGATCGTTGTCTGTGGAGAGTTCTGCTGGGAGCACATATCATTGACAGAGACCCCTCCAGGATTGTGGGCTGTGTTGAGGAGATTTCACCCCACAGACAACTTGGGTACCTAAGACTGGTTTGTTGGCCGAGAGCCCACAGTGGTCTGCTGAAAGGATTACATAGTCTAATTACACTTGTCTAACTGTGCCCAGAATTCAGTGCGAAGATACTCAAAGGCTTTATGGAATACTGCCTCACACAAGGTTTGCAATGTGGATGGTCAATGTAAATAGGCCAGAGCATCTCCAAATGGAAAGTCTTGTGGGTCGTCCCTGGTATGTAGTGCTTAATACCTACCAAAAGTGGTGCAAGAAAGGACAACCGCTAAACCGGAGTCAGGGTCGTGGGCACCCAAGGCTCATTGATGCACGTGGAAAGTGAAGGCTAGCCTGTCTGGCTTGATCACACAGAAGAGCTACTGTAGCTCTCTGCTCTTGGTTATACAGTGGTACCTCGGTTAACGAACACGTAAACAAAATATTTTTGGTTTGTTTTACGAATAAAAATCCATTGAAAAAAATGCCTCGGTTCATGTATTTTCTACGCAATACGAAGCAAGTCTCCCGGTTTATAGTACCGTCCCCTTGCATACTGGAGTCTGGGTAGCACGTGAGTGTGGAGGTGTTGGAGAGGTTTGTGCAGCAAGTTGTGGAGCCATTTGCAGCAGTTTTAGGACTTTTTGACGCATTTCTCAAGATGTGGAAAGGTAGGGAGCTGAGCTTAGTTGTTTGCATGCCTTTTACTGTATGTTCTGTATTGTGGGTAGTTTCCATGCCAGCTCATGTGCTGTGCATGGCTTTTACTGTGGTTTCCATGCCAGCTCATGTGCTCATGGGTGTAAAGCATTTTTTTTTCTGTTTACTTGGTGACTGTGGTGTCAAGGCACCCAGGAAAGCAGCGGAAGCTGGGAAGAGGAAGAAGGAGATGATTCTGCTCGAGGTCAAGAAAGAAATAATCAGGAAGCATGAGGAGGAATGCGATTGACTGACCTCGCCAAAGAGAATGGAAGGGACTGCATCCACAATCGCTACCATCCTAAAGATGAAAGATCAGATAACTTGGAGAGATACAGCCAAGGGAGTCACCAGGGTCTCCAAGCAACGGCCACCTGTTCTGGAGGAGGTTGAAAAGTTGCTCCTGCTCTGGATTGCTCCAACCAACAGCCAGGAATGTCAGGCGATGCAGAAGGCTTCAAAGCCAGCAGGTTGTGGTTAAAAAGGTCCAAGACCAGATCTGGCATCCACAGCGTGGTCAGGCATGGAGAGGCCGCAAGTTCCGATGTTGCTGCAGCTGAGGAATTTGCTACTTGGTTCCTGGAGGTCATGGTTTCAGAGGGCTACCTCACAGCAAATCTTAAACTGCGACGAGATTGGGCTCTTCTGGTAGAGGATGCCAAAGCATACCTTAATGACGGAAGAGGAGACCTCATTGCCTATCCACAAGCCAATGAAGGACAATCTCACCCTCCTGTTCTGCGCCAACGCCAGTGGGGACCTTAAGATCAAGACCCTGCTTGTCTACCATTCAAAAAACCCATGGGCCTTCAAGAAACACAAGGTAAACAAGGAGCAGTTGAGCGTTTTGTGGCAGTCCAACCCAAAGGCATGGGTCACACGCCTCTTGTTTGTGCAGTGGGTCAATGTGGTTTTTGGTCCTGCTGTCAAGCAGTACTTTGTGGACAATAACCTGCTGTTCAAGGCAGTGCTGCGCATGGACAATGCTCCTGCTCATCTTCCAGGCCTCGAGGAAGACTTACTGGAGGACTTTAACTTCATCAAGGTCACGTTACTTCCGCCTAACACCACCCCACTACTCCAGCCAATGGACCAGCAAGTCATCTCCAATTTTAAAAACTCTCTTCTCTTCACAAGGGAGCTTTTCCGGCGATGCTTTGAGATGACAGATGGATCAAGCCTCACCCTCCATGACTTTTGGAGAAAGTATTTTGACATTGTGAGCTGTCTGCAGATTATCACTATTGCCTTGGCCGGGGTCAGCCAGAGAAACCTAAATTCTGCTTGATGCAATTTTTGGTCAGACTGTGTTGGGAAACCTGCCTCCGATCCTTCTGCACCTCCTCCACAGTTAATAGTGTTGGAGGAGATTGTTTCCTTGGGGAGGACCATGGGCCAGGAGGTGACTGAGGAGGATGTCTGTGAGCTGGTGGAGGGACACGACCGTGAGCTAACCACCAAGGACCTGGTGGAATTGCAGAAGGAGGCGATGGAGGAGCAGATCTAATTTGAGGAGGAGAAGGAAACTAGTGAGGAACAGCTCTCTTCCAGGGAACTCAAGGAGGCATGCCAAATGTGGGTAAATCTACAGACTTCTGCACAGCAGCACTACCCAGATAAGGCTCTAGCCCAAAGACTTGTGAACAGTTTTGACACCGACATCATGTCCCCTTTCCGAGGGATGCGCCAGAGGCAGAAGACAATGAAATGGTTCCTACAAAACAGTGTAGACATGAAAAAGGACCTGCTTGTGTTAGAGCTGCCCAGTTGTCCTCCATCTCCTTTTCCAAAAAGTGTTGAAATTGTTTTTAAGTTTTCCTGTTGATGTGTGATTTATATACAGTTGAAGTGTACTGTACCATGTTTGAAAAGTCTGCCATGTTTGAAAAGTTGATGTGTGATGTTTGAAATGTTATTGCTTGATTAATCATGTCCCTGTACAGCATTTATGCCTTGAAAATGGACATTATAAAGAGTTTTGAACAGATGAAAGACTTTTAAAAAAAAAAATCTGACCTTTTTCTTCATTAATTGGTTTTCAATGCATTCCTATGGGAAACCGCATTTCGGTTTACACATGTTTCTCGGAGAACGCATTAGATTCGTAAACCGAGGTTGCCCTATATATATATAGCCAAGGGGGCTGCACTCACCTGAACATGCACACATTAAAGGGTGCTGCTGGGGGTCAATTCATACAATATACAAGTTCCAGCGCACTGTCTCATATATTAAACATACATTGCATAAGCCTGCCACAACGTCAATGTACCCCATTTTTGGCAGGCCTTACTCTAACAGCCTAATGCCTGCTCTTATGAGATTAATCCACTTACTTGGGAAATGCTTCCTACTGGGACTCTCTGCAGGTCAAGGCTAAATAGGATGAGGCACCTGTGACAGGAAGGGGTGCAAACCAGCGTTTTGGCTGGGACTCCAAAATACATATATAAAACCAAGAATGTTTCAGGAAAGGGCCAAGAATAGGGTACATTAATGCTGTGGCAGGCTTATGCAATGTATGATCATATACTGCAACTAAACCCCCATTATTCTTGCCTAGATGAGGCTTTTTAAAATAAAACTATTACATATTTTTCATAACCTACACGACTGCTTATAAACCTCACCCATCTGTAATGTGAAATACGTTTTTGCTTTGACTTTGACCTAATTATATTATAAAGTCTTCTTTGCAGAGGATATCATGCAGTAAAGAATATAATGAAAGCTGAAATTATATATGTAGATTTCTAATGAAAACAATGCTAGTAATATGAGAAGTATACGAAGGACAGTAAACTGTCCATAGGTTGCTCCTGACTGATTCATGATGACTCACGTCACACACTTGTCTAGACAGTAAGCTTGAGAACAGCTAGGCGTTTGTTTCAGTCTTGAAATCTGATCCCAAATGGTCACAAAAACGTCCATGAAAACCTTTTCCTTTTAGTTTTTACAATTGTGGTACTGATAGTATGCTGCATTATTATATGCAGTTAGACTCTGCAGCTTTAGTTTTTTTTCTTAAGGAACAGTTTTTTTCAGGATATATGTAAAAACAGTTTGTAAAAGCTTCTGACCTGCAGCCTGCTGCCTTTGGAAACCCTCCACTTTATCCCAGACACAGACTTTTAGTCTCTGCCGGGTAACTGACCAGTCGGAGGCTGGAGCTGTGAAATTGGCACTCTTATATATTGTGAAAAAATTGCAGACTGCAGACACACTGAGCATATCAGCAAGCTCAAGTGCTTGTTGTCTGGAGTGTTTATTAACTTTATAAAAGTCCTAGAGTATGTTTTTCTTTTTCTTCAAAATATACTGTCTTGCATCATCTACATATGTCAATTAGGACCTGCACTATGGGTCTTTGCAGCCATCCGTCAAGTAGAATGGGATAGATGCATGATGAAAACACCCATTGACCATAATTTATCAGTCTGAAAGATTTCCAGAATTCAACCAAAGCCAATGCATTGGTCATTATCCCTAAAAGAATAAAATGACTGGTAAATCAGATTCTAACTAGTGCCCTGCCTGGCATTAGCAATTACACAATGAATTCGATCTAATGTTCTCTGGTTGGCTAATTAGGATAATGCCCCAGCCAATCATTAAAAGGCAAGACCCAGGGTATTTTGTCTTCAATGCTACATATATTATTACAAGTTATTGAAGTTTTTTTCCTGGGTGTTGAGTATTAAAAAATTATAAATTAAGTCAAGCGTTTACTGGCACTAACCGATCACTGTATCTAATGTATGCAAAATCTTAAAAGAAAACATTGAATTGCAAAAAAAATAAAAGGATTACGTAGTCTCATTGATTTCTGTTGAGATTACAAGGAAACTGGTATGTTTTGCATGTCTTGTTAGCTTCTGTAGTCACCTGTCTATAGCAATAGATGAACTCAGCTGGCCTAAAAAAGCAACAGGTTATTCAAGGTAATAGTACATACTAGAAACAGCAGGGAAACCACTATTCAGTTTGATTAATGTAGAACAATAACACGCAATAAGGTTATATTTTGTTATATCAGTTGATTACATATAAGTGTTAATATATTATGGTGCACACAATACATATCAGGTAAAATATTAAGCTCATCTTTACGTAAGATGTATTGGCAAGGTGAATCCAGGTGAAAGCTATTGTGGTTTATTGCTGTTACCTATTAATGTTTCTGTATTCCGTTGATGAGGAAGAGAACCGGTAAGCAAGTATCGGTCGGGCATGATGACATAGCAGAGACATTGTTTGGGTTTGCATGCTTTTCTGAAGGTAAGTAGTTGTGAAAATATTTAGCTGCATTTGATTGGAGTATGGTAGTTGGTTCTAGGCACGATGGTTTGTGCATATTTGCTGGGTTTTTCAACGGATTATGATTGTATCAAGAATAGCAGAGTTACTACAGGACTTTCAGTAAATGTGGGTATTCAGCTGAAAATGGCTCATTGGTGTAAGTGGTCAAAAGCCTCTGACATAAATGTGTAAAGCAAAAGATTGGCCAAAGTTAGCTCAGTAGATCATTAGTATGGAACATTCTGTGAAAGAGCAATCCTTTACCGGTACACAAATGGAATATGTTGGCCGAAGACCTACAAGCCTTTACAGCACTACATGAGACCTTGCATGCAGGGTACAACAACAAAAAACATTAAACATTTGGAATTGGAAAAACTCTGTCTGTTGTGATAAATTCCTGTTCCATCAGTATCTTTCATAGTATGGCTTAGGTATGATGGAAAGTAATAGGGGCAAATGGTCTCATTCAGTACAGCAGATGTAGAAGAACGTTTAGCTGGTATGGGTTTCAATCTTTGCATGATGACGTCTAGCCAAAACAATCGTCCGGGGTTGCTGTATCTCTTGTGCAGAGAGAACTTGCTAGCATTTTGGTTCTGGACTGTCATTATGGGTGGGATTAGTCTGATGTGCCATAACAGAGAAAAAACGTTCCAAGGCATAAGTGAAAAGAACATATTTTGAGACCTAAGCAGGGATTTACCGAAGGGCAAGCTACGGAGTTCCTCTAAGCTTTTGTCTATTCTCAGGGTTCTGATATTATTTGTTCCCTATGGGGAAGGCCTAATGCGCATTAGGTCCCACCCCCACCCCCCATTGCCAACTTTGGAGGAGGTGTAGATGGAGCCAGCCAGGTGGGGGATGTCGGACAATAGCTTTAGGGACACTATAGCATTCAGATTACAGCTTTGTATTCTTAACGCTATAGAGTTCCTTTAAATCATTTTCTGCCTTCATGCACATATCTAAGGTTGGCTTATTCTGTCTGAGATACTTACAGGGTTATTCTCTAAAGAGTGAATTCAAAGTAAATTTCAAGTTTATGGCTGATTCAGAAATATTCTCCGAGTCAGTTTAGTTATTTTGAGCTCAACTTTGAAATTCACTTTGAATTCTCACTTTAATAATAACCATGTCAATATTACTGACAACGGTCACAGCCACCTTGCTCTGGCTCTATCTTGCCTTGCTGTACCTATGGATACAACTTCCCTCTAAAACAGGTTTAACTGCATTACTGCTAAATCCATAAACACAGAAGACATTGGTATAAATGTAAAGTTCACCTTTATTCCTGTATCTATGTATTGACATTCTATAGACACAGCTGTTGCTTCGTCTGAGCTGATCTGTTAAAGAATCAAACTTTCACCCCTATGTCTGTAGTGTGTTTATTTACAGTTTCCTTGAAACCAAACATGACTTCTATTGATGGTTCATTCCCCTTCCAGTGCCATTTTTACCTTGTCTGTGCATCCCACCACAACTTCTGTGTATCTTTTTTTTTTTTTTTTTAATCACCTCCTTAGCTCTGTTGTATAAAGGGAATGCTAAGTTAATATGCACTTTAGATCTTAGAATTGATGGTGTAACAATTGGGTAATATATGTTACACAATGAAGTTAATTTTGTAAACAGGGACTTGTAGTTGATTTAGAAGGAAGTACAAATGTAAAACCAAAATAGCAGTCAGAAATTATTTATATATTATTATTATTACTGGTATTTATATAGCGCCAGCTTATTCCGTAGAGCTTTACAATATTATCAAAGGGGGAGATTTAACAATAAATGCGACAATTACAAAAACTTACAGGAACAATAGGATGAAGAAAGCCCTGCTCGTACGAGCTTACAGTCCATATGAGGTGGGGCGTAAAACACAACAGGACAGGAGGTAGCAATCATACAAGGTGGAGGGATGCAGACCTGGAGGAGGGAATAGAGTGTTCCCCTTTAGGAGAGAGTTAGGGACAGGTATGTGAGGTAGAGGTTATTCTGGGAGGCCATACGCTTGCCTAAAGAGATGGGTTTTAAGGCACTTTTTAAATGATTGAAGACTAGGGGAGAGTTTGATGGTCGTAGGCAGGCTATTACAAAGGAAAGGAGCCACCCGTGAGAAGTCCTGCAAGTGTAAGTTGGCTGTATGGGTGCGAGCAGCAGACTGGAGAAGGTCATGGGCAGAGCAGAGAGACCGAGAACCGGCATAAATGTGGATCAGTGACTTTATATGTATGGATTAGTACCTTGAATTGACTCCTATAGGATACAGGAAGCCAATGTAAGGAATGGCAGAGGGGAGAGGTGTGAGAGGAGCGACAGGAGAGGAAAATCAGTCTAGCTTCAGCATTCATTATAGACTGCAGCGGGGCAATACGATTTGTGGGAAGACCTATTAGGAGAGAGTAACAATAATCCATAGAACAGACGAAAAAGACTCAACTGCTGGAATGAACCAGACTAGTCAAGTGTACAACTGGATATGATGAACTAAATAATAGTAAATCTACAAATAAAGTAAATATAGTCTAGTGAAAACACCAGTAAATAATGGTGAGAAACTTGCCGAAATGGCTAACCTCTATGTACATAAAATGATGCCTATGTGCCTACAGAGCTCCCAGATAGCTAACTGGCTAGTGACTTTATTAAGTAGACAGAAATGGTCAAATCCAGAGCTAGGGGCCCATAGAGTAGGTATAAGTCAAATGACAAACATCGGTATCTGGGGTGCAGTCACGTACAGCTAAACACGGTGCTTGAGTCTTGTAACTGCAAGAAGGTCTATAGACTTAGTAACCAATATGTATGCAGTGTCTGGTCTGCGGTATACTAAGTGATAGTCCCACTGTCATAAGGGGTGTCATAAATGGGTTAATGGATACCTAGCATAGATGACATAGGGAAACAAACGTGTATATATATATATAGCGTCCCCCTAGATAAATCTCGATAACTGTAACGCTAAACAAATAATGGTTACAGTGTATACTCGAGAAACCCCAAATGCTACTACTGTGAGAAATACTCAACAGATAATAAACGTGACGAAAACCCCTAGTACAAATAAGAGGTGAAAAAAACACAAAATTAGGGTGACTTCATGTGCATAACCATACTTAGAGTGTTGGTTGCCTACACATGGTGATAGATATCCCTAAGTGAAAATAAAGTGAGTAGAACAAAGAGCCCATAGAGCCCGACGCGCGTTTCGGTGCTCGCTCAGATGCACCTTCGTCAGGGGCTAATTTGAGACTAGTCAGAAGTCTCCTTTTGTATGTATTCAAGTCCCAGCCACTTGCTAATTGACCAATGGGACCGCCGATATCTCGCGCCAAAAAAGACCACGTGGGCGTATGTAAATGCCCTGAGTGGATGAGCCATTCAAGAGCCTTCTATTCTGACGTCATACGACGTTTTTTCTCTCTCTCTTCTTCTTCTTTGTACCAGTACATTAACCCAGTATGTGCCGAGTGGAATTCATCCTTATTGGCTACTATGTAGCGGTACACTTGCGGAATTGTAGCAGTTTATTTTAGCTACATTTCCCTCATGCCGTGTTACTATTATTGCCTTTTAGTGCTGTTACGGATTTAAGGTGTACTTGAACCGGAGTACCGTCTAGTATGTTGGCATAAAGTACTTAGCTGGTCACTATCAGCCTTTAAAGGGCTGTATACACCTTCATCACTCCGTCCGAGTTTTCCCATTTTGGTATTAAGATCGGATCGGGTGGTTATGGTCTAGTGCCCTCATAGTGTAATAATTGCTGAAAACCTTCACTGTATTCGGAGTGCCAATAGTAGGTGTGCTGGCGACAATATATGCCGGATCCGTAGCTGCTTGGTGGATACGGTGTTTGTCGTGTGGACCTAATCAGGTACATTAGAAGTATACTGCTTATCCCTGAGTTGCTGTAAGAATATTTTACAGCTCCTAGTTTTTCATGGAATAGATGTTGCCAAAAGCTCCTCTCATCATGAATCGGGAGAGGGTCTATCTAATTCAGAATCTACTTTTAATGCTGCATACCAACTGGGTATGTGTCTGGGTATCCGGTCACTTCAAACTGTCCTATTGTGGATGATCCGTGGGTATTTTACCCGTTTGGGTGCCGAGAGGCATCAATTGGACAGACCTCTTAGTGTTATGGACGACATATACAGCTCCCCTCAAGTAGCTTATTTTGCCTTAGTGCATATATAGAGTTTTAATACTGCTCTCTTCATTTTACGTGGCAGGGCTAATATGTAGAGCGCCGTGAAGTTTACAGATAATCCCTTGTGTATGTCCACCAGGACCGATAGATTGGTCTATCCGATAGGTAATGTGTATAGTGTTCTGTTTGTACTATGGCTATGTACTGGCGTGTTAGAGGTTCAGAGGGGAATAATTTATCCCCTGTATATGGCGTATGGAGGATCAAATAAGGCTGAGATGCTTTAGAGTCGCCACTCGCTTGGGTCATCATGGTGTATCCTACTCCATGAGAGTCCATACAGTATTGGATAACCTCCCTTCTATTACATAGGGGATAGTGTGAAATTACCCCATAAGGACTAATGTATTCTCGTCTATACTATGTAATGTGGAGGTATCAAACTGTTAGGTGGCAGGGCGGTTGGTCAAAGGACTTGGAATACAAAAATGATAGTTATAATGGTAACTATTAGATCTAAATATTTACAGGTATTTACAATATATATACATATATTAAAATTAGTAATGGTAAAGATTAGTAAAGCGTGCTTAAAAGCTGGATGTGTATAGCCACTTCACGGGAGTGGTACGGATCATAATGTTGATCTTAAGTTTGCGAGATACACGTCCGCATATACAATGGATGTCCAGTGTGATATATTTTGGGATGGAGTGAACTCACTTCCCTTCGTTAGTGAGGAGAATTTTTTCATATAAAGGGGGTGTAGGAGAAGCCCTCATTCAGTCCATTTGGGGATAGGGTTTTTAATGTGAAAATCCAGTAACTCTCTCTTTGGAGAAGTTTGGTATAAAGGCTGATAGTGACCAGCTAAGTACTTTATGCCAACATACTAGACGGTACTCCGGTTCAAGTACACCTTAAATCCGTAACAGCACTAAAAGGCAATAATAGTAACACGGCATGAGGGAAATGTAGCTAAAATAAACTGCTACAATTCCGCAAGTGTACCGCTACATAGTAGCCAATAAGGATGAATTCCACTCGGCACATACTGGGTTAATGTACTGGTACGAAGAAGAGAGAGAGAAAAAACGTCGTATGACGTCAGAATAGAAGGCTCTTGAATGGCTCATCCACTCAGGGCATTTACATACGCCCACGTGGTCTTTTTTGGCGCGAGATATCGGCGGTCCCATTGGTCAATTAGCAAGTGGCTGGGACTTGAATACATACAAAAGGAGACTTCTGACTAGTCTCAAATTAGCCCCTGACGAAGGTGCATCTGAGCGAGCACCGAAACGCGCGTCGGGCTCTATGGGCTCTTTGTTCTACTCACTTTATTTTCACTTAGGGATATCTATCACCATGTGTAGGCAACCAACACTCTAAGTATGGTTATGCACATGAAGTCACCCTAATTTTGTGTTTTTTTCACCTCTTATTTGTACTAGGGGTTTTCGTCACGTTTATTATCTGTTGAGTATTTCTCACAGTAGTAGCATTTGGGGTTTCTCGAGTATACACTGTAACCATTATTTGTTTAGCGTTACAGTTATCGAGATTTATCTAGGGGGACGCTATATATATATACACGTTTGTTTCCCTATGTCATCTATGCTAGGTATCCATTAACCCATTTATGACACCCCTTATGACAGTGGGACTATCACTTAGTATACCGCAGACCAGACACTGCATACATATTGGTTACTAAGTCTATAGACCTTCTTGCAGTTACACGACTCAAGCACCGTGTTTAGCTGTACGTGACTGCACCCCAGATACCGATGTTTGTCATTTGACTTATACCTACTCTATGGGCCCCTAGCTCTGGATTTGACCATTTCTGTCTACTTAATAAAGTCACTAGCCAGTTAGCTATCTGGGAGCTCTGTAGGCACATAGGCATCATTTTATGTACATAGAGGTTAGCCATTTCGGCAAGTTTCTCACCATTATTTACTGGTGTTTTCACTAGACTATATTTACTTTATTTGTAGATTTACTATTATTTAGTTCATCATATCCAGTTGTACACTTGACTAGTCTGGTTCATTCCAGCAGTTGAGTCTTTTTCGTCTGTTCTAAAAGTTATAGGGGTCAAGCCCCAGGACACCCCTGGAGTGTCCAATTAGGTGTTCCTCCACCAGTGAAACGGTCCGTATTTGTTTGGACTTTCCTCACAGGTGGAACTTCTGTCATATTTAACAATAATCCATGCAAGAGATTACTAGAGCATGGACAAGCTCCTTAGTAGCATCTTGTGTAAGAAAGGGGCAGATGCGGGCTATGTTTTTATTGTGGAATCTACAGGATTTGGCAACAGACTGGATGTAAAGCTCAAATGTGAGGCCAGAATCTAGTACAATGCCAATACAGTGTGCTTGCAAGGATGGACTGATGTGGGTACCACTAACTTGAAGGGAGAGAGCAAGAGGAGGAACAGTATTAGGAGGAGGAAAGACAAGGAGTTCAGTTTTAGAAAGATTGAGTTTCAAAAAGCGGGAGGATATCCAGTCAGAGATGGAAGAAATGCAAGCAGTGACACGTTGCAGAATAGCAGGGGAGTGGTCTGGGGAGAAGAGTTATTTCTGAGTGTCGTCAGCCTACAGGTGGTATTGAAATCCAAATGAGGTAATAAGTTTGCCAAGAGAGGTAGACTTTCCAGAAGCTTTGAGGAAAAAGTGAGCAGTGATAGGGGAGGACGGGTCAAGAGATGTTTTTTTAAAGATAGGTGCTACAGTAGCATGTTTAAGGGTAGCAGGGACAACACCAGAAGAGAGCAAGCAGTTGAAGATGTGTGTTAAGGAAGGCACAAGACAAGAGGAGAGAGATCTGATTGGGTGAGACGGGACAGGATCAAGCGGGCAAGTGGTGGGGCGAGAGGAAAGAAGAAGCGCAGCCACCTCTTGTTCAGTGCCTAGGATAAAGTCTGATGGGTAGGAATGGCATGATCCAGGTGTGGTTGAGAAAGAGAACGGCAAGGTGGGGAGAATTTTTTCCTTAGCTGTTCAATCTTGTCGGTAAAGTAGCATGTAAAGCTATGGGCTGTAAGGTTAGTTTGGGGGGTGGCCACAGCAGGCCAAAGGGAGTTAAAGGTATTAAAAAGACGCCTGGGATTGCGGGAGCATGAGCTAATCAGGGAGGAACGGTATGACTGTTTGACAAGGGCAAGGGCTGTGCTGTATGAACGCAGCATGAATTTGTAGTGGAGGAAGTCAGACTGGGTGTGTGACTTCCTCCAGCAGCATTCAGCAGAACAGGAGCATCTCTGCAGGTAGCGTGTTCATTTAGTGTACCACGGTTGGGGGCGTGTTCTCCTCAAGCTGCATGTTTGGAGCAGGGCTGCAGCGTCCATGGCAGAGGTTAGGGTAGTGTTATATGAGGAGATAGCCATTGAACGTCAGGAGAAAGTAGGGATGGATAGAAGTTGGGGATCAATATTAGCTGATAGCTGCTGGAGGTCGATATGTTTCAGGTATATTCCACAGGTAATGGAAATGCAAATAAGAGGGCCTACCAGTATATAAGATCTGAAAGGAGAAGAAATGGAGAGGTTAGTGGGATGACCTAAATGGCATGGCCCAGGTAAGACGGAGAAAAAGGGTTTTAAAGGAACGCTAACCCGTCCCACAATTACAGGCCTCTGGCCTTAAACTTGTGGTCGGCAACATAAAAGCCGTGTAATAACACAGGTAATGGTGCAGTCAGCAGTGGTCTGCCAAAACAGACATATGGGTAGGCCTGCAAATAAGAGGGCAAAAATAATGCAATTAAACACACTTTATTACATATAACTTTATAAAACAAGAGTCATAAAGACTTTCCTCAACTCTTTCTCAGGTTGAGGAATATACCTATTATAAACTGTAGATTTCCAACGACCTAGCCTTTTAATAATGTGAATTGTTTTATCAACACTCCATGCTGCACCAATCCTGAATGAATGACCAGAGTTGGAAGCAGGATTGAGACCCAGTCTTAGTAGCGGAGTCCAGGGGCGGGCTGGGCCGGGGGGCAGGGAGGCAATTGCCCCCCAGGCCGCCCGAAATTATTTTAGGACCGGCCGCGGCGGGCCGGCCCTTTAAATGCTGCAGCCGCCGAGCGCTCTGTAAAGAGCGCTCAGACGGCTGCAGCTGCTTTTGCCTCCCTCCCCTCCCCTGTAGGTGGCCGAGCTGCACTCCGGTCCGTGGTCCCGGCCGGAGTGATGGGAAGGTGCACACTGAGTGTGCACTTCCTGTCAGTCCGGCCGGGTACAGGAAACAGAAACTCCTGTTCCGCGCGGAACAGGAGTTTCTGTTTCCTGTACCCGGCCTGACTGACAGGAAGGTGCACACTGAGCACCTTCCTATCACTCCGGCCGGGACCGCGGACTGGAGTGCAGCTCGGCCACCTACAGGGGAGGGGGTAAGAAGAAGGGGGGGTGGGGGGGATGAGAGTAAGAAGAGGGGAAGGGGGGGAGTAAGAAGAGGGGAAGGGGGGGGAGTAAGAAGAGGGGAGGGGGGAGAGTAAGAAGAGGGGAGGGGGGGAGAGTAAGAAGAGGGGAGGGGGGGAGAGTAAGAAGAGGGGAGGGGGGAGAGTAAGAAGAGGGGAGGGGGGAGAGTAAGAAGAGGGGAGGGGGGGAGAGTAAGAAGAGGGGAGGGGGGGAGAGTAAGAAGAGGGGAGGGGGGGAGAGTAAGAAGAGGGGAGGGGGGGAGAGTAAGAAGAGGGGAGGGGGGAGAGTAAGAAGAGGGGAGGGGGGAGAGTAAGAAGAGGGGAGGGGGGGAGAGTAAGAAGAGGGGAGGGGGGGAGAGTAAGAAGAGGGGAGGGGGGGAGAGTAAGAAGAGGGGAGGGGGGGAGAGTAAGAAGAGGGGAGGGGGGGAGAGTAAGAAGAGGGGAGGGGGGAGAGAGTAAGAAGAGGGGAGGGGGGGAGAGTAAGAAGAGGGGAGGGGGGGAGAGTAAGAAGAGGGGAGGGGGGGAGAGTAAGAAGAGGGGAGGGGGGGAGAGTAAGAAGAGGGGAGGGGGGGGAGAGTAAGAAGAGGGGAGGGGGGGAGAGTAAGAAGAGGGGAGGGGGGGAGAGTAAGAAGAGGGGAGGGGGGGAGAGTAAGAAGAGGGGAGGGGGGGAGAGTAAGAAGAGGGGAGGGGGGGGAGAGTAAGAAGAGGGGAGGGGGGGAGAGTAAGAAGAGGGGAGGGGGGGAGAGTAAGAAGAGGGGAGGGGGGGAGAGTAAGAAGAGGGGAGGGGGGGAGAGTAAGAAGAGGGGAGGGGGAGAGTAAGATGAGGGGGGGGTAAGAAGAAGTAGGAGGGTTAAGAAGAAGGGGGTAAGAAGAACAAGGGGGGGGGGAGTAAGAAGAACACAGGGAGGAGGGGGGTAAGAAGAACACAGGGGGAGTGAGAACACACAGAGGGAGGAGAGAGAAGAACACAGGGAGGGTGGAGGGGGGATGAGAAGAGCACAGGGAGGGTGGGTGAGTGTGAGAAGAGACCGCTAGGGGAGGGTGGGGGAGAGGAGAGACCACGAAGGGGCAGGGGAGTGCTCTAAGGTACAGAAGGGACAGCTCTATAGGCCGGTTGGCAAGACAGGGAGCTCTTTAACACTACGCGCGCACACACACACACACACACACACACACAATGCACCCCTATACATACACAGAAACACACAATGCACCCCTATACATACACAGAAACACACAATGCACCCCTATACATACACAGAAACACACAATGCACCCCTATACATACACAGAAACACACAATGCATCCCTATACATACACAGAAACACACAATGCATCCCTATACATACACAGAAACTGAACATGCTTCCCTTACACACAGAGAAACACACAATGCATCCATTACACACACACACAATGCAACCCTTACACACAAAGACAATGCATCATTTGCACACATACACAGAAACATACAATGCAAACCCTTACACACACATGCAAACACACGCACTGTTTTTCTTACATACACACAGAAACACAATGCATCTCTGACACTCAATGCACACACATACAGACACACACCTTGCATCCCTTATGCATACAAACACAGATTCACACAATACATCCCTCACACACAACCAGAAACACATAATACATCCCTTATACACAAATACACACTGCTTCCACTACACACAAACACACTGCATCACCTGCACAAACTGGTATCCCTATACACTACATACCATAAGCACACATATTAGATAACACATAACACATCCCCTACACACTCCACTCCCTGTGAGCGAGCTCATGGGTGGGTGGAACATATAAGTGGACTTATGAGAGGGCCTTATGGGCATACTCACCGTCAGGCACTGGGGCCCAGACCTTGAGCTGTGTAAGAGGCCCCCAAAAAATGGAGCTGCTTCCAATTCTCCCAGAACGTTGAATTTTGTGACCACAGTTTCAAACAGCCTCCAGAGGTCCTGTTCTACACCAGACCAGTGGAGCCAAACTGCAGCCCATCATCATCCTCATCTAATTGTAAGTAGGCAATCTAGTATATTATTAGTGACACTAATCTATAATTTACCTCACATTAAAGGGACACTATAGCTTAATGAAGTGGTTCTGGTGTCTATAGCTGGTCCCTGCAGGCTTTTTAATGTAAACACACACTGTGTGCAGCACTGGCGTTAGTTCATATGGCAGATCATATGGGTGGGGCATTGTGATGTCACATGGGGGGGGGCGGCGGCACATTTATATTTTGTCTAGGGCGGCAAAAATCCTTGCACCGGCTCTGATCCTGGGCAGGTGCACCAGTCTACTGGTGACCCACAGGAGGGGAGTGCACTGATTGCACTGCACTCTCCTCCTGCCCAGACCTGTCTTGACCGCAGTGCAAGTGCCCTCTGCCCTTAATTTACAGTGGCTCACACTCACAACAAGCAGTGCCTGGAGCCCTTTGCAGAGACAGAAACAAAGAGGTTCTGCGGCAGCTGGCCGTCCTGCAAGCATTACATTAAACAGCTGTTCCCCATGCAGCCACAGGTGGCGTTGTGCTGGGAGACTGTGATTACTCTTCACTTCCTCCCAGCCTACAGAGCATCGCATGGGGGAGAGAGGAGGAGGCATGATTTAATCTTGAATAAATCCTCTAAGCAAACCTTTATAAATTTGGGGGGGATCAGCTCTGTTTCCACAGTTTATTGGTGTTTACTCTCATCTCTGTATTAATATTGAGGGATGTCTAAGTAGTAACATCAGTGTGTGTCAGCAGGGCCAGCCGTTGGGGTGGGCAAGCTGTGCGGTCACGCAGGGTGCCATGACAACAGAGGCGCCCGGCGGCCAACACAGCTCACAAGTTGGGTACACCAGCATATTTAATTTAAACGATTCGCTGGTGGTCCACTGGTGCGCACCAGCAGTAGGTGCAGTCAGATCATATCCTCTCCCTCGTGGTTCCGGCGCTCAGTTAGTGAGTCAGAGCACAGGCTCAGAGATTCTCAGCCTGTGCTCTGACAACATTGAAAGTCAGAGCCGTGAAGGAGCGGGTATGGCAAAGAGCTACTGATTAGCATAACATCAATATCCGTTATAAAACCAGAAAAAGGTGGGCATGGATGGTGAACTGATTTGGTGGCGCAATGGGCCACTTGACTGGTTTTGCCCCCCAGGCCTAAGGCTGCCAGCCCTCCCCTGGCGGAGTCCTAGTGTAATACATGAATTTTGAGGTTGTGAGAGAATAACCTTGAAGTGTGAGTAGGGGTGAATTAGATGATGGTTTGTTGGAATATATTAAGAAGGGCTGAGGAGGACTTACACAAAAGAGGCAGGCCCAAAAACAGTCTTAATACCCTGATAGAGGTTTTAATATAAAACAAAGAATTGCCTGAAATTTTAAAACCAAAAGAAAAGAAATGTTATGTTACAACGTTATTGAGTCCCTAATTGGGTATACATATATAAGACAAAAATAAAGAAAAAATGTGTGTGATTTGCAAAGTGCAAATTTTGCACTTTGCAAATTACACACTTTTTTCTTTATTGGTCAGGTATGTATTGTGACAGTGTTGGGAATGGTGGTCAGGGGTGTATATCTGTCACCCAGACTTTTGCACAGCCACTATCCTGACATGTGGGTAAGCACATGCAGCCCCAGGGAAAGTTAAGTTTAACCCCTTAAGGACCGGACTGTTTTTGCGATGTTGTACATTTGCGACCAGGCATCTTTTTACACTTTTGTGGTGTTTGTGTTTAGCTGTAATTTTCCGCTCTCTCATTTACTGTTCCCATACAAATTATATATTGTTTTTTTCCGGACAAAAGGGGCTTTCTTTACATACCATTATTTATATAATCTCAAGTAATTTAATTTTTAAAAAATGAAAAAATATGATGAAAAATTTAAAAAATACATGTTTTTTGACTTTTATGTGAAAAATCTTTTACTCATCTACAAAAGCGAATGAAAAAAACTGCTAAATAGATTCAAAATTTTGTCTGAGTTTAAAAATACCCAGTGTTTACATGCTTTTTGCTATTTTTTTGCATGTTATAGGGCTATAAGTACAAGTAGGATATTGCAGTTTCAAAACATACATTTTTAAAATGTATCAATAGTGACATTTTAACACTATTATCTGTCATAAATCGCTGAATAACACCCCACATGTACATATTTTTTTTAAAGTAGGCAACCCAGGGTATTCAATATGGGGTATGTCCAGTCTTTTTTAGTAGCCACTTAGTCGCAAACACTGGCCAAAGTTAGCGTTCATATTTGTTTGTGTGTGAAAAAAGTAAAAAACTAAATTGAACGCTAATTTTGGCCAGTGTTTGTGACTAAGTGGTTACTAAAAAAGACTGGACATACCCCATTTGCAATACCTTGGGTTGTCTTCTTTTGCAAATGGTATGCCATCATGGGGGTAATTCTCATTCCTGGGCTACCATACGCTCTCAAAGGCAACGTAACCAACCTGGCCATTTTCAATGTAAAAATATTTGACCCATGTATTTGACCCTGTAACTTTCAAAAACGCTATAAATTCTGTACATGGGGGGTACTGTTATACTCAGGAGACTTTGCTGAACACAAATATTAGTGTTTCAAAACTGGAAAATGTATCACAATAATTATATCATCAGTAAAAGTGCTGTTTGTGTGTGAAAAATGCAAAAAAAGTCACTTTCACTGACAATATCATCGCTGTGATATGATTTACTGTTTTGAATCACTAATATTTGTGTTCAGCGAAGTCTCTCGAGTAAAACAGTACCCCCCATGTACAGGTTTTAGGGTGTCGTAGAACATTACAGGGTAAAATACAGTGATAGCAAATTAAATTCTCTGGACTTTCGGCCTGGGTTGGCAGGCAGGTCCCTTAAATTGCAATCAATAAAATAACTTACCGTATATACTCGAGTATAAGCCGAGTTTTTTAGCACATTTTTTGTGCTAAAAAAACCCAACTCGGCTTATACTCGAGTCAATAGTCTGTATTATGGCAATTTGCATTGCCATAATACAGACTGGGGGAGAGGGGGGCTGGCAGAGCTGTAACTTACCTCTCCTGCAGCTCCTGTCAGCTCTCTCCTCCTCCGCGCCGTCCGTTCAGCACCTCGGTCAGCTCCCACTGTAAGTCTCGCGAGAGCCGCGGCTCTCGCGAGACTTACACTGGGAGCTGACAGAGGGAGCTGCACGGACGGCGCGGAGGAGGAGAGAGCTGACAGGAGCTGCAGGAGATGTAAGTTACAGCTCTGCCAGCCCCCCTCTCCCCCAGTGGACACTGCCACTGGACCACCAGGGAAGGAGAGCCCCCCTCCCTGCCATATATCAAGCAGGGAGGGGGGACGAAAAAAAATAATTAGTAATAATAAAAAATAATAATAATTAAATAATAAATAATAATACAATAATAATAATAATAATTAAATTAAATAGATAAAAATAATAATAAATAATAATAAAAAAAAAATTAAAATAATAATAAAAAAAAAAAAATTGCCCACCCCCCACCAAGGCTCTGCAACACACACACACACACACACACACACACACACTGCACTCATACACTCACACTGCATTCATATACACACGCTGCACTCATACACACGCTGCACTCATACACACGCTGCATTCATACATTCACACTGCATTCATACACTCACGCTGCATTCATACACTCACGCTGCATTCATACACTCACGCTGCATTCATACACTCACGCTGCATTCATACACACACGCTGCACTCATACACACACGCTGCATTCATACACTCACACTGCATTCATACACTCACACTGCATTCATACACACACACTGCATTCATACACACACACTGCATTCATTATACACGCACTGTAAATAAATATTCAATTAATATATTTTTTTTAGGATCTAATTTTATTTAGAAATTTACCAGTAGCTGCTGCATTTCTCACCCTAGTCTTATAGTCGAGTCAATAAGTTTCCCAATTTTATGGGGTAAAATTAGGGGCCTCGGCTTATATTCGGGTCGGCTTATACTCGAGTATATACGGTAATTATGTAAAAATATTACATAAATACGCACGTAGAATTTAAATATATATGCATATTTATATATTTGAAGTCTACGTGTATATTTATATAATTATTTATGTAATTTTGTATATGGCCATATGAATAGTTCGTATTCTTTTTATTTATTTATATATACATAGATATATATACAATTTCATTCTAAGTGTATTTTGATATAAATATATATATATTATCAAAATACAGTTAGAATAAAATTTCGTATAGATATATATATTTTTTTTAAATTTATTATTATTTTTACATGTTTAATTTAAATTACTTATTTGTATTTTATAATATATATATACAATATATATAGATATTATAAATATACACGTGTGTAATTTAATTATACGTGTATTTTTATATTAATCTATGTACATATTAATATAAAAATACACTTATCATGACATTATATATATGATATATAGACATATATTATATAGTTATAATATATGTCTATATATCATATATATATATATACACATATATTATATAGTTATAATATATGTCTATATATCATATATATATATATATATATACACATATATAATAATTTTTTTTTAATTAACATTAACTTTATATTTTTTTTAATGATTTTACACTAGCAGGGAGACTGCCTGTCAGCACAGACAGTCCCCCTGCAGGCAGGCACATGGACACCTATTGTGACCATGTGGTCGCTCTGTTGAGCGATCACATGGCCCCAGTGGTCCTAATCCGCCATGGGGAGACTGTCTGGGCTACAGGCAGTCTCCCCACACCGGGAGCACCGCCGATCGCCGCCGGGGGAACGACGGCGATCGGGTAAGTACATCTTAAAGTTAGGACGGTTCAGGACCATCATCGGTCGGCAATGCAAAAATGACGATGACGGTCCTGAACCGTCCTCCGTCCTTAAGGGGTTAAATGTAGGGTTTTTTTTCTCTGTTGTTATTTGGGTCCCTGGGGTGGAGTATTCGGAAGAGCAGGGTGGGCCGATTCTCCACCCACTGTCAGAGTGGTTGTGCATGAGTCCAGCCCAGGTTTTATAAGGAGTTCTGGCTCACTGCCTAACGAGGTCATTAGCCTCACCTGTAGGGGCTGTGAGTAGCTATATAACTGCAGTTAAAGCAGGGTGGAGTGAGGGAAGTGTTTTGAGGAGAAAGAAAGTGCTTTGTGGAGAAAGAAGGTTTGCCGTTTATTGTATCCTGTTACTTCTGAACAACAGAAAATAAACAGGCCAGAGGCCTTTTTTGAAACTGGACTTTGTCTTGACCTGGTTTTCTTACCCGAGAGGGCTGTGCAGTTGCCAAGAGATCCTGGACAAACATACATAGGAAAGTAAGTTTGTCACAGTATGTATAAAACTTATGAAGGGGCGAGAAAAGAGTGGGGAAAGAATATATGACCGCGAAAATAAGCCGTTCTGCTATAACCCATAAGATATCGTAAAGTTGAAATGTGACTTGCTTGGACCCACATGTAGGCCCTGCTATATCCTAGCCCAAAGGAGGGAAACTGGCTCAGTATTGTATAGACAGGAATATCTTCCTGACAGGATTATCTAACAAAAGTAATTTGACAAATAACTTAAATAATATGTGAATATTAAACTTGCAATGATACGCAATGAACTCTAGAGGACTACCATACATATGCAACATGTTGAACCTTCTAGTTTGGAGGAAAGACGAGACGGGGGAATATGAAAGAAACATTTAAATACATAAAGGGAATTAACACAGTAAAGAATGAGTGTATTTAAAAGAAAAACTACCACAACAATAGAACATAGTCTTAAATTTGAGGGGAAAATGTTTAAAAATATCAGGAAGTATTACTTTACTGAGAAGGTAGTGGATGCATGGAATTGCCTTCCAGCTAAAGTGGTAGAGGTTAACATAGTAAAGGAGTTTAAGCATGCGTGGGATAGGCATAAGGCTATCCTAGCTATAAAATAAGAACAGGGACTAATGAGAGCATTTAGACAATTAGGCAGACTAGATGGTTCTTATCTGCCATCACATTCTATGTTTCTTAGTTTGATTAACATATGTAGTAATTAAAATATCCACCAGAGGCATAACATAAGATCTAACCAGCATATTAACCCACTGCAATCAACCAAAGAGCCGGAAAAACTGCATGATAAGGTAGAAAACAAACAGGCGAATGTAGCTGAACGTACGGCTGTAACCCCATGCAAACAGAAAAGAAATATAACAAAAGCTGAACATCAAAATGGTTGAAAGGACCAAACGCCGTCTGACGAAGGTGAGTTATTTCAGCGACAGGAGCTGAGAGCCATCAAGTGGCAGTCTGCTTGCCCAGGACTGCTGGATAGGCGCGAAGAACAACGAGAGCCGGTACTGGAAGTCAGTAGGTAAAGATGACCTGTATGGCTTGGCCAGGAAATAGGGAGGAAAGGTATTTTAAAAGAAATGTAGCCCACAATTACTTTTTTAAATGTATAATTTTTTTAAATGTTATTGTTATTTTTGCTATTTTGGTCTACATGTTCGTAAATTCATTGTTCATTGAATTTGTCCATCCAGTGCATACACTATGTCTGCTCAAATGCAATCAGGTTGATTTACTAAATGGAGGCAATATTCAGAAGTCACTAACTTGACTCTGTCTACCTCCTTTTTTGTTCTGATAAAAAAAAATGAGAATTTGCTCAACATATTAAAAACTCTGTGATACCCCAGAGTGTAATGAGGAAGAGCCAGTTCGCTGCATCACACACCAATAAATATTTTTTAAAAGGTGTCCAACATGTCCAACAGACCAAATAAAATCAGGTATGGCCCAGTGTATGAACGCCCATGGGCCAGAATGTAATAGACATTCTGTCCCAAAATATGTGTGTATGGTTACATCATTTCTTATCTACTGGCTTTGAAAATCTACTGAGGTGCCCATTTATCTAGCCATATTGGTATTTAAAGGGCCAAGAAAAAAACAATCTTGTGCCATTAAGGTACTAAGGGTCAGATAGAGCTGTATGTAGCTAAATGATCCAGGACATGCCCCATTTCCTGTCCTAATTGTCAGGGTACCTGTGGTCTCTACCTCCAAAAGAGGTAGAGACTTAGCTGTTCCACCATCCAGAAGGTCTGATCACTCCCTTCCCCGTGGTCTATCAGGTCATGCAAGGCCGGCCGCGAGGGAGTGACTGCCTTTTACACCATCTAGGCAGGAAGTCATCATCAGGACACTCCCCCGGATCGACCTGTCAGTCAATTGCTGCAGGACCAATCAGGACGTCTCGGAGGTGTGGTTACTGCTCTGAACAGGGTATTTAACAGAGCTTCTTTCATTAGCTCATTGCCCTGTCGTGGTTCTAGCTTGTTCTAGTCACTCAGCGCTTGTGTATTCTATTATCCCTTTTGGTTTTGACCCGGCTTGTTTACCTTACTCTGCTTATCTCTGTTACCCTTGATTCGGCTTGTCTCTCGCTTACCTGTCTTCTGTTACCCTCGACCTCGGCTTGTCTTTGACCATTCTATACTGTACTACTTACGTTAGTCCAGCCATTCTAAGGTCCGGTATACGTATCTGGCTACTGTTTGTACTCTGCGTGTTGGATCCCTGTCCCGATCCTGACATTACGACAGGGCCAATGGATCCTGCAAGTACAAACAGTCAGCTGGCTTCTCCTGATCCTAGGTTTGAAGCCATGGATCACAGAATGGATCAGATGGCGCTTGCGCTACAGGCTCTATTATCTCATGCCAATAACCCACCAGAGGAGATACGTAATACCCCTGTTTCTCCTGTCGGTTTAGGTCTAGAGGTAGCCACAGTGGGTGCTTCTTCTCGCATTACCCCCCCAGTACGCTATGGTGGGGCTCCTGAGAAGTGTCGTGGTTTTTTAAACCAAATTAGTATCCACTTTGAATTGCAACCCCGCTCTTATCCTACAGATAGGGCAAAGGTAGGATTTATTATCACCCTACTTATTGAGAAAGCTCTGAGATGGGCCAACCCACTATGGGAGAACGATAACCCATTAGTGTACAACTATAACGCATTTGTAGCTGCTTTTAGAAGAACATTTGATCCTCCAGGTAGAAAGGTTAATGCAGCCAGATTACTGTTGCGCCTGAGACAGGAGAACCGAACACTGGTGGATTATGCACTAGAGTTCAGGTCTCTGGCGTCAGAAGTCAAGTGGAATGAGCAGGCGTATATGGATGTATTTTTGAATGGCCTATCTGAAGTAATCCTTGATGAGGTTGCTACCAGAGAACTCCCTGAGAATTTAGAGGATTTAATTTCGTTCATCTCTCGTATAGATGAACGTTTAAGAGAGAGACAAAACACTCGAGAGAGGAACCGGAGACCTTCTTTTAGGTTAGCCCCCGCTTTTCCAAGTCCTGACTCCACGGTATCTTTGCTTCCTGAACCTATGCAGATAGGTTATACCCGCCTCTCTGAGGAGGAAAGACAGTACAGGAGAAGAGAGGGTTTGTGTATGTATTGTGCAGCCAAGGGTCATTTACTCTCGAACTGTCCTAACCGTCCGGGAAACGCTCGCACCTAAGTCTCTCTAGAGGACAAGCCTTGGGTGTTTCTATTTTGTCCTCTACTCCTAATTATAAAGATCACAGGCTTCTGCTACCAGTTTCCTTAACTTGAGAGAAGGAAGTAGTAAGGGCTATGGCATTGATAGATTCCGGTGCTGCTGAGAATTTTATCGACCAAGCCTTTGCTATTAAGAACAATTTCCCATCCCAGCTAAGGGAGACACCCTTGGCCGTTGAGGCCATAGATGGTAGACCACTACTAGACCCTGTTATCTTTCGTGAAACCATACCCATTAGTTTAAATGTTGGTATCCTACACGTGGAGAATTTATCTCTTTTGCTCATTTCATCCCCTTCCGTTCCCATAGTTCTGGGGTACCCATGGTTGAAGAAACATAACCCTGTTATCGATTGGGAGTTAGGGGAGATACTCTCGTGGGGTCAGGGTTGCCAGGATAGGTGTTTATGCAAGGTTTCTCCATTAGCTAATGTTAACATACCTGAGACTCCTATTCAGTCCACAGAAAGACAGATACCAGACCTTTACCTAGACTTAAAGGCAGTATTTGACAAGAAGAATGCCGATTCTTTGCCGCCACACAGGCCATTTGATTGTAAAATTAAGCTTCTACCTGGGACTATGCCTCCGAGGGGCCATGTATATCCTTTGTCTGTTCAGGAAAACTCGGTTCTAGAGGAGTATATTCGGGAGAATTTAGAAAAGGGATTCATTAGGAGGTCTTCTTCCCCGGCCGGGGCTGGGTTCTTTTTCGTTAAGAAAAAGGATGGCACGCTGAGACCTTGTATCGATTACCGAGGCTTGAATAAAATAACTGTCAGAAATGCCTATCCTATTCTACTTATTACCGAGTTATTTGATCGTCTTAAGGGCTCCAAAATCTTCACCAAGTTAGATCTCAGAGGGGCATATAATTTGGTGAGAGTCCAGCAGGGACACGAGTGGATGACGGCGTTCAATACTCGGTACGGTCACTATGAATACACAGTTATGCCGTTTGGACTTTGCAATGCTCCTGCAGTATTTCAGGATCTGATTAATGAGGTACTTAGGGAGTTTCAACATGATTGTGTCATTGTCTACCTAGACGACATACTGATACACTCTAGGGAGATTGAAACTCACCATAGACAGGTCAGAGCGGTATTACAGAAACTTCTGCAACATGGTCTATACTGTAAATTGGAGAAATGCAGCTTTGATCAGTCTCAGATAGATTTTCTTGGTTACGTGATTTCTGGGGAAGGTTTTAAGATGGACCCTGACAAACTCCAGTCTATTTTAGATTGGCCATTACCTAAGGGACTCAAGGCTATTCAGAGGTTTATTGGTTTCTCCAATTATTATAGGCGCTTCATTAAGGGTTACTCGTCTATTATTGCGCCCATTACCAATATGACCAAACAGGGGGCAGAAACTAAGACGTGGTCTCCTGAAGCTCTCGCTGCTTTCAAGAGGCTCAAAGAACTTTTTGCTTCTGCTCCAATATTAGTCCACCCTGATACGACTTTGCCGTTTCTACTCGAGGTCGATGCCTCTGAGACAGGAGTAGGTGCGGTTCTGTCACAAAGATTAGGGGTAGATAAACCATTACACCCGTGTGGTTTTTTTCCAGGAAACTTTCTGGGGCTGAGAGCAGATATGACATCGGAGACAGGGAACTGTTAGCAGTCATTAAAGCCTTAAAGGAGTGGAGACATTTGTTGGAGGGGACCCTACACCCTATTACGATTTTGACGGACCACAAAAACTTGTCATATATTGGGGAGGCTAAGCGCTTATCCTCTAGACAAGCTCGTTGGTCCTTATTCCTGACTCACTTCAATTATGTACTGACTTACAGACCTGGTTCTAAAAACTCTAAAGCCGATGCATTATCTCGCCAATATGAACCTTCTACTGTACCTGAACCAGTTCTTTCTTCTATAGTTCCGAAGTGCAATATCATTGCTAATACGAATCTCAGGATTCATTCTCCATTACTGGCCGAGATCATTAAGTTGCAACATCTCGCACCTAAACAGACCCCTGCGGGCCGTCATTTCGTTCCCCCTGCTTTTCAACTGGAACTTTTACAGTGTTTACATAATAGCAAGATGGCGGGACATCCTGGTATTCGCAAAACTTACGCCTTGATCTCTAAGGACTTCTGGTGGTCTACTTTACGGAGGGATGTTGAGGAGTTCATCGCTGCATGTGAAGTTTGTACTAAAACCAAACAACCCCATACGCTTCCATGTGGATTCCTGCAACCCTTGGAGGTTCCAGAGAAACCATGGTCCTGTTTGGCCATGGACTTTATTGTCGATCTACCTATCTCTAAAAGACAGACTGTTATCCTCACCGTGGTTGACAGGTTTACTAGGATGGCACACTTCATTCCCCTGCCTAAAATTCCGTCTTCTCCCGAATTGGCAGAGATATTCGCCAAGGAGATTTTTCGCCTACATGGGATACCCTCTCAAATTGTATCAGACAGAGGCTCCCAATTTGTTTCCCGCTTTTGGAGGTCCTTCTGCTCTCAACTTGGTATTAAATTAAACTTTTCTTCTGCCTATCATCCTCAGTCTAACGGAGCTGCTGAACGTACCAACCAGAAAATTGAACAATATTTACGATGCTTTGTTTCTGAACACCAGGATGATTGGGTCGGTTTGATTCCTTGGGCGGAGTTTGCACACAACAATCTCGTTTGCGATTCTACTCATTCAAGCCCCTTCTTCATGAATTATGGTTTTCATCCGTCTATTCTTCCTTCGGATTCTCCTTCCCAGGGGGTGCCGTCGGTTGATGTTCATGTTGCCGATTTGAGGAAGTTGTGGGATCAAACTCGACAAATCCTTGTGCACAACTCTATGTTGGTCAAGAAACACGCTGATAAACGTAGAAGGGCGGCTCCGGTCTTTGTTCCAGGTGATAGGGTATGGCTGAGCACGAGGAACATCCGTTTAAAAGTGCCCTCCATGAAGTTCGCTCCTAGTTATATTGGACCCTACAGGGTGCTGACCCGTATCAATCCGGTTGCGTATCGTTTAGCTCTTCCTAATACCTTACGCATTCCGAACTCGTTTCACATTTCATTGCTGAAACCACTCATATGTAACAGATTTTCCTCCACAATAGCCCCTCCTCGCTCCGTTCAGGTGGAGGGTCAGGAGGAGTATGAGGTCAACTCTATTATTGATTCTCGAATCTCCCGGGGGAGAGTACAATATCTGGTTGATTGGAAGGGATATGGTCCTGAGGAGAGGAGTTGGGTACCTCAGGAGGATGTTCATGCTCCCCGTCTCCGCAGGGCGCATCACTCTCGCTTCCCATCTCGTCCCGGTTCATTCCGCCCAGTGGGCGTATCTGAGAGGGGGGTACTGTCAGGGTACCTGTGGTCTCTACCTCCAAAAGAGGTAGAGACTTAGCTGTTCCACCATCCAGACGGTCTGATGACTCCCTTCCCCGCGGTCTATCTGGTCATGCAAGGCCGGCCGCGAGGGAGTGACTGCCTTTTACACCATCTAGGCAGGAAGTCATCATCAGGACACTCCCCCGGATCGACCTGTCAGTCAATTGCTGCAGGACCAATCAGGACGTCTCGGAGGTGTGGTTACTGCTCTGAACAGGGTATTTAACAGAGCTTCTTTCATTAGCTCATTGCCCTGTCGTGGTTCTAGCTTGTTCTAGTCACTCAGCGCTTGTGTATTCTATTATCCCTTTTTTTTTTTTTAAATTCTTTATTTTTAGTGTGCACAAAAAGGAACAGTAAGTCCCGGTGCGCCACAACAGCGACATCGGATTATAACACAATACATTCCATTGACATGTCATGGTTATCATTGGTCAGGCACATTTTTGAATAAAAGCAAAACATAGCGAGAATACAACAGTGTGGAAATTTGTTACGTTTAAACATTGAGTTGTGTAGCGCTGAGTTAGTGAGATTTAAGTGTGGGAATCGTGGTTCTATAAGTGGGCACTGTTTTTCAGACTGGCTTAGTATAGCCCTTGTAGTCGTGGGGTTAGTTTTTGGCCGTTGTGGGTGGGATACGTCAGGCTGAAGCTGGCCAATATAGATGGCGTTAAATTCCCTATAGCGTTGGCCTTATGTAGTCTGCGGGTTTGCTTGTTCCCCTCTGTGGTCATCTGTGTAAGTCAGCCGGGGAGCCTCTATAAGAAAGAAAGTGTCGAAAATCCCCAGCCTGTGTAGTACCAGGGAATGGAACAGGGGTGGGTAGTTAACGGTTACATCTACTCTATAAACTGAGGGTGCTAATCAGTTGTGTGTGGAGCTAGTCAGTATAGAAAATTTTAATGGTCGGTGACCCCTGGGTCGCCGTATAGAGCAATCTCGCTCAGTTAGTGGGATCTATGCTGTCCCCTATGGCCGGAGGCTTTCCATGCTTGAGCTATGTGAGTTTCAGCGTTCATAGCGATGTACATTACAATAAATGATGTGTTACAGGGGAGAAGGCTGTATCAGGGGGTGACTTGTGGTGTGTATTTGTGGGGCCGGGCCGTGGTGGATGGCGGGTCTCTTTCTCCGCACTAGCAGTGGTAACAGATTGCTAGCGGTAGCTAGGGTCTTGCGCATTTATGCATAACATGAGTGTGCCCCGTTGTCCCCTGTGTGCACGTTAACTTCCGTCCCCCGGGAAACAACTGGTACGGTTTGTCCCTGTTACGCTGACTGTCCGTAATGTCACTATGGGGCAGCCGTTTGCACATAATGAGGTTTCCAAAAAAAAAAAAAAAAAACAAGAAGAAAACATTAATAACTAAACATAACGTAAACAATCAAGCTTGCAACTTTGCATGAGTCTCTTGCTACCTCCCCATCATATCTAGTTGGTCGTCAACCTTTTAAGCTCAGTGAGGGTCGGAGAAGGCCCTGTATTAAACGGTAGCTTCAATACATGCAGTGTGAATGGCAACAATAAAGAAAAGATAGGATGCCCCATGCTGGGTGTCTCATACCCTGTCAAGAGAAGGCATATTAAACTCGACAATTTGCACCCGTTAAGGTATCCCGCCCCCCACCAATGGTTGAGCAGAGTAAAACCTGACACGTCCCGCCATATTAGGTGCTACTTTCGTGTAGCGGTTTCAGCCAGGGATGGGTCGTGTTAGTCCCGGTGTCCCTATGTCGTGATCGCAGCGTACGTCTCCGGTGTGGAACTCTGGGGGATGAATGGGACGCTTTTGTCCGGGTCCCATACATGAGTGCGGTTGGGAGAGCTGTGAGTGTTCGTGGTGGCTAGTTCCGCCGAGGTCAGCATCTCTTGAGGTAAGTCCAGGAGCTGGAGGAATGCCGGGGCGTCTTGGGCGTCCTGGATGGTGTGAAAGTCCTTTCCCCGTGTGACTGAGAGCGTCCTGTGGGGTCGCCACCGGTATTCCACCTTGTGGGCATGGAGGAGCAGAGTAAGTGGCTTCAGTGATCTACGCCAAGCTAAGGTGCTGTTAGATAGGTCTGAAAAGAGCGAGATTTCCATATTTTAAAATCGGAAGGGGGTTTTGGTGCGAAAGGCTGACAAAATCGCCGTCCTGTGCCCACTGTTGCGGAGGCGCAGTATAACATCCCGTGTGGCGTTGGTTGGCGCGTTCGGTGGTTTGGGGATTCTGAAGATCCCTTCTGGGGTGATCGCTGCATGTTTTCCCTGAGGTAGGATTGCAAGTAGCATCCGATCAATTAATAGAGGTAGGTCGGCCTCGGCAATGTCCTCACGTATTCCCCTTATTTTTATGTTGGACGCCCGCCTAGCGTCTTCAAGTGCCGCGAGGCGATGGTCGAGTTGCCGGTTCTGTTTTTCCAGGCCTTGTATTGTTTGCTTTAAGGCCGTTATGTCTTGAGTGTGGGTCAGAGACGAGCCCTCCAGTTTGGAGATGCGGCTTGACAGGCCCTGTAGGTCTGTGCGGAGCGTTTTGACCTCTTCATGGAAGCTGTTTTTTAGGTCCGCCATGAGTGCTTTCATGACCGTAACCGTGACCGGTCCTTCATCTGCCTCTTTGCCACATTGTCGTGCCTTCCGCGGTGGGTTTGGGGTCAGCAAATATCCCCCTTCGTCATCAGAAATGTCTTCGGAAAAATCCGAACACCCTCCATGCTGGGCCGCCATGTTAATCTCAGAGGCGCCTCGTGCTTGCATCCACATCTCTCCTATTGTGAGACCTGATGGGGGCTTGTGTGGTACCGTCTTCTTCCCCTTTCTTCCCATTTGGTCTTGGGGTGTTTGCTGGCAGGTATGGGTAAATGTGGGGTAAATTTTGTTTGTTTTTCGCCGTTTTGAGTTTGGAGCTCCCTGTGCATGCGACTTGTCTCTTCAACGTGCAGGCCTCTATTATCCCTTTTGGTTTTGACCCGGCTTGTTTACCTTACTCTGCTTATCTCTGTTACCCTTGATTCGGCTTGTCTCTCGCTTACCTGTCTTCTGTTACCCTCGACCTCGGCTTGTCTTTGACCATTCTATACTGTACTACTTACGTTAGTCCGGCCATTCTAAGGTCCGGTATACGTATCTGGCTACTGTTTGTACTCTGCGTGTTGGATCCCTGTCCCGATCCTGACACTAATCGATTAAAAGGACCATGGACTTGGCAAATCTCCGGCCCTGAAAGGCTCTCAAGTACGTAGGCACAAATTTAACTATGACCCTACTAGCCTACGCTAACACTAATACATATATTCGGAAACTAACCACCTGTGATGCATCTGCGTAAATTCAGCCACAGTCACTGGGCACTTGATCCAATATTATTGCATCTGCATTGGTTCAATCATGGTTCCAAGCTTCTAGCTCCAGTATTGATGTAGCTGAGTCAATTAAGAAATCAAAGTTACATAATTTTTCCTACTGTTATTGACTTCAATTCCTGATCCATCTATATTATTTAACTCGAGTTGTTCCTATTCTGTTTCCTATGTTCCTGGCCCAGCTACAGTGACCACAATTTTTTCCTGTCCAGTTTGTGTAACTATACCTGGTACTGGCCTTATTTAGTTTATTGCTTTTCTTTTTGTCCTCCTCTGAGTTGGAATAAATTCAGCTCTTATACTTCTGATTTCCAGTCTAGTGTTAAGCCTTGACACTCTAAGGTCTTTTAATACGCCTGTCTATCCTTTCTCTCTGTGCTGACTTATATATTTGCAGAAGATCTTTCCGTTCCTGACAACATCAGGATAATTATTTCTACATTTATTCATTTAAAAAAATTACACGCACCTTCAAAAATCTTTCTTTGTCCCTATTTTTCTTATTTCTTTTTTAACAACAAAAACAGAAAAATAAAAAATTGCAGCAGAAACCAAAATTGCATCCATGTTCACCTTCCAGCCCAACGGACTTGGGACAAGTATCTGTAAAAGCAAATTGCAGAGGAAGTCTCCCTTTTTAAATGTTTATTTAATTATTGATGTTTAAAAGTGGATGTCCTGTTTGTTTCAGAGGAATTTCACTTCTCCAAAGAGAAAAGTGATCTCTTTAATAAATGTGTGTAACTTCTGAATTTGCAGTCTAAACTGAAACTCCTTTTAACTATAGGTTCAATGTCATGCTTAAAGTGGATTTCCTGCTTGTTTCAGATGAATTTCACTACTATTGATGTTAGAAAGAGACAATTGGCTCACTCAGTGTTAGGAACCAATCAGCTTTCTCTATAGTTGCATGTTGGTGTCTTTGTGTTGCATAGGTCTTCTATTGAGATTTATGCCTGTCACAGAATGTACACCAAAATGCTGCCTCTTTTTCCAGCTTGTGAAACTGCAACGTTGTCTCTAGTGTTTTTTGTTTATGGAGTCAGAGCCAGTTTAAAGGACCACTATAGTGCCAGGAAAACATACTCGTTTTCCTGGCTCTATAGGGTCCTTGGGTCCCCCTCACCCTTCTGGGTCCCCTTCCCGCCAGGCTCTCGGGTGAGGAAGGGGTTAAATTCCTACCTTTTTCCAGCGCCTGGCTCCCTCGGCGCTGGGGAATCTCCTCCTTCTTCTGCCGTCATCGGCTGAATGCGCATGATTCTCAATGCTTTCATGCTTTCCTATGGACGCTGGCGTCTTCTCACTGTGAAAACCACAGTGAGAAGCGCGGAAGCGCCTCTACCGGCTGTCAATGAGACAGCCACTAGAGGCTGGATTAACCCATTTGTAAACATAGCAGTTTCTCTACATCTCTGAAACTACTATGTTTACAGCAGGCAGGGTTAATCCTACATGGACCTGGCACCCAGACCACTTCATAAAGCTGAAGTGGTCTGGGTGCCTATAGTGGTCCTTTAAGATTGTCTGGCGCCATAGGCAGGATTCCAGATTTTGGCACCGACCTAGAGACCAGGGTTTACGTGTGTGTGTGTGTATCATCCTTAAGAGGTATTATGATGAACTGGCAGTCTAGTGGGGGGAGTATTGTGGCCTTCACCAATGTCTGGTGCAGTTCACACTAAGAGGTCTCTCATGGTCCTAGCATTATTTCAATGATGCAGAGTGCAAGCTGAAGTGCTTTGATTCACGGAGAAGTGCTGGAGGACCACTAGGACCTGTTAAAGATGATCTTAGCCCAACAGAGGTGCAGACCATACAACTTTCGCGAGCAGGTAAGGAAAGAAAAGTCTGACCAGGCAGATCATGGAGGGCCCCTTCAGAGCCAGAGATAGAGCTCCAGGCTTTGATAGAGGCCTACCTCATGGGTAATACAGCTTTCTATGGAGTGATTTCACTCTGACTGGAAGTTTTTGATAATTGGCTTTAAAATACAGTGACTCTATTTGGTCAATTACAATTTTAGCCGGTTTTAAAGTATTTGGCTCTAGTAAATTTAATTGTATGTGTCTGAAACCCATGTATTATGTAAATAACCTTAGTTCCATCTTGCTAGTTTCCAAAGTAGTACCATTTCCCTGGGTTACAGACAGTTTTTAACGTTTAACAGGCAATTTATAGCACACATTGCTGTCATAGCACACAGATTGCTGTAATAGCACACACATTGCTGTCATAGCACACATATTGCTGCACAGTGCTACAAAATGGTAGGTGAACCAAATTGTGAATAACAATGTAGAGAGCCTAACAGCCTAAAGAAAAAAACACAACAAAATGAATAGATACAAATCTGTTGGTATATATTAACAATTTTGAATGATAAGAATTCCGCATTTTTTAATTTATATTTATTTACATATATGGTATTTTATTAAAGGTTCGATTGATTCATAATATTTCCCACCATGTAACTGTACTACCCAAAACAGAACATAAAGAACACAAAAATCGACACAAAACAAGTGGTGGTGGGTGCATTTTTAAGATTCTAAGGCGCCAAACTCCTCCCCTAAAATTTTACTCCTCCCTATACAGATTAGAGATACTAATACAATACAGGAAGCTGAGCATAATCCAGAGATGCTTATACAGTAAAACAAACTGGCACAAAATAAATATATGTATACAATACATAGAGCTGAGTACAATACAGAGAGAACCATACCACAAACAGAACAGAGAAAAATAGAGATATAAAACACATAGCTGGGCTCAACACAGAGATACCTATACTATACATAGAGCTGGTTACACTACAGAGATACCCATAGAACAGGTAGAGATGAGTAAAATACAGGGAGCTAAGAAAATACCATAATCATCCCACACAGCCAGGATCACTGTGATGGATTGCAAAGAGATCCCCACACAGTACATGCCCTTGTATAATTCTCCAGCTCTCTGTCTTTCTTCCTAGCCCTCTCTTAGCTCTCCCTCTAACAATCTCATCTTATTGGCACTAATCACTGAGGTCTAGCTGATAACCCCTCTAAGCAAAGTAATGAAGGTGTCTGGATTACGGTGTAATTACAGAAAAGTATTTAAAAGGTTATTAAGGGATAATATTCAAGAATTCCTTGAGAAGAACATGGTTATCAGCAAAAATCAGCATGGTTTATGAAGCACAAGTCGTGCCAAACTAACCTAATTGCATTCTATGAAGAAGTAAGTAGAAGTATAGATCAGGGTGTTGCAGTGGATGTGATCTATTTGGATTTTGCCAAGGCGTTTAATACTGTTCCACACAATAGATTAGTGTTCAAACTCAAAGAAATCGGTCTAGATGAAAATTCTCGTTCTTGAGTAGAACATTGGCTTAAAATAGAGTACAGAGAGTTGTCATTAATGGTAATTTTTTAAGCTGGACAGACGTGGCAAGTGGTGTCCCTCAGGGTCCTGTTCTGGGACCCCTTCTATTTTACTGGTTTTAAATGATCTTGAAAAAAGCATTGAAAGTCATGTTTCACTGTTTGCAGATGACACAAAACTCTGTAAAGTAATACAATGTGAGCAAGATATTACTTTGCTGCAGAGGGATTAAGATAGACTGGAGGACTGGGCACTCAAATGGCAGATGAAATTTAATGTTGAAAAATGCATAATTGAGTTATGCACTTCGGCATAAAGAATACACAAGCAATGTATACCCTTAATGGAAGCGAATTAGGGATAACAACACACAAAAAGGACTTTAGAATTGTTATAGACAACAAACTATGCAACAATATGCAATGTCAATCAGCAGTGGCTAAGGCCAGTAAGGTATTGTCATTCATGAAAAAGGGCATTCATTCTCGGGATGAGAATATCATTTTGCCTCTTTATAAATCACTGGTAAGACGACATATTGAATATGCTGTGCAATTTTGTGCACCTGTTCTAAAGAAGGCTATTATGGCACTAGAAAAAGTACAACATTTTTCTACAAAATTAATAAAAGGAATGGAACATATCAGCTATGAAGAAAGGTTAACAAATTTAAACCTCTTTAGTTTAGAAAAACGTCGCCTGAGAGGAGATATGTTAACATTATACAAATATATCCGGGGCCAGTAAAAACCATTGTGAGGAAATCTATTCACAAACCGGACTTTACATAGGACACGAGGTCATGCGTTTAGACTGGAAGAAAGAAGATTTCGTCTAAGGCAAAGAAAAGGTTTTTTTACTGTAAGAACAATAAGGATGTAGAATTCTCTGCCTGAAGAAGTGGTTTTATCAGAGTCCATACAGCTGTTCAAACAGGAACTAGATGCATACTTGCAAAAACAGAATATTCAAGGATATAATTTTTCAATATAGGTTAATAGCTTCTTGATCCAAGGATAAATCTGACTGCCATTCTGGGGTCAAGAAGAAATTTTTTTCCTAGTTTGTTGCGAAATTGGAAGTGCTTCAAGCTGTTTTTTTGTTTTTTTTGCCTTCTTTTCGATCAACAACAAAAAACAACTGTGAGGAAGGCTGAACTTGATAGACGCGTAGACTGAATGATTTTAAGATATCCAAATAAGCCAAAAATGTAAAAGTGTAAACTGTAGCTTTGTATTAGTCATGTTAAATTAAAATGTATGTTTGTATTTATTTTTATTTACTATATACCTTCAACCTATGGATGAATCATAACTATAATATAGTTCCTAACATACCATATAGGTAGTGTTTATGTCCTGTTAATAAATGGAAAAAGAACTTTAAAATGCAAGGATTTTTACCTGGAGTTGTGTTGTTATATTGAAGAATTATATAGCCTTTATCAAAGTAAATTTTGATTTGCATGATATATTTTTTTTAAATTTGTATGAATTCACAAATCAGCATATTTTCCTCTCATTCAGCTGATTTTAACAGCTCGGAGCGGTTTTACTACTAATAGAAGGTTACTATTTCTATGTCATGTTTGCTACGTGCTAAAAATACTGTACATCTGTTCAAAACAAACTATGAAACAATTTGTTTTATGTGTAGGGCAAAAAAGGACAATTGATTGTTCCCAGCATTGTTTTGTTTATGCAATGTTGTTCGTTCTTTAAATCGTAAGCCTTGATTGTTGTTTTGTATATGTTTTGCATATTTTGCATCATCAGCTTACTTGCTATTTTGTATGCTTTGCTCTTTCTGTACATTGTTCTCAATTATTGTTTACATTGTAGTGTAAAGAAAAAAAAAAAAAAGTTCCTTATGTTAGATTTAACCCCCTTAAACGAAGTGGTTGTTTTTTCTAAACTTCCCCTTTTCTCATACCGTGCATTGTGACATTAAATGTTTCTACTATTTGATAGCGTATGTGTTTGTCTGCACAGATTGTTAGAGTGTGCGAGTACAGTGGTATTTTGTTTGGCATTTCAGAGTATGTATATATGTGTGAATGTTCTTCTGCAGAGGCGGCTCTAGACTTTGAGGCCTTAGGCGAAACTCAAACATGAGGCCCCACTAACAAAAAAGTGAAAAAAAAAAATCTTGGGTGAGTTCCCACACTTTATTCCCCAGGACTTGATCCCGGTTTGCGTTTTTGTCTGGGAGCATATATGTATGGGGTAGCTACTTAAAGTGTGTTGTGTGTATGGGGGTCTGCCTGTGGCCTTTGTGCATTGTGTGTATGGCAAAACTATGTTTCCTGACTGTGTGTGTATGGTGAATGTCTTCAGCTGGTGACTGTGACACGGTGAGTAAAGGGGTACAAGTGGCAGGGAGAGTGTGACAGGGTGTGAGAGAGAATGAGGGACAGGGAGTATGACATGGTTTCGATGAGGAAGTGTGACAGGGCGAGTGGAGGTAAGTGTGTCAGGGCAATTGTGGCATGGTAGGAGGGACAAGTGTGACAGGATTAAGGGGGGTTAATCTGACAGGGTGAGTGTGGCAGAGTTGAGGGCAGGTGGGTTTGGAGGGGTTGTGTGTGGATGCATGAAGAGGCTGACAGTGTGGGGGTGATTACAATGTGTGTCTGGGGAGGCTGTGTGTGAGGGTTGGTGATCCTGTGTGTGAGAGGGGGAGGGGGGTGATGGCGAGAGGGAGGGATGGGGGAGACTAAATACCCTTTTTTTTTTTATTCCCTGGTGGTCCAGTGTAGGGTTTCCTGGTGGTCCAGTGGGCATAATATCCGGTCTGCAGCTCCGCAGAGTGGTAACCCCCGGCAACGCTATGATTGGCCAGTTCTCGCGAAACACATGGTCTGCGGCTCTGCTCACTGCGGAGCTGCAGACCAGTGTCTGTGATGGCTGGCCGGGCAGCCAAGAGGGGCTTCGCACTCGCCGGGCCCCCTCCTGGTGTCGGTTCCTCGGTTTGACTGACCGAGGACCCGACACAGTCTACCCTAAGGCGGCGGCTGCGAGGCCCCAGCCAGCGCGAGACCTTAGGCAGGCGCCTAATTAGAGAGCCGCCACTGTTCTTCTGTAGAGTATTAGAGTATGCATAAATGTAGGAGTTTATTAATGCATTTACCCAGTGTATGTGTGTGAATGTAATGTTGAAAGAGGAGAGAAGGGAAAGGGGAAACAGGGTCTGTTCCCATTTTAATTGTGACAAACAATTAAAAGTCCTTTATTAGTAAATAGTGGGACATCAAAAGAAAGGGAACTATCCCAGCAATGACTAACTAACAGAGAAACAAAGTCAGTATGATAGTCAGTAACCGAGAGTACACATGGACAAAACAGAGTATAGGTAAAAGAAATGAGTATACTGATAAAAATCGTGATACTAATGTGAACAGATAAGGTAGTGTATGGTCGAATCGATATAGACACCACTGTAGTGATGTACTAAAGAGTCATAAATGTCAAGAGTAAGTTTATTCGTAATACTCCTATTCCTAACCGTGGTGCCGAGATAGCTACGGCATAATATAAACTAATACTGTCAAAAAAACGACTCGCTGTCGTCACATAGTTTAGTGTCATCTTCGTAAATATGATGGCCACTGCTATCAAAGGGCACCCGGGAGGATATCTCGCCTCACTCAAAAAGGTTTCCTAAGTCAATACTAAGATGATAAAATGTTAATATATAACATGTATTCAAAAGGTCTTGGTTAACCAGAGTAGATATAGAAACCCTGGTCAATGTGAACATTTCCGTCACCAGTGCACCTGACGGCAAACCGCCGACAGGATCCCAGAGCTGATAGTTTGTTCTAATGGTAATATAAGTCCGTTGGCATATAAACCATGATTGAGGGCCAAAAAGGCAAGTCTAAAGAACTGTCGTTAGACTTTATCCATAGTACGGGATAGTGCTGTCTAAACGGTTCACAGTCAAATGTCAATTAGTTACATATACTTGAGGGACCAAAAAAGGCAAGTTTAGAAAGCTATAGTTAGACTTAATCCGTAAAAACGGTTGACAGCCGTCACACAGTAAAGTATCACCTCGGCTGATGTAGCGTCTGCTACTATCAAGGGGCACAAGATAGAATAACGCGCCCCGCTTAGGAAAAATTACCTGAGACTATACTACAGTAATGAAATAACAATCTATAACGTGGTTACAAGGGGTCCTAGTAGCCAAGGTGGAATACATAATAACACCGGACGAAAAAAGTATCAATAATGTCCCATAACAGAGTGTCCGATACTGTGGTGTAAAGTAGTAGCGAAAAACTTGACGTGCTACAGCTGTCAGATATGTTACTGGGAGACAGAATAAAATAGTCTGTGTAAATAGACAATAAGTAGGAAAGATGCCTTCAAGGGCATCTGGTACAGGAAAGGTATATAGAGAGAGTAGAGGCTGAGTGACAAATCCTGAGTAAGAGGAGGATAGTAATGAAACCAACCCAGATAAAACCCTGATCGGTATGAAGGTTTTGTCACAAGTGCCCCTGACGGCAAGCCGCTGTCAAGATCCCTGGACTAATTATGCACATTTAATCGTAAATATATCAGTTGGCATATAAACCATAGTAAGGACTAGTAAGGCAAGTCTGAAAAACTATCGTTTGCCTTAGTCCTTGATGCGAAATGGTGCTGTCCACAGCGGCTAGTTGCCAGGGTTAATAGTGCTGTCTGGAGCGGCTAATAGGTATATAGCCACTTCTGTCAGTGATACTGACTCAGTCAAGGAGCACAAGGGAGGGTATCGCGCCCCGACGCGCGTTTCGCCTAGTTCAAAGACTCATCAGGAGGAACTGAATCAACGATCTCTCGTGGTTTAAAAACCCTGCTATGGAATCTTATTGGTTGCATGTAAGCTCAACCGGAAAGGGCGGGTATGGTGGCTCATGAAGTTCAAAAAGGAAGTTCTAAATTGAAATACTAAATTGAGAGAGAGATGTGGATGGCCGGGAACTGACTCAGCCAGATATTGTATCGATAAAGTGTGATAGAGAAAATATGTAGATGAAAAGAAAACGTAATAAAAATTAATCTAAATTAATAATAGGGAAATGTACAGGGTAGTCATGTAACCCAATAATGTCATAACACATGGATATGTAGCCACCATATCGGTTAAAGAAGGAAAGGGGGGGAAACCGCGAGAGTATTATTAGAAGCATAATAGCAGATCAAATTACTAGTAAGTAAATTCTGCTGGGATAGTAATGATGAATGTTATAGAGTACTCGGGTGATGAAAAAGATTAGCTCCGATGGAGTGGCTAGTTCCACTGTATATCACAAGGGCTAATATCTTGGTCGATATAATAAGATCTTATGACAGTGCCTAGATATAAAGATATTGTAAAGATATGGAGAACGTATAAAGGGATTACAAGAAGGGGTGGGGACAAATGAGAGGCCTTTACTCAACAAGGTGATATGGTGAGGTGATAGCTGAAAATTAGAGAGGTTGATGATCTTATTGGAGGCTATTGCCTCTGAGATCTGCTCTGATTCTTGTAGGCCCACCTGTCCCTGTCTCTTAATCGTCCCTTTTGTTGTCGGGGTTGGTCCTGTTCTAAAAAAGGATTGGATAGATTGGTGGCTGTAGTTTATCCGCTTTCATCCATATATCTTTAGCTGGCATAGATACATTGACGACGTGTTGCTCCTCTGGACAGGATCCGTCCCCATGTTTGAAGACTTTGTCAGGACTCTTAATGACAATGACATTAATTTGAAGCTAACCCACGTGATAAATGAACATGAACTGGTCTTTCTGGACCTCAAAATTTAGCTGGAACAGGATGGAACCATCCAAACAGAACTTTTCAGAAAAGCAACATCAACCAACAGTCTGCTGCATTGGGATAGTCATCATCCCTTTAGACTGAAAGCTTCCATCCCCTACAGCCAGTACCTGAGAGCCAGACGCAATTGCTCAGTAGACCAGACCTTTTACAATGAATGTAAAACACTTAGATCACGGGTCAGGGAATTGGGCTACCCCAACAGGGTTTTAAAACATGCCTTCCATCGGGTTGGCAGTATTGACAGAAACACGAGTCTACACTTTACGCAACCAAAATCCGATTCCACAGCCCCTCGTTGCATAGCGACGTTCGACCAGGGCTGGGAACCTATGTCCCAAGATCTGAAGAAAAATTGGGCTATTCTTCTATCCAACTCAGAACTTCAACGCGTGTTACCACAGTACCCACCATTGACAGCTCGCAGACCGACTAATTTACAAGACCAACTTGTACGTAGCCATTTGGCATCCCCACAACCATCAACCAATTGGCTATCCACCATTAAAGGTACCTACAAGTGTGGACACTGCAAGGCCTGTCAATATATATCACCACCTAAATTTGCCATTTCCACCCAAACTCAAATCAGGATTGAAACTAATGCCTTGGTCAACTGCAGCTCCACGCGACTCATTTATTTGATCACGTGCAGCTGCGGCACACAATACATTGGCAAAACTTATCAGCAGTTTAGGCGCAGGATCCTGCAACATGTAGCATCTGTCAATAACACCATCACACCAACACCGGTAGCTAGACATGTTCTTAACTTCCATGATGGTAATCCCGACAACTTCAAATTCCAGGCAATAGAAAAATTACTACCTAACCCCAGAAAGGGTGACTTCAACAAGACACTACTTAGGAAAGAATCCCAGTGGATCTTCTCATTCAAGACTCTGGCCCCTTTGGGCCTCAATGAGGAATTTAACTATACACCATTCATACACTAATTTCTCGCATTAGTCCATCTCCAATAGGTATTTTGCCATTGTTTCAAGGCACATTAACTTCCAATATACCTTTATCTTCTCAATAGCCTATAATTGTTCTTAAATTAGCACTTATACAAATTTTGGACTAAGACATTAGCCCTTATGGCATCTAATTTCCCCATATTGGTAGAGTAATTAGCCACCTCTATTTGGAGACTATACGTTCTCCATATCTTTACAATATCTTTATATCTAGGCACTGTCATAAGATCTTATTATATCGACCAAGATATTAGCCCTTGTGATATACAGTGGAACTAGCCACTCCATCGGAGCTAATCTTTTTCATCACCCGAGTACTCTATAACATTCATCATTACTATCCCAGCAGAATTTACTTACTAGTAATTTGATCTGCTATTATGCTTCTAATAATACTCTCGCGGTTTCCCCCCCTTTCCTTCTGCTTTAACCGATATGGTGGCTACATATCCATGTGTTATGACATTATTGGGTTACATGACTACCCTGTACATTTCCCTATTATTAATTTAGATTAATTTTTATTACGTTTTCTTTTCATCTACATATTTTCTCTATCACACTTTATCGATACAATATCTGGCTGAGTCAGTTCCCGGCCATCCACATCTCTCTCTCAATTTAGTATTTCAATTTAGAACTTCCTTTTTGAACTTCATGAGCCACCGTACCCGCCCTTGCCGGTTGAGCTTACATGCAACCAATAAGATTCCATGGCGGGGTTTTTAAACCACGAGAGATCGTTGATTCAGTTCCCCCTGATGAGTCTTTGAACTAGGCGAAACGCGCGTCGGGGCGCGATACCCTCCCTTGTGCTCCTTGACTGAGTCAGTATCACTGACAGAAGTGGCTATATACCTATTAGCCGCTCCAGACAGCACTATTAACCCTGGCAACTAGCCGCTGTGGACAGCACCATTTTGCATCAAGGACTAAGGCAAACGATAGTTTTTTCAGACTTGCCTTACTAGTCCTTACTATGGTTTATATGCCAACTGATATATTTACGATTAAATGTGCATAATTAGTCCAGGGATCTTGTCAGGGGCACTTGTGACAAAACCTTCATACCGATCAGGGTTTTATCTGGTTTGGTTTCATTACTATCCTCCTCTTACTCAGGATTTGTCACTCAGCCTCTACTCTCTCTATATACCTTTCCTGTACCAGATGCCCTTGAAGGCATCTTTCCTACTTATTGTCTATTTACACAGACTATTTTATTCTGTCTCCCAGTAACATATCTGACAGCTGTAGCACATCAAGTTTTTCGCTACTACTTTACACCACAGTATCGGACACTCTGTTATGGGACATTATTGATACTTTTTTCGTCCGGTGTTATTATGTATTCCACCTTGGCTACTAGGACCCCTTGTAACCACGTTATAGATTGTTATTTCATTACTGTAGTATAGTCTCAGGTAATTTTTCCTAAGCGGGGCGCGTTATTCTATCTTGTGCCCCTTGATAGTAGCAGACGCTACATCAGCCGAGGTGATACTTTACTGTGTGACGGCTGTCAACCGTTTTTACGGATGAAGTCTAACTATAGCTCTCTAAACTTGCCTTTTTTGGTCCCTCAAGTATATGTTACTAATTGACATTTGGCTGTGAACCGTTTAGACAGCACTATCCCGTACTATGGATAAAGTCTAACGACAGTTCTTTAGACTTGCCTTTTTGGTCCCTCAATCATGGTTTATATGCCAAGGAAACCTTTTTGAGTGAGGCGAGATATCCTCCCGGGTGCCCTTTGATAGCAGTGGCCATCATATTTACGAAGTTGACACTAAACAATGTGACGGCAGCGAGCCGTTTTTTTGACAGTATTAGTTTATATTATGCCGTAGCTATCTCGGCACCACGGTTAGGAATAGGAGTATTACTAATAAACTTACTCTTGACATTTATGACTCTTTAGTACATCACTACGGTGGTGTCTATATCGATTCGACCATACACTACCTTATCTGTTCACATTAGTATCACGATTTTTATCAGTATACTCATTTCTTTTACCTATACTCTGTTTTGTCCATGTGTACTCTCGGTTACTGACTATCATACTGACTTTGTTTCTCTGTTAGTTAGTCATTGCTGGGATAGTTCCCTTTCTTTTGATGTCCCACTATTTACTAATAAAGGACTTTTAATTGTTTGTCACAATTAAAATGGGAACAGACCCTGTTTCCCCTTTCCCTTCTCTCCTCTTTCAACATTACACTTCTATTTGGGTTACCCCCTTGTCTGTTCCTCGACTTTGGTACACCAATAATTTGGCCTATTTTGCAAAGTTACTTATGTGTGTGAATGCACACATTTATTATTACAATTGTGTATGCACAGATGTATTAAAGGAACACTGGGATCTAGTGGTTTTGATGCCTGGCATCTTGCCAATGTAATTTGTGTGAGAACATACCTGTGACCTTAGCTCTTGTTTACAGATTATCTTTATTTCCACTGAGCTAAACAGGGTTTCAACTAAATGCTATCAGTGAGCATGGCTCTGTATTGGCTATATTTAAGCTGAACATAGATATCTGTGTCTGACGGGAGGAAACAGGATGTGGCGCAGGACTCAGGGCATCCTGGTAAGTTGTCAGTCCATTCTAAAACTGACTACCAATTACTTTGGAAAGGTGTGGGAGTGTACCAAGGCACTCCCGAGTCCTGACACCATAGTTCTAGGAGTGTTTCTTGAAAGCAGTGATTTAGTTAGAGTGTGAATGCCTGCAGGGTGTACGTGAAACAGAAGATGCAGGTTAGAAACATAGTTGTGATGGCAGATAAGAACCATTTGGCCCACCTAGTCTTCCCAATTATTTAAATACTTTCATTAGTCTCTGGCCTTATCTTATAGCTAAGATAGCCTTATGCCTATCCCACGCAAGCTTAAACTTCTTCGCTGTGTTAACCTCTACCACTTCAGCTGGAAAGCTATTCCATGCATCCACAACCCTCTCAGTAAAGTAATACTTTATGATATTATTTTTAAACCTTTGTCCCTCTAATTTAAGACTATGTCCTCTTGTTGTGGTAGTTTTTCTTCTTTTAAATATAATCTCCTCCTTTACTGTGTTGATTTATGTATTTAAATGTTTCGATCATAACGCCCCTGTCTCGTCTTTCCTCCAAGCTATACATGTTAAGATCCTTTAACCTTTCCTGGTAAGTTTTATCCTGCAATCCATGAACCAGTTTAGTAGCCCTTCTCTGAACTCTCTCTAAAGTATCAATATCCTTCTGGAGATACGGTCTCCAGTACTGCGTACAATACTCCAAGTGAGGTCTCACCAGTGTTCTATACAATGGCATGAGCACATCCTTCTTTCTACTGCTAGTACCTCTCCCTATACAACCAAGCATTCTACTAGCATTTCCTGCTGCTCTATTACATTGTCTGCCTACCTTTAAGTCATCTGAAATAATTACCCCTAAATCCCTTTCCTCAGATGTTGAGGTTAGGACTCAAATATTCTATACTCTGCCCTTGATGCATTATCTTGCACTTATCCACATTAAATGTCAAAGGTACATGTGTAGTGCAGACTGTGTATTTGGGGTCTCAGTGTGTAGGTGTTAAGTGCAGTATTTCTATGAGATGACACTCTATATGTTGGTGTGTATGTATTTGTGAATTCAGGGTGCTTGTGAAAATTCAGTGTCTGTAAAACCAAGTTGTATTCTGACTGTACAGAGCCAATGTATGTGAATTACATGTTTTTTTTATTTTTTTTATTATTAAGTCAGTGTGTATATTTTTACCATTTTCTCCTCCCAATGTCCTCACCCACTCTTTCCATGACGCTGGCTCCATTTTGTCTACATGTAAACAGCGGTCATGTAACTCACAACAGCAATGTATTAGTTTATACATTATTCATTTATAATTTGTTGAATGTATTTAAATTTTAAGTATTTTAATTTGAACACTTTTTATACAATCACTTAAAGGGACACTATAGTCACCAGAACAACTGCAGCATTATGTAGTTGTTCTGGTGTCTATAACCTGTCCCTGCAGGCTTTTTAATGTCTTTTTTCTGCCTAGTAACACCTCTAGTGGCAGTCAGTCAGTCAGTCACCAATGGAGGTGCTTCCTGGGTCAATGCTGGATGTTCAGCATCTCCACGTTTTGCATGATTTAATGCATCTCCATAAGGAGATGGTGATTGGCGCAGCACAGCATTTTGTTGCTTGTGCGCCTTAGCCTCCCAATGCTTTCCTATGGGATTGATTATCAGGGAGGCAGAGCCAGCCGCAATTGCTTCCGTGTGGCTCTGGAAAATGGTGAGTAAACTTTTAAAGGAGGTTAAAAGGGGGTGCCAGTAAACTAAATGGTGTATTACCGCTATAGTGTCAGGAATACACATTTTCTGGGGTTACTTCCAATGTGTAGCTTAATCCAGGGCTTAACAAATTTGTTTGTAATCTAGGAGCCTGCTAAAAAAGTTAAGAACCAGTCATTTTCAATGAGAAAATGAAATTCTTAAAGGGACACTATAGTCACCAGAACCACTGCGAAAAGGCAGTGTTTACATTGCTGCTTTGTAACACCTCTGGTGACAGTCACTCAGATGGTCACTAGAGTCCTGGGTCACTGCTGCACCACGTGCAGCATCCACGTTCAGTGTCTCCAAGCTCTCCATGGAGGCGCTGAATGTTCCTCATAGAGATGCATTAATTTAATGCATCTCTATGAGGAGATGCGGATTAGTACATTGGCTGTGCATGCACAAAGTCCTCCAATGCATTCCTAAGGGAAAGCATTGGCTTAGCTGAGATCATAAAGATTGATAATCTCAGCCATGGCGAAACTGGCAAGGTGTGGGAAAATGGTGAAAAAGATGAGTAAAAACACCTTCCTCATGCGATCGTAGGGGGCAGGTACCGAAATGCGCGCGCACACACTCTGACAGGCTCACATACACACGCTGACAACAGGCTTGCTCGCTCGCACACAAACACACTCTCTTGACAGGCTAACACACACTCTTACACTGACAACAGGCTTGCACGCACACACTCTGACAGACTCACACACACTCTCTTGACAGGCTCACACACATACACACACTCTGACAGGCTCTCTCTTTCTCTCACACACACCCACACTCTGACAGGCTCTCACACACACACACACACACACACACACTCTGACAGGCTCTCTCACTCTCTCTCTCTCACTCACACACACACACACACACACACACAGGCTCACACTCATTTTTGTTTTAATTGAAACCCACTCAGCCCAGGGCCGGCCTTAGGCATTTGGGCGCCCTGTGCAAAAAATCTTCACAGCGCCCCCCCTTCCCGTCCCCCCCCTCCCCCACTCCTTACCCCTTCCCACACACCCTGTCACACACACACACACACAGTCAGACACATACACTCACTAACAGACAAACACACTCACAGACACACACTAACAGACACAGACACACACTAACAGACACAGACACACACTAACAGACACAGACACACACTAACAGACACAGACACACACTAACAGACACACACACTAACATACACACACACACACTCACCCACATTAACACATTTTTTAACATTTATTTAGACCCCCCCCAGCCTCCTTACCTTTGGGAATGCTGGGGGGGGGGTCCTCTTCCTCCCTGGTGGTCCAGTGGCTGCTGGGCTGGTCGGGCGGCTGGCGAGGGAGCACTTCCTCTGAGCTGTATGCTCAGCTCCCTCGCACGCTGCAGAGTGAGGCTGGGAGCCGGAATATGACGTCATATTCCAGCTCCCAGCCTCACTCTGCGGCGCGCGAGGGAGCTGAGCATACAGCTCAGAGGAAGTGCTCCCTCGCCAGCCGCCCGCCAGCCCAGCAGCCAGGCATGTCTGTTAGCCGCAAGGCTAACAAGACATTTGCCTTGGGCATTTGGGGGCGGCTTTTTTTGCCGCCCCCTGGAAAATGCCGCCCAAGGCAAATGTCTTGTTAGCATTGCGGCTAACAGACATGCCGTGTGAGCTATGCGGCCGCAGGGCGCCCCCTGCACCATGGCGCCCTGTGCGGCCGCACAGCTCGCACACCCCTAAGGCCGGCCCTGACTCAGCCAACCTACCTTTGGGAGAGCTGAGTGTGTCTTTCCCTGGGGTCCAGTGGGGCTGCTCTCTTCCTGTCTGCGAAGGAGCAGTACTTTGCCTGCAGCTCCTCTCTGCTCCCTAGTGCTCTGTAATGATGCCGGGGCCGGAATGATGTCATATTCCGGCTCCCGGCCGCAAGGTAGCAGAGAGCAGCTGCAGGCAGAGTACTGCTCCCTTGCGTGCCGCCCACAATGCTATCGCAGGCTTGCTGCCTCAGCCAGCCGCCTCCAATATTCCCCATGACGGCCGCCGTCAAAGCTCCGTCGGCTGCCACAATAACCAGTGCGAAATTTCTAGTCGCCATGGCGACCTGGCGTCCGGGATTTGTCGAGCCCTGGCTTAATCCAAAGTTTGGCAAAACCATGGGCAAAATGAATTAAGTGAAGTACACCCTAGCCCCCACAGATTGAGAAGTGCAGACCAAGGCATTGTCATTTATTGTAAAGTCACATATTTCAAGGTCAATAAAAAGGCTACAAAGGTGCTTAAAGGGGATTTTTTATATTATGTATGCTTATCCCTACATTTAACAAATATGTATATGTTACAAATATTATTGAATGTGGAAATCCATCTCCATCTTAGCTTGTTGCCAGTCATTGGTCTAAAGCAGCGGTTCCCAACCCTGTCCTCAAGTATGGAGTAGAGGATTTAGGGATTACCCTGTCATGTCTGAAGTGTTTTTTTCTTCTTTCTTAAAGCACCATATAGACAATTGGGTAATCCCCAAATACTGGGTTGGGAACCAGTGCTCTAAAGAGTTACTTCAAGCACCATGACCACTTCAAAGTTTGTACTGATCATGGTACAAGGAACCTGAGTGTTCAACATTGCACATACATAGATATTACTGCTATAGGTGTAAGCCCACCTCCATCAGCATTATTAGCCAGCCTAGAACAAGATTTCCGGTTTGCTAATGTCAATTCTGTGTATATTCTGTGCGTAGCGGTTCCTTTATTGGCTGCGACTTCTCATCTGACACTCTCAGCCAGTAAATTACAAGCAGGTTTCCCATTCAGATTCTGCAAAAGCCAGATGTGAATAAAGCGGCATGTTAGGAGACTCTGGACCACCATGGTCAGAGGCAAACTGTTGCAAAATTATTTGACCCCCCTTACTGGGAACAGTGCCAGGTTACTCCTGGAATCATAACCTCTACAACCCACCAAATATCTAGCTTTCGCAGTCCTATTGTCCCCAGATAATCCTTAATCCACTCAGATTTAGGGAAATATGCCTGTTTGTACACAGCAGAGGTTAGAAGATGGCATGCTATTTCACATCTGTATGGCTATGCCTGTAAAATCAACACATATATATATTCAAAATAACTCAATGGTACTGTAGTAGTGTGGTATGGTCAGTTCCTTGAAAATAGCCCTAATACATGCTGAATTGGTGGGCCATCTATATTATTATTATTATTATTACTATTATTATTATTATTATTGAAATGCTCATAATATTCACACTGATTTTAAGAAGGTATTTCTGTACTACCAGCAAGGTTGGGACATCTATTATTCAGGTGAAATCTGTAGCCAGCATTACCTTATGGCTACAAACCTGAACAGTTGTCTTCATCCATAAGCTGCTGTTTAAATGTTTAAAGGAATAGTTCAAGCACCTTAACCACCATAACTCACTGCAGTAGTTATGGTGCCATCAGCGCTCAGGTGCACATTCACCTCTTACCTGGGTTTGCAATTGTGCCACTGCACACCTCTGTTACTGACATCGAAAAGCTGGAAGCTCCTAAGCAGGTTCTTCTGTTAGCAATGAGCAGGACTAGCTCATTGGCTGAGAGTGTCAGCTGATCACTCTCAGCCACTGTGTGAAGCACTGAACAGGGCCTAGAACAGACATCAAGCTTCAGTCTCTTCATCGACAAGAAGCAGCACCTGCATGACCCCAGATAAGGAGTCAAACCGTTCTAAAATGGGGGGGAGGGATGCAACCATAACCACTACAGCAAGATTGAAGTGTTCCTTTAATACCTCAAGATTTCCACTTTAAAGCAACAGATATAGTTTTATCAGATGGCGATAAAATTCCCCCTAGTCTTTTGTTACTCCCTCAGTGTGGCTTATGAAAACACATAGAACCCAACCTTGCCGAATGACATGGCATAATAGGAGACTTTCTCATTGCTTGGCTGAAAGATTGTTTATATAAGGTTCATCTGATGTACTGCCATTCTAACAAATAACACAGTTTATTAGTCATGTCACAGGATGTATGTGCCCTTCATAGTCTACAAGGTTTCCTGTCCTTTCAATTACCTTACATGACAATAAAACAAATGGCTATCAACATTCGGAAGGATGACACAATGTTGTTTGCAGATGATATATTAAGAAACCTTTGACACCGGGGAATTTTTTTTTCTTCTTTCTCACAAGGAATTAAAACAAAATATAAAGGGAAAAATGTAGGATTAACAGGTTCTTATCTTATGTGCACAGTGTAATAATCCTTTTAATAAACTGCCTTGTGGAATGTAAACATGACATAACTGAACTTCAGGCCCAAGTTGAGGAATTCTTGTTTTTATATGACAGAACCTAAAAAAGAACTTAAAAAAAAGACAGAACTACTGATTTAATGAAAAGTGATTGAGCTGTAGATTTATGTATGTGTTATGCATGCTGGTTTATGTGAATTTGAATTACTTGTGTTTAATAGTCCATACTGTTTATTTAGCCATTAGTTATTTTATATATTGGGCACAGCACAGTTAAACACAAGAATAAAGTCTCATGTTCAACAATCAGGATTGAAAAAGCTGATGTCAGCAAGTTCTAAAAAACAATTTCCTCTGTCATCACTGTCGCATAAAACCTATGGTGCGTTTTAAAGCCGAGACGTTACGAGCAATATTAGAAAAATATATTTGTGTAAAGTGTTTCTAGTGTGACTTCAGTCTATGGTATGGATGAACAGATAAAAGACATGCGAGTGAGAAGATTGCCTTGGTGATTGGATAATGAGTCAGACTTGCATAAGTTAAAGGGAAAATATTGTCAAAAAATTATCTCTTGCTGATTTTATTTTTAGAATTTTATTGAATGAAAGATTGATCTAACATCACGTTTACATTGTTTCAACATGTAAAAATAAAATCGAACAAAGCAGCATTCGAAATATATGTAGAATATTGGACATAACCATGGCAAGAAAGAGAGGGGGGGAAAGGGGAAATTGGTTGTGATAGAGGCAACAATAACTATAATAAATTTAAAAGTCCAGTCAGATCAGATGAGAATTTACCCCACCTCACTCACAAATCTACCATAGGAATTTGAACTCTGGGGTAAGCAACTGTTTATAACCTGGGTATCAATATTCTATAGAAGGAGTCAGAGGTGTCATGGAGTAGAGCTATAATAAGCCTTGCTGTATTAGGGGGGAAAAAAAACACTTTAGATCTTATCTGCTGAGTCACTAAAATATTCTTAACTTCTATAGCTGCACAACAGGGACAGAACAGCCCCTCGCCAGGAAAAGGCCCCACCAATAAGGAGCTTCTTAATCTGGTCTATGAGATCTGATCTTATCCCATAAATACTAGTCCAGCAGAGGTTTTTGGGATAAGTAGTTTGTTGCAACTACAGCTGGTGTGCAATCACATACGATGTGATGGAACTGCTCTAAACCTGAAATTAGCCATACTGCAGATGATATCTGTTGATAGGTGGACTAGTGCGCTGGTTCTTGATCCAGCCTATGCACAGTGATCGGCAGAGCCCTCACAGCTCAGCTCTCTCTTGTGGCCAAATGGACAAGTTGGAAGCTATTAAAATCAATGGGGCTGGCTTTTAGTCTTAGCATTTTTTAGAAATTGTCCTACAAGTCCAGCGACAGGGCAAGGGGCACGTGGTTGCTAATGTCAACTCAAGTTGAAGGAAATTCAGACAAAATGTATTTACGTTACACTACAATGTCTAGTTTTAACTGCACACCTAACCTAGGCCTCGATTTTATATTTTTTTTAATGTTTTTCAAATGAATACAATCTGTTAAATAAAACTTTTCAAAGAAGTCACCGTTAAAGTATTTGGGAAGTTTTGTAAATAAATAATTTAAAAGGTTTTTCTAACAGCTTGTGATCATCCAAAAGTTTAAAAAATGAGGCCCTAGTCAGCAGTTTCCCTTATACTTTAATAACTCTTTTGAATGGATTACAATTTTTGGTGTTCTTTTTATCTAACACTTTGTTTTCAGATACTAGTCTTACTAACGTTTTAACACTTTTTTTTCTGCTTACAGGTTGTGGTGAGAGAACTCTTGGCGCAATATTCTAGACAATATGAGGAGAGCCCGGTGTTTGGTCTTCTTAGAAATTGGAGTAGTTCTTTTGGGGACAAACTACGGACGAGGTGTGTATATTATCTTAATTTAGCTGTATCCAATACTGAGACATCAGCAAGCTTCTTCATCCTCCACACTTTTAATTTAAGTGAATGTTTGATAGTGTGAAATCTTTTTCCACATTGAAATAATTAAGTAACTGATAAAGCACACCATATTTACTCATTACTTAAAAAAGAAAAATTCTGAAAAAATATGCAGCCGTTCCACGTACGATGCAAGCCAGTGATTTTTATAGTGCAAAATGTAGGAGTGATCTACAAAGTATTGGGCTTCATTACTTTTCTACAATTATATCCATCTTTCGTGCATAACAGTACTTAGCAGACAACTTTTTTCTTGAAACTGTGTCAACGTCTCGCTTGACAGCGTTGGCTTGCACATGTAGGATGTGTTGTACAGTCCAACAGTTATGTATAATAGTTTTATATTCCTTATTTTTGTAACACTAACTCATAGCTCCTGGTCATCTGACATCTGCTAGAAAGATTTAATATCCAGTGTTGAAGTAAGGAAATATCAATGGAAAAATCTGTCCCACTGTCATATTAATCTCACAAATCAGTGTTGATTGAAATATTACATATACATTATTTAGAGCATGCATGTTTAATAAGTATGCTTTCCTTAATAGAAGGACACGTCTTTTAGTTCCCAAAATTCTAGTACTCATGGTCTTAGTTCTGGTATCCATGTGGTTTGTCTCTGCAAATAAAAATATTTTAAACTTTCTTAATTTTTAAACAGTGGTTTTGAGTAAAAATCTTGCCGCCTTGGGCATTCACAGATCATATCTTTAGAGTATGCACCCAAGGAAATGTATTTATTTTTTATTTTTGGAAAGGACAAACAAAGGGTTCTTAGGACATTAATTGTTTTTTAGCATTAAAACAGCAGTGTTTTGGGGAAAACATTTTTTGGGGGATATTGCAGATACTTCATTCTGTTGCTTATTTTTCTGTTATTTTTTTGTTAGTTGGTTGAAAATAAATGTGCCAGGCCATGTATGGCTCCATAATCAGTACAGCAAATTGTAGTGATTATGGTGCTTGGAATGTTAGTTTTAATGAGACACATGTATGGTTTATTCAAATAGCCAAAATAAAAAAGTACTATGTATGCGGTTATATGCTGTTGTAATTAAGGCAACACCATTCAATTTCAATTAATAATAACTAGTAAATAATCATGATATGACTCAGACATCAAGCACAAAGTGCTTAAGTAAATTAACAAAAAGAAAAAGCAAAAAGTAAAAAATCCAAAATATAGAAATGTTTGAACTGGCTGAACTCATCATCAATAATTTGTAATGTAAATATCTGAATTCAAACCAAACCGTTTACAAGTGCTGCTTGGATATATTGACATCATTACAAAAAAATTGTGTCTTGCTATATTAGTGATTCAGTTTCTCTTTGTTTAATATCATTTATTTAATATCTTTAATGCGTTAATTTATTCAGTATTTAGAGAGCATATAATTTAAGTCAAAATACTGAACAAAATACTGAACTGCTACAGGTCAATAAATACACAATGTATTCCACATGGATATAGCAACACCCCCACCCCCTGAAAATCTTTCACTGTTTAAGAAAGATAAGAAAACCAAAAGCATAACATAAGAGTTGGTTATCTCATTCTCGTAGTAGAGTTTCTAGTGATAATACAGCATTGCATTTAGATAACGCAATAACTAAAAAATAAACACACACATTATATATGTGTGTTTATATATGTTTGTATTTATTTTGCATGTATATATATATATATATATATATATTTATAAATTTTACAATAATACAGTATTATTAATTTTACTGCCTTAAAACCGGGAAACCCAGGTTCGAATCCCTGTCACACTATTTCACCAGTAAGTGTCCCTGGGCAAGACACATACATAGCAATATGTACCCACCCACCTCAATAATATTACAGAGGTGGAAAGATCAAGGATAGGTCTTGATTAAAGTGAAAATACAAGGATATGCCCATACCAGAGGCACTGGAGACCGCTAAGGAAAGTCTGAGAGCACTGGCAACCAGACTGAGCAGATACACCAGAGATGCAGAGGCCAAGAGAATAAATGCCCTGTTTACCAAAGAACCATCCAAGGTCTATGCACAGCTGCAGTGTAACCACAACATATCCACCCAAGACCCACCCAGAGTAGAGACTGAACAGTACTGGAAGAACATCTGTGATAAACATCACATAACACCAAGGCCAAGTGGCTACTAGACCTGTAAGCAGACCACTGCATGCTCCCAGAACAAAAAACATTCACCATCACAGTGGGAGGTAGCCAACGAGACGACATGGCATGATCCACACCTACTGGATAAAGAAACGTATATGAATACCTAGCAGCACAAGCGAACTAACTACTAGCAACAGGCTCCCACCCTTACTGGCTAAGACAAGGAAGAACAATACCAGTTATGAAGGACTCTCACAAGGAAACATCATCTAACTACCAACCAGTAGCCTGCCACCCCACAACATGAAAGGTCCTGTCAGGCATCTTAGTCTCCAAGATCAATGGGCATATGAATCCGTCAATGAGCAATACTCAAAAGGGGATTGAAAATAACACCAGAGGATCAAAACACCAACTGTTGGTAGACCAAGCAGTCACCCGGGATTCTACACGCAGACAGACCAATTTGTGCACAGCCAGTACCAGAAGGCCAAATAGATGTAGAGAACAGCATCAAGTACCTGGGGATACCACAAATACATTGCAACCATGAGGAAGAGGCAAGGAAGTTAGCAACATCCAAGTACATCCAGAGAGTCAGACAGGCCCTGAAGTCCCAGCTCCGTGGCAAGATCAAGTTCCAAGTCATCAACACCTATGCACTACCAGTCATTAGGTACCCAGCTTGAATAATAACAAAGAGAAGACCTGGCCACCATAGATGCAAAGACTTAGTAACTACTTACCACGAATGGAGTATTCCACCTGAAATCCAGTACCCAGAGATTGTACACCAGTCAGAAGGAAGGATGTCTGAGTGAGTGAGGCATGATGAGTGTCAAGGCCACAGTCCTGGATAAAATGCAGAGCATCCTCAAATACATCACAAAGGTGGCTCCCAAAGATGACATGCTAAGTGAATGCCTGAGACAACAACAGGTAGAAGATGCAGAAAAGGAGGAGGAGGTTCCATGGCAAGACAAACTTCTCCATGGGGTATATCACCTTCAGATAGCGGATGTGGCTCACATTACATTACATTAAATCCTATCAGTAGTTGGAAAATGGACTGAAATACATCACAGAGGCACTTATCCTAGCAGCACAGTGACAGGCACTCAGCACTAGATCAATAGAAGTGGGAGTCTACCACACCAGAGAGGACCCAGCTACCGCAACTAGCTGCCCTGTCCTTCCTCAATCTCCCATAAGCCCTTGCTATGTACCCTATTATATGCAAATGAGGCTGTTGGGGGCTTAAATGTGTGTATTATGTCTAGTAAAGTAAGTTGCTGTTTAACCTTCACAAAGTGTCGCCTGGTGGTAAAGGCCCTCAGTTATCCCAGTCAAGCCTGTGCGACTGGGTCTGAAGTGGTCCAGGCTGCCTGATAGCTACAAGGAAGCAGACTTGGCGGAGGTACTTGGTTGTAGTACTGGAGCTCCGTCACAAATACCACAAAGAGTAGTTGAGAATGACAGGGCTAAGATCCTGTGGGCCTTTTAGATCCAGACAGACAAGTAAGATGTGGCCTTCAAAATACAGAATGTCTGGGTACACCTGTGGTTTCCTCCTAAGGCAGTCTTTATTGCAGGAGCACAAATAACAGACAACGTTTCGGCACTCTTACGTTCCTTTGTCAAGTCCAGACTTGACAAAAGTTCCTAAGAGTGCTGAAACTTTTCTGTTTTCTGTGCTCCTATATCTATACAGATAGATCTATAGATATTGAGAGAGAGAGAGATATTCTAAGTGTATTTTTTATATAATTAATGTATTAATTATATATTGGGGGACCTGCCTAACAACCCAGGCAGAAATTCCAAACAATTTAATATGCAAGCACTAATACAGTGTCGAGTAACACAAGTCACAGTCTGTAATAGTACACAGTACTAATATTAGTCACAGTGCTATGACTGAATATTATATAATTTCTGGGGTAAACCACTTGTTGGGCATACATTTATGAGTTAAATCCATTATGGCTCAATTTAGACAAAGTGCCAGGAGCCAGTCATCTCTTGGCCCTCTTATTGTATTACCCTCAACCCGAACTTGTTTTATTGGGGTTTAATTTTTTTACAGTATGTGTTAAGTAATTACAAAAAAAGCTGCTTGTCTGTCTCCCTGAAAGAGTTGCTAGTGTCAAAAACTCCCAGGGCTTAAGCCCAGGAATAATTTGATGATCCCTTCCAAACACCACTTTTAACACTCAGTTACTTACAGACACAAACACACAGGCACATACAAGCAGACAGGCACAGACTGGCATGCACAGATCAAGAGAGACAATCAGAGACTGGCACTCCCAGGCACAGACAGGTACTCCCAGGCACATACAGACAGAAAGCATACAGGCAGATACACACAGGCATACAAATACAAACACACACACAGACATATACTTAACTTTACATACAAAGGATACGGTCTTCCTTGTAGGCCATCATCATGCAAGGGGTACAAGAGGCAATCTAATAATGTATTTCAGGGATGACGGCCGCAAGCCTCCCTTAGGAAGAGCTGAGAGTGGTTCACCAGCCCTGCTCTTCCATTTTCCAGATCCACAGGCCCTTATGCCCAGCTGCAATACACTCTGAGTTAGGGTCTGCCGGGACCAGAAGCAGCACAGTAATAGAGATATGCATTGAGTATGATAGAATGTCGTACATATTCCCTGTATCTCTAGCACTGCACTACTTTCGCTCCCAGTCAAATCCTAGATGGATTGGGGCCACGGACAGCAGTGCAGCCTCTCAGGGCAAAATGATTTGGAGCTACAAGGTCTCACATTAACAACGCCCCTGTCGGCATGTATTCATTTTCACTTTTGAGCGTAGCTTTTTATTATCAGCAGTGCAGCTCTTTATTGTAAATAGCAAATCTAACTGATAGTCTTATAATTATTGTGATTTTTATATTCTCATATGCAATGGTTGCTTCTGCACACACCAGAAAGACTAACTATGTACATTAGTCATTTTGTAAAGGCCATATTATTTTGGCAGCAAATGCCACTGTATACACCTTTCTGTGAAATGGTAACCCTTTATAATAGCTGCTATTTGGGGAGGATATATAGTGTTGCAGCTAAATAGCCTTAATGTTTCACAGGTCTGCTTGCACTCCCTAATGTACTGTATACATTTCAGAAATGTCCCTTTCTTTAAAAAGAGGAAACTAGGCCGTATTAAATACCTGAAAGTATCGTCATGATTCATAGTCACAGGATTGAAAGTAAGGAAATGAGCAATTATAATTTTGAGAGATTCAAATGGGAGTCAATCAACTGTAACTAACTCTGTGCTCTGAACCAGATAAAAAATAAAAAAAAGTAAAGCGTATGTGCTCTGATTTATCTAAAATGTACCAGCAACAATTATATAGTATAAGTGACCTACTTAATAATTACATTCAAGAAACGTGCAAAACTAGTAAAATACATAAACTTAGCCAAAGGTGATATAGACATACCTTGGCACCTGTCATATCTTTGTATATTATATATAAATGGTAAGCTGCACTCAAAATATCACAGTATCAAATGCATCAATAAAACATGAATTGCAGCAAGAATAATTACATTATCAGCAATATATAATCCTGCAAAGATATAAAATCCATAAGAACCATAAATAAATCATCGAAATCTACAGGTGAATGGCTTCACCTTAATAATGCCGAGCCCACGTTAAGTACACAAACATTCACCACATGCTTTTAGTAATTATCTTTGTCTACTGGTGTGAGTCACATGTGGTTTGAAAATGGCGGGGTTAGTAACCTGAAATACAAAATAAAAAAGCTTTAAACATTCTACAAACAATAGCACATTTCAAAAGCTACTTTCAGTTCTTTCGGTCAAAGGGTATCTAACGTAAAAATCCATTTAATCTCTTCTTGTGATAAAATTAACATCCACCTACCTAAAACCTATGAATTCTAATAGTGAAGAGTCACTTCTACGGAACTTGTCAAAATAGGTCGGACACTGTGGTGTAAATATCCCTATTTAATGTTTCTAATATGTTTTCCTGTCCTAATAGTGGTAAACAAGTTATTCCCACAAATGCCACACCACAAGGGCAAGTAAAGAAAAATTATTATATTCTCGCTTTTGCAATTGATACTTTCACTAATTTAAATCTAGTTTCTTTGACTGAAATTCTTTATAAACTTTCCTATATGAAGATCCAGTTATTCTACAGGGCATACATTTTCCACATTTGTAGAAACATTTCACTCCCTTGTTGGAACAATATCTTTTATTAAAGCTTCTTACTAATTTCTGTTTTAAACTGGGACCCCCACCCCCAAACACTATTTTTTGTGTGTAATCCTCTAAGATTCCCTCCTATCCTTTTCAATATGTTCCAATGCTTTTTTATAATTCTTTTTATTGTCACGTTTTCTTTACTATAGTTAAGGATAAGGACGTGTTTACTATGCCTATTTCCTTCTTTTTCAATAGATCTTCCCTATACATGCATGAAGTTCATTCTATGTAAGAGCTAATTCTTTTTTCCTTGTAATTCTTCTCAATACATTTCTTTTTCATAGGTTCTGTTGTTCTTTATACACACTCATCTCTGAACAATTCCTTATCATTCTCTTCATTTCATTGCTGTGGACATATTCCAGCCACCTCAGAAGGGGACAACATTCCTGTAGTATAAAGCTGTTGACATCTATTTCCTTTAAAAAAAATTGTATAACTCTTATTCTGCCTTAGGTATATAACTAGTTCTATAAATTCTATATTTGCCCTGCTACACTTGTTGTTTTCTGATTAAGATATGTTGGAAAATGTTCAAGCTCATTTGAGGTACCTCTCCAAATCATAAATATAATCAATGGTTTGCTTATAGGTCACCAAGTATTTGTTCCATAAGTGTAGTCACCATACACATTCTTCCTGCTAAGCTGCCATGAATAAGTTGGCAAAGCATGGTGCAAAGTTGGTGCCCATAGCCGTACGTTTTATTTGGAAATTAAATAGGTAGTCAAAACAGATATAATTATTCTTCTAAACAAAAGAAATCGCTATTATGAAATCTATTTGGATCTTATCTATGTAATTAGCATTCTCTAACGCTGTTCTGACTGACCTGCAGCCCAATTCATGAGCTATATTTGTAAATGTCACTGGTAACTTGAATCATTTTTTTTTTTCCATTCAAACTCTTTCAAGAGGCTTGGAATACTGGAAGTATCTTCCAATGGGATTTTGTCTTTTTCACAAAGGGTTGCAGGAATATGTCTATGCACTGGGATAAGTTGGATCTTAGGGAATTGATCCCTGAAATAATAGGTCTTCTTTGGGAGGTTGTATTTAGTTTTATGTATCTTTTTAAATTCCCTCACATCTTATTTAGGCCATGTAATTATATTTTTTTAATGTGCCTGTGTAATTTATTCTATTTTATATACTCTTTATATCTTCTAATTCCAATTTTGCATTGTAACAATTGAACAATGTTTAGGCAATGTGCCGCTTGTATTTGTAAATCACTTGCACTTTTGTTTCTCAGTTTTTCTTCAATTTTTCTGTATATGTAATAATTTATCTGTAAATCTTTATCCCACCCGAATGTATGTTTGTTTTCACCAGTTTTCCCTATAGAAGTTGAAGTAAAGTGTATATTTCTCTTCTATTTTTTGTCTCCCCCTTCTTTCATAATTTGCTTTGAGGAATCTATTGGTTAATATGATCATATCCTTTTCATGGATTATCTATCAGATACAAACAGCTAAATAATCCCCAAAGACGAGAGAGTGCATTTTAGTATTGTGTTTATGCATTAAGCTGCTGATCTGTTAAGTGTGACCTATTAATAACTAGGACATACTGGATAACATTGGCACATGTCTACCTGAGACAGGAGGCAGCTTTAGCCATGAAGGGGATAGCCAGTGCAGTTTTTTATTCTTTCTTTGGTGTCAGAAAATTTATTTCTCGTGACTCAGTATGCATTACTGGTAAACTGCCAGGCAGCCAACCATGTTTGCCTATAAGTGCTGCTAAGGTTCTTTCATATAGAAAAGGCCGTGGGAAAACCTTATGTAGTGCAAGCATGTTTAATAACCTGATCTTGCTGCTTACTATGTTTTTTGTTTTTTTTCGCTTGATCACCAGAAGTGTGAATTCAGGGAATAAAAAAAAAAACCAGGACAAAAGTCTGAACTGCCCTGCCATATTTGGGACTGTTGAATAGTATATGTGGAACTGCACTCACTCCCACAAATTTAAACCAGGGTGCTTGCTGAGCCGGAATCAAACACCAGATTTCCAAATATTAGTAAAATAATAGGGGTCCAGGCACTCCTTGGTTCAAGACAGGCACTTTATTGAGAACCACAACAGCAACATGCAGCATGTTGCTGTTGTGGTTCTCAATAAAGTGCCTGTCTTGAACCAAGGAGTGCCTGGACCCCTATTATTTTACTAATATTTGGGACTGTTGACCATTATACTAGAACTGTAATAGTAATATCTGATCATTTGTTCTTATATGCAAAGCATAATAATTTATCTTCATCCTATACATCCTATGGATCTGGCAACCGCAGCAGTTTGCAAAAATGACCGCAGCTTTAAGACTACTCTATTATTAAACATGTCACAGCAGGAGTCTTTGCTTATCTCTACCTATACAAGTACTTGTACTATCTTGAGGGGCTGTACAGCAATAACCTCTCAGAATAATAATAAATGTGGCTCAGAATTTAATTCCCTGACTCCTCATTTATGACTGTAACGGTTTAGCTTTGGGAAAAAAAAAGGCAAAGTTTCATTTAAAAGCTTTGTTCCATTTTCTAGAGTAAAAGCCGACAACTGAAATGCAAGTCTCGGAATCCACTGCTGTGTGAAAGAAGCATGACTGTCCAGCAATTTATGGAATAATGCCTGCACTACTACCATTAAAAGTATTAGGGGTTTCACGATTGAGTAATTTTGTAATCTTGGCAGAGCTCACTGCAGAAGCTGCAAATCTAGAGGGGTTTACTGCAAGTGTAGGGACTTTGAATGTAACTTTTTCGTTATCGTTCTTTTTTTATTTATTCATTTTTAATATATGTCTTTGTGTGATTCGGAAAATTCCATATACAGTCCAATAATCCCATCTGCGTACCAATTATTCAGTAGGCCATGGGATAGGTAGAAGACTAGGCCATATCCCAGTGAGCCTATCCTTCTCTATAATGTACCAGGAGCTGACAATTTCTTGCTTTGCGTCAGAGCTTTTCTTTGGCTGTGTGCCAGTAAATATTTTCATATATTCCAGCTCACGACAGAAGGTGATTCTAATTCAAATGGAGGAAGTACCCTTTATAACTGTTTGCAATATCTTCTTTGTTGGTATTAGTGATTTATTTGCTAGCATGTCCTGATCTGAACTGCATTCTAGTATTCTAACCAGTTTTGTCTCGACCATTGAATGTCATTGAGATTTTTGTATGCTTTAAAGAGCTCTATGGATTTCGTTATCTATTACAGGGACAAAGGCTTTGCAGGGCAATATTTGGTGTGTTTCGAGACTTTATTACAAGGCATGTAAATTAACATTATTAATGTGATTGGGGGGTTATTTTTCTAATAGTGATGGTGTACAGCATTATTTTAAAGAGGAATTAAGGTCCTGTGATTTTTAATATTGTATTAGGTTTGTGTAATGTATTTAACAAATGTTAATTTGTGATGTGTGGAAAATAAAATCACATCTGAAGATGCTCACGGATCTATCCTGAAACCGAGAGCCTCGTTCTTGGCTCCCTGCTGATCACTGTTATAAGATCTGCCCTTTTCTTTAACAATGAATCTATTTCTCCACCTCTAATGCAATGTGTGCCTTGGTTGTGCCAGGACTGAACTGGATTGTGAGGCTAATCGTTTAAACTTTAATATATTTAAAAGAAAAGTTATAGATGTTTAACTGCTTTATTCAATAGGGTTTTTTTTCTCAGGAAGAGACCCACATTTTTCTTTCAGGAAGATGCTAATTCCATTTTTTTTTTTCAGTCTGCACTTTTCTAACATTTACCAACTAACCTCTGTACTGTTAGTCCATCCCACTCAGCCTGCACTGACTATTTTTTCAACACATGCACTTTGTTTAACCCCTTAAGGACCAAACTTCTGGAATAAAAGGGAATCATGACATGTCACACATGTCATGTGTCCTTAAGGGGTTAATACAAAACAGAAGGTCAGCGCTAATTAATACAGGAATATTAGATAGGCAGCAGCCCCAGCAGAGGGAATCCCTCAAAACCCTTTGGAGAGAACAAGAAGAACAAAAGAAAAAGGAAGGGCTGCACCACAGGTAAACACTAATAGTACAACTTTTTTGGCACAAAAGCAGAAATAGACCTGGTGCATAAGTCTTATAATCCAAAAAGGAAAAGTCAGTGCTTGATAGGATGTACTGTCCTCAATTCAACTTGACCATAGATAATATGGAAGACAAAAGACAGGGATAGGTGATAGTGTAGCTTGAGTACAGTCTTTTATATAAGGAAAAGGTAACCATGGGACACTCACATTTGGAAGGGCTATAGCAAGCTCTAGCAGTATAGGCGTACAGCGGTATAATCGGTATAATCCCCGCTTTAAAGGATAAACGGCAACTGTCAACCACGTTCACACAAAGATGATATCAAAGACAGGAGACAGGAGCTGGTGATGGTGCAGACTGTATAATTCAATCAGATAAAAGTATAAGATAACGATGGAACACTTGCATTTAGAAGAGCTATAGCCAGCTCTAGCAGTATGGGCGTACAGCGGTATAATCCCCGCTTTAAAGGATATGCAGCAAATGTCCACCACATCCACACACACAGAAAGGAATAAAAAAGGCAACAGATAGTGCTCTCAATAAAATCTAGTAATATCTAATAAAATGAAGTAAAATTATAATTACAAGGATAGAGCAGGCTGACTGCTCTATGAACACAGCATTGCTGGCATTCCCACATTGGGATTACTTGAAGTATAAAACTAAAATTGCCAGGGAAAGTGCATATAACAAAGGAGATTGGCACAAAAAAGTGATCAAAAACCCTTTAATAAGTTAAAATATACAATATTAAATGTCCATAACGCGTTTCACCTTTACAGGCTTTATCAAATGGAATAAAAACTTGCAGAAGAGGATAAAGGTCTAGCTGACTGCCTCAATGAATATATTTGTTCGGTATTTACAGATGAAAATGAAGGAGAGGGACCTCAGTTAAGAAAAAGGATAAATGAGTTATTTATTACACATGAGTTTACAGAGGAAGAGGTTCTATTTCAACTGTCAAAAGTAAAGACAAATAAGTCAATGGGACCTGATGGAATACACCCAAAGCTATTAAAAGAGCTTAGTGGTGTACTAGCAAAACCATTAACAGATTTATTTAACCAATCATTGATAACAGGAGTAGTCCCAGAAGATTGGAAGTTGGCGAATGTTGTGCCCATTCACAAGAAAGGTAATGGGGAGGAGTCGGGCAACTATAGGCCAGCAAGCCTTACTTCAGTAGTGGGGAAAGTGATGGAAACCATGTTAAAGGATAGGATTGTTGAACATCTAAAAACACATGGATTTCAAGATCAGAGACAACATGGGTTTACTTCAGGGAGATCATGCCAAACTAATCTTATTGATTTTTTTTGATTGGGTAACTAAAATTATAGATCAGGGTGGTGCAGTAGACATTGCTTAGCTAGATTTCAGTAAGGCTTTTGACACTGTTGCACATAGAAGGCTTATCAATAAACTGCAATCTTTAAGTTTGGATTCCAATATTGTTGAATGGGTAAGGCAGTGGCTGTGTGACAGGCAACAGAGGGTTGTAGTCAATGGAGTATATTCGAAGCTTGGGCTTGTCACCAGTGGGGTACCTCAGGGATCTGTACTTGGACCCATTCTCTTTAATATTTTTATTAGTGATATTGCAGAAGGTCTTGATGGTAAGGTATGTCTTTTTGCTGATGATACTAAGATATGTAACAGGGTTGATGTTCCAGGAGGAATAAGCCAAATGGCTAATGATTTAGGTTAGCTAGAAAAATGGTCAGAGTTGTGGCAACTGACATTTAATGTGGATAAGTGCAAGATAATGCATCTTGGATGTAAAAACCCAAGGGCAGAGTACAGAATATTTGATAGAGTCCTAACCTCAACATCTGAGGAAAGGGATTTAGGCGTGATTATTTCTGATGACAACCTCCCTGGCGGTATGATTATGTCAGGAATTTTGTACCAAAAGCGGTACTATTTTTTTGCATTTGAATTACCCGCCCAGTTCCGCCCCCATGTCAGGCATGTCAATCAAATTTTAATTAATCAAATCACATAATTACGTTAAAAGATTATTTAAATATACATGTAGAATTTTAATATATATGCATTTATAGGTATTTAAATTCTACGTGTATACTAATGTAATCTTTTATGTAATTATATGTATTTATCTATATATATATATTTGCGGTTATTTGTATTTTATATATATATAGATATATATAGAATGTCATTCTAAGTGTATTTTGTTACCGATATATATATATTAATAACAAAATACAGTTAGAATGAAATTACATATGCATATATAATTTATATTAAATTTTGTTTCAATATTTTATTTATTTATTTTATTATTTTATTTATTTATTATTTTAATTATACGTATTTATATGTAATATATATATATGTACATCTATTATATATATATAATATCTATACATATTATATATGTAACGTCATTCTAAGTGTATTTTAATATTAATATATATACTTACTTAATTTATTTTTACACTTGTCTTTTATTTTATTTTTTTATACTTCCCACCAGCAGGGGGACTGTCTGATATTTCAAACAGTCCCCCTGCTGGCAGATCCACAGCCAGCTATAGAGGGCCATGTGATCGCTCTTTGAGAGCGATCACATGGCCCCCGGGGGCCTGATTTGCCGTGGGAGGGCTGCCTGGGCTGTGAGGCAGTCCTCCCGAAGCGGATCGCGGCGGAGGTAAGTACATCTTACCAACGGGGGCTCTGTTATCTACCCCAAGCGTGACTCGGGGTTACCGCTTCTGGCAGCGAAAATTAACCTCGAGTCACGGTCGGGAATACCGCCAGGGAGGTTAAAGGTAGGCAGACAATGTAATAGAGCAGCAGGAAATGCTATCAGAATGCTTGGTTGTATAGGGAGAGGTATTAGCAGTAGAAAGAGGGAAGTGCTCATGCCATTGTACAGAACACTGGTGAGACCTCACTTGGAGTATTGTACGCAGTACTGGAGACCGTATCTTCAGAAGGATATTGATACCTTAGAGAGAGTTCAGAGAAGGGCTACTAAATTGGTTCATGGATTGCAGGATAAAACTTACCAGGAAAGGTTAAAGGATCTTAACATGTATAGCTTGGAGGAAAGACGAGACAGGGGGGATATGATAGAAACATTTAAATACATAAAGGGAATCAACACAGTAAAGGAGACTATATTTAAAAGAACAAAATCTACCACAACAAGAGGACATAGTCTTAAATTAGAGGGACAAAGGTTTAAAAATAATATCAGGAAGTATTACTTTACTGAGAGGGTAGTGGATGCATGGAATAGCCTTCCAGCTTAAGTGGTAGAGGTTAACACAGTAAAGGAGTTTAAGCATGCATGGAATAGGCATAAGGCTATCCTAACTATAAGATAAGGCCAGAGACTAATGAAGGTATTTAGAAAATTGGGCAGACTAGATGGGCCGAATGGTTTTTATCTGCCGTCACATTCTATGTTTCTATGTAACTTGGCTATATGAGTTTATATGGGGATAACAGTGTTTAAAATTGGCACCAAAATTAGCATTATCCAATCGCAATTCAACATATTTAAAAACATTTTGAAAGTATATAATTGGTATTAAATTATATTCTTAGTGTAGTACAGAGGTTAAATATCATACATTTTATACAAAACGAGGGTTATATTAAGTGAAAATATCATTGGGAAGTTGGTCTCGTGATGCAAGGGTGTAATTGGTCGCAATGCTACATGGAATATGTAGTAAAAGATTACATAGCCGGTGTGGATGCTGTCGGCCATATTGTGAAGGGCAAGAGGCAAATTGCGGTGGCCATATTGTCAAGGTCAAATAGTGGCCGAAAATAGCGGGGGCCATGTTGGGGAGGTCTTTTTGACAAGGTTCCTATTAGGTGGGAGATAAAGTAGCTGCAAATAACGGCAGCCATATTGGGGAGGGCAAGGATAGATTACAGCTCCATTGGGGGAGTGGTGCAGATAGAAACAATGAATATATTAATACAGGAAATAATTTACATAAATACAAACAATAAATAATAATATAAAAGGAGAGTATTAGGATATTAAGATGGAAAGATAAAAATATAAAACTACTGATATTTATAAAAAAAATTAGACAGATCAAAGTCTGTATTTAGACCACAAGGGTTTGTAAATTATATACCCATTCCATTTCTGTTTTACCAAAAATATGTATAATATTCCCTTCTCTCTGGAATTATACACTTTTTAATACCTATACATTTAAAACATTTTGGGTCACTGTTATGTTTAATAAAATGTTTAGACACTGAATGGTTTAGTTTTTTGATATTTGTTCACCTAAATGTATTTTAAGACTTCTTGTAGTCATTTCTACATATTGGAGGCCACAAGGGCACTCCAGTAGGTAGATTATATTTTTTGAATTACATCCAATAAAGTCATTTATTTTGTATGTTTTATTTTTTGTTCTATTGGATGCAAATTGAGTTACTTTAGAAGGGACAGATGGGTCAGTACTTTTACACACTATACATCGTTTACATTTGTAAAACCCTTTGGCTTCAGGTAAAAAAAGAAGTTAGTGCATTTTTTGTCTTAATTTCTCTAGTGAAATTGGAGGTTAAAATAGATTTGAAGTTAGGAGCTCCTCTGAATATTATGTTTGGTTTTTCAGGTATAATTTGCATAAGGGTCTTGTCTTGTCTTAATAGGTGCCAGTGGTTTTTTATAATTTTTTTTTATTATTGAAATTAGAAATGACTGGAAGGGGCAAAGTGTCTTTAGTGCATTTGGTTTTGTATGTTAAAAGTTAATTTCTTTCTCTTTTCTTAATGGTATCAATTGTTTTGTTTAAGTCCGAAGATGAGTAGTTTTTTTTTTCAATGAATTTGTGCTTTAACCCCTTAAGGACCGAGGACGGCTCAGGACCCTCATCGGCATTTTTCTTGAACCGTCCTAACGGTAAGATGTACTTACCCGATCGGCGTCGTTCCCCCGGCGGCGATCGGCGGTGCTCCCGGTGTGGGGAGACTGCCTGCAGCCTAGGCAGTCTCCCCATGGCGGATTAGGACCCCTGTGGCAATGTGATCGCTCAACAGAGCGATCACATGGTCACAATAGGTGTCCATGTGTCTGCCTGCAGGGGGACTGCCTGTGCTGACAGGCAGTCTCCCTGGTAGTGTAAAATAAAAATAAAAATTAATGTAAATGTTAATAATAAAAAAAATATATATATATCATATAAAGTCACACTAAGTTGTTGTTTTTTATATTAATATGTACATATATTAATATAAAAATACACTTATAATTAAATTACACACGTATATATATATATATATATATATATTGTATATATATATATTGGTATAAATATGAATAATAAGTAATTTAAATTATAATTTTTTTTAAATAATACAATTTTAAAAAATATATATATATCTATATGAAATTTTATTCTATCTGCATTTTGATATTAATATATATATATATATATGTCAAAATACACTTAGAATGAAATTGTATATTTATCTATGTATACATAAATAAATAAAAATAATCTGAAATATACATATGTCCATATACAAAATTACATAAATAATTACATACATATACACGTAGACTTCAAATATATAAATATGCATATATATTTAAATTCTACGTGCGGATTTATGTAATATTTTTACATAATTAATTTTATTGATTGCAATTTGAGGGACCTGCCTGCCAACCCAGGCCGAAAGTCCAGAGAATGTAATTTGTTTGCACTGTATTTTACCCTGTAACGTTCTATGACACCCTAAAACCTGTACATGGGGGGGTACTGTTTTACTCAGGAGACTTAACTCAACACAAATATTAGTGTTTCAAAACAGTAAAACATATAAAAAAAATGCAAAATACTTCACTTCACTGACAATATCATCGCTGTGATATGTTTTTCTGTTTTGAAACACTAATATTTGTGTTCAGCAAAGTCTCCTGAGTATAACAGTATTTTATAGCGTTTTTGAAAGTTACAGGGTCAAATATATGGGTCAAATATTTTTTTCATTGAAGATGGCCAGGTTGGTTACGTTGCCTTTGAGAGCGTATGGTAGCCCAGGAATGAGAATTACCCCCATGATGGCATACCATTTGCAAAAGAAGACAACCCAAGGTATTGCAAATGGGGTATGTCCAGTCTTTTTTAGTAACCACTTAGTCACAAACACTGGCCAAAATTAGCATTCAATTTAGTTTTTTACTTTTTTCACACACAAACAAATAGGAACGGTAACTTTGGCCAGTGTTTGCGACTAAGTGGCTACTAAAAAAGTCTGGACATACCCCATATTGAATACCCTGAGTTGTCTACTTTAAAAAAAATATGTACATGTGGGGTGTTATTCTGAGATTTATGACAGATAATAGTGTTACAATGTCACTATTGATACATTTTTAAAAATTTATGTTTTGAAACTGCAATATCCTACTTGTACTTATAGCCCTATAACATGCACAAAAGCATGTAAACACTGGGTATTTTTAAACTCAGGACACAATTTTGAATCTATTTAGCAGTTTTTTTCTTTTGTAGATGAGTAAAAGATTTTTCAAGTAAAAGTAAAAAAAAATGTATTTTTTTCAATTTTTCATCATATTTAAAAAAAAAATTAATTAAATTACACGAGATTATATAAATAATGGTATGTAAAGAAAGCCATTTTTGTCCTGAAAAAAACCAATATATAATTTGTATGGGAACAGTAAATGAGAGAGCGGAAAATTACAGCTAAATACAAACACCACAAAATTGTAAAAAGATGCCTGGTCGCAAATGTACAACATCGCAAAAACAGTCCGGTCCTTAAGGGGTTAAAAATCAGCTTGTTTTGTTTGCAATTTGTTTACCTGGGAAATACTCAGATGAGTTATTGGGTTCTACTATGATTGCCCACATATTGTGATAAGGGCAATAAATCCTATTTTATTGACCACATTTCTTCATGGAATATGTAATTTTTTTTGTTAAATGCAAAGGATGCTAAGGTGTTAATGATTAAAGAGACACTCCAGGCACCAAAACAACTTCATCTTAATGAAGTTCTTATTGTGCCAAAAGATCCCTGGAGGCTTTCTTACCTCAAGCGGTTAAACCTTTCTCAAACTGTTTTACCCTACAGTTGCCTCCAGCGCTGGTCTCCACATTCCCCCTGGCGGCTTCCGGCTTCGGAATTTTCTGATTCAGGGAGCACCGAGTGCCGCTGGGCAGGGACGCCACTGTTTGGCAGTCAGCCAATCACTGACTACCTATTTACTAAACTGGCTTGGATAATGTGCATTTATTTGAAAGCCAGTTTAAAATGTAATTTAATATACAGGATAGTAACTTTAACTCAGCCTTTGGCTATTACTTATTCCCCTTAATGTGTTGTAAAGTATAGTCTCTATAATCTCACTGTGAGTGACAATTTCTACATGCACTCATGGCATGTCATGGTTCACTTGTTATGTTTATATGACTCTTGTTTCTGTCTGTGCTTAATGCATGGTTATCTTTGAAAGGTCTATATTTTTTCTTTATCAGTGCATCATTTATTAACTACAGACATGTTTTTTCCTTTGCAGTTTTTGGGCATTCAACACAGACAAAATTAGTAACTTGACTTTCCTCCTGAAAGCCGTTAATTATCGGGAAAGAGTTCTCCAACGTGGATTAGCAGCCAGACTTTATCAGAAGGTAATGTATTTTAATTGCATTAAATGTGTTTGCAATGTCTGATTTAGCCAAGTTACTTGATAGGTAACTTTTTAAAGATATAATACTGCAATCTTACAGCACTTTCTCTGCTGCATAGAATTATCAGCTATCAACATGCATCCTTAGAATTTTTTTTTACTCATATTGTACATGCAAACCAAGAGTATACACATAATAAACAAGAGAATAATCAGGATGGTCATATGCCATTATGTGCTTGCTGGTGGTAGCATACCTACCAATTGTCCCTATGTTGTCCCTTCTTTCTTTCTCTCTCTCTCTCTCTCTCTCTCTCTCTGTCTCTCACTCACTGTCCCTCTTTTCCATGAGCTCCATATTGCTGAGTGTATAACAGAACTCCACAGCAATATTACCCATAGTAATGCGTCTTTAAACTACAATAAATGTGTTTAGAAATCAGTCTGTGTTCTAAATAACATTTTAGTTGCATTCATTGTTAGCAAGTCATTTAAAACATCAACCCTTAAAATTTTAATTTGAAATGTTGGGAGGTATCTAGTTGGCATTATGGGAGAGCAAGTCATTTGTTTTATGAACCGCCAGCACATTGTAAGTTGGGGTGGTTTTCATTAAAAGGTTGGAATATGAAAACCTATTACATGTTGTGACATGGAACCAGATGCAGGCAAGTGATAATATAATTATTTATAATATTAAACCTGCTGAACTATTTAAATAAAAGAAAACGCTCATTTTATTATGATTGGCAGAAATTCATGTAAAATGTGTTACATATTCTAGGCCCAAATGACCGCTAAGCTTTAAACCTATGTGGAATACAAAGCAGTTCATGCAATGGAAATTATGGAGAACTGGCATGAGTATAGCAAATTGTATGCCAGAACAGCCAGTCTGAAACAAAAGGCTTTATTGGCTTAAATTTGCAATTCCCTTACCTTGCCTACACAATTCTTAAGTTTAAAAGAATGAAGCCTGTTGAGGTACTAGAACAGTTAACAGTGGGAGGTTTAGACATTGACCTTGAGAACTCTTTTAGAAATGATTGTTTCTTAGGTTAACCAGACAGATTACCTGAGTAAGTCATCAATAGAACAATGTATTCTTCTCCCTGTGGTAGTTAAAGAATTGAAAGAAATATGATTTGTTTTGTTTTGGGTTTTTTCTAAATTTCAGGGATTCTGTTCCTCTTCTTTTATTACACTAAATCCACAATTAAAATGTTTTACTCTAGTTGTGTTTTGAAGTATAACAGTGAAACAAAAGCTCATGTTTGTAGACATTGAAACCAGGCTTGGTATCATCCGAGATTGTATTGTGAAAATATTTACCACGAATACAGTAGCCGTTTGTAAAAGATCAGTTTAGGTCATTACCCCTTTCAGCTAACAATGCACTGGTTATAGATCTAGTCACAGTTCTATTTCTAAGCAGAAGAGGACATCATACAATAGGGAACTAAGAGAAGACTCCATTAACCCTGTAAGCACCTGAGGGGTGTGCAGTGCGTCGCTGTGCAATACAATGGAATTACCTTTAGCTCTCAAAGGGTTACAATATGTCAAGTAAGAAAGAGAAACAGATCACTCTGCTTATCTACATGGCCTTTAGTCTCATGGTTTTATAATAACAAAAGGTACATCAGTCATAGCTTTAGGGTGAAACAGATGACTGAATTGACATTAATACAAGGTGCCTTTGTGTAACTATGTTAAACATGTAGAAATATTTATCTTTTTTTTTATAATCTCCTCTCTCGTCTTAACTTCAGTTTGTACAACATTATTTTTTCTTTAGCAGTTAATGTTTAAAAAAAGCCAATTTGGAATAGATTTTTTTTTTCTTTTTTCTTTTTAGCTGATTGGAAAAATGTTAGAACTTCTTCTCCACTGTTTCCTCCAGCGTTACTTTCCTTGCCTCTTTAGGCCTCACACACTTTATTTGAGCTCATACAATTCTGGTCTCAGGCAGCTTACCTCCGCTGGTGAGCTTTCTGAAGTCGCACTCTAATTTAAAACTGTCACTTTGTATCATCACTTCTCCACATGGGTGAAGTTTCTAGAAATACCCGCCCAATTGAAGAATTCTGTTTGCCTTCTCAACCCCTGGAACACTGTGTATCACAATTATATAGCCATCTTTTAGCAATCTCAGAGGGTTCTTCATCTCCCTACTATACAAAGCTTTTGAGAGCTTGACCTTCGCAAAACTCTTGATGATCCCCAATAAGGTATTCCTTCAGACCCACAAGTCCTCTATCTGCACCTGCTAACATGGGTCAGGATATAAACTACTCACCCTCACATACCGCATTGCCTCAAAATTAACACACATGTATTCCTCTGTTGATCTGGAATGTTGGCGTTGCAAGAGAGAATTAAACAATGTCATCCACATATGGTGGCGAGATGTCCTTAAATCAAGCCGTTTTGGAATGCCATCCATACGTTATTTTACAATTAGTAGACACCTGGTTTCTATTTGATGATGAAGCCTATCTGCTCCACCTTATTCATCTTCACATGCAATTGTATCAAAGGTCCATCTTACCCCATTTGATCTACGCCACCTGCAGCCTAATTGCCATTATCTGGAAAAGATAGCAGGCACCCTCCATATTGGACTGGGTTCTTAGAATGGAAGAAATCCGCTCATGTGAAGAGCTCATATTTGCTGCCTCGGACAACTACCAATGTTATAGTAGCACCTTGTTACATTGGATTCAGTGGCTCTGTGATGGTGGCCTCTGGTTGAAAGGACAGACTGGGTCATTGACTGTCTCTCCTCCCTAGCCTATAGACATGATCCTTTACCGCTGGTAGTGTGGTCTTGTTTGGTCTTATTGTACACTCACATGCTTCTACATTATTGTACATTGTTAATTGAGCACAAATCACCTTTTTTTGCACATAAACATTTAGGGATTTATTCAATGCTATCTGTAGTAAATCCTTAAATTAATTGCAAAAAAAAGTCTAGAGAATTTAATTTGCTATCACTATATTTAACCCTGTAACTTTCCAAGACACCCTAAAGCCTGTACATGGGGGTACTGTTTTACTCGGTAGACTTAGATGAACACAAATTTTAGTGTTTCAAAGCAGAAAAAACATATCACAGCGATGATATTGTCAGTGAAGTGAAGTATTTCGCATTTTTTTTATATGTTTTACTGTTTTGAAACACTAATATTTGTGTTGAGTGAAGTCTCCTGAGTATAACAGTAGCCATCATGTACAGGTTTTATAGTGTTTTGAAAGTTACAGGGTCAAATATAAGGCTTGAATTTTTAATTTTTTCAATTTGCCAGATTGGTTATGTTGCCTTTGAGAGCTTATGGTAGCCCAGGAATGAGAATTACCCCCATGATGGCATACCATTTGCAAAAGAAGACAACCCAAGGTATTGCAAATAGGGTATGTTCGGTCTTTTTTAGTAGCCACTTAGTCACAAACACTGAGCAAAGTTAGCGTTCATAATTGTTTTTTGCATTTTTAACACGCAAACAAATATAAATGCTACATTTGACCAGTGATTGTGACTAAGTGGCTAATAAAAAAAGACTGGACATACCCCATATTGAATACCCTGGGTTGTCTACTTTAAAAAAAAAAATATATGGTTTGATGGGGGTAAATTACATTGGCCGGCTTTTCAAAAATGTCCCAAATAGGACATGGGTGCACGATGACCAGCTGTGAAAATTCCAAGTTGGAAAACTGGAATGCGCACCCTCCAAATAAGGTATTTTAGCCCCCAAAGAACCCGACACACCTATACATGGGTATCACTGTACTCAATAGATGTTGGTAAACACATATTGGGGTGTTCTTTGGCTGTAACCCTTAAAGTTCTCAGTACATGTATTCTTAAACTGCTATGTGTGTCAAAAAAATTACCAATTATATTTTTGTTTTTTACATTTGCCATAGATGGTGGTAAAATGGTTGCATGAAAAGAGTCAAAATACCCCATGTTTAATGCCTTAAGTTGTCTTCTTTTAAAAATATATACATTTGATGGCCGGACGCATAATCTTAGGGCTCCAGCAACATTGAGCGCAAACAAGCAACAACCGACCGGCCCGTCAACGCTGGCAGCACACGGTGACCAGAATCCATCTCAAAAAATCAAGCGGATAAGAATGATACCAGTCCGGCACCAAAGTGAAGCGGAATGGCCCGGGCCGACTATGCGGCCTGTAGTTGAGCGGAAACCAAGGCCCGAGGGACCGACGCAAAAGCTTAAACGCAGCATAGCCCTGCTGCCCCCCCCCTCTGGACCGGCGGGGGATATCCCGGGCCTCGACGGGGGCGAATACCCCTGCAACCAAGCATGACCGAGCTGTGGCACCCAAAGCGAGACGGGCCAGCCTAGGCCCAGACAAGATGGCGGCTCACACTCAGCCATCTTCAACCCGCATGCAAATTCAGCCTCCACGGCATACATGGGAGTTCCATGACCAGATGCGCACCGGCCTCTGGGCCAAGCTACATACCCAGAAGTGGACATTCCGAAGGGCGATGAGAGAGGTAGAAGCCTGGATCCGCCCAGCAACCCGGAGATGCCTAAACGGGAATGCCCCTCGCGCACCCAGAAAGGCTCTCGGACAGCGCCGATGCCGGAGAACAACAAAGCCAGGTACCCGGGGCCCCAGCGGGTGCGTTCCCACGCCTCAGGGAGAGACACGCCATCCCACGCGACTCACCAGCACCTCGGCAGCCCCAGCAACCCCCACCCAGCAAAGCGCAACCCCGCACCTGCATATTTACGGTGTCGGCCGTAACGCCTATCTGGAAGCAGGGAGACTCGGAACCGGCGGAAGTTACAGGTGGGGAGAACACTGACCCAGGAGACCCACACAAAGCCCAGCAGAACCGGCGTCGGCTGATAGCAGAACAAGCTGCAGACAGAGACCCAGTCACCCCTACCAGACACTGAAAGGCTCTCACTCACAAATATGGATTGTCAGCACACCGCATATCCATACCTATCTGACCCTTCTCTTCCTGGACATTCATGGGTACTCTGGACTGGCTATAAGAAAGGGGTGAGGAATTAATCAGACTGTCTCTCGACAATGGCAAAGCATATGCCTCACTAAATGTACCATATTTTGCTGGGTTCTGTATACTCGTTACCTGATATATCTTACTACACTAGATTGAAATGCATCACACAAAGCTACACACACCAGATAATAATGGCATAGGTACCACAAAATGACCCTCTCCGAACCGCCATGCCATATAGTTAACTTAACTTTCCATGCAATTGATTTAAATGTAAGCCTGTTTCGCTTAAAGATAATCCACTGCACACACTCTCTGATAGAACTAAAGTTAAAGCTAATGATTAGGACATTGTTAATGTTTAAGCTAATGTTCAATGTGAATGCCACTTCTGTGCTGATTTCTTGCATTAAGATGCCGATGGCGCACCGTGCCTGGTTGACACTTACTCTAAAAAGCTTGTAACCCTCAACGATATGCCATAGTCGGTTAGAAAACCACGCTGTGTACCTAATGCATAGCCACTCATAACTGACAAGTTGATCTACACCTCGATGAAACTTCGTTATATAAAATTACAAAATGTGCTATGTTCTAACTTGCCACGCAATTGTTCCTATATGTTGACAGATAAGGCAGATACTGCTGTTGTGGCTTTACCTGCTCCATTGTATGTTTCTTGCTATGCACAATAAAATAAAGAATTTAAAAAAAATATATATATATATATACATTTGAAGGGTTATTCAGTGATTCCTGACCAATATCAGTGTTACAATGTAACTTGCGTTCATTTTGAAGAAAAATGGTTTGGAAATAGCAAAGTGCTACTTTTACTTATTGCCCTATAACTTTCCAAAAAAAGCTAAGAACATGTTAACATTGGGTATTTCTAAACTCCAGACAAAATTTAGAAACTATTTATCATGGGTGTTTATTGCGGTTGTAGATGCGCAACAGATTTTTGGGGTCAAAGTTAGAAAATGTGTGGGTTTTATTATTTTTTTCATCATATTTTATATATTTTTTTTATAGTAAATGATATGATGAAAATAATGGTATCTTTAGAAAGATCAATTAATGGTGAGAAAAATTGTATATAATATATGTGGGTACGTTAAAAGAGTAAGAGGAAAATTCCACCTAAACACAAACACCGCAGAAATGTAAAAACAGGCCTGGTCCTGTAAGAAAATTGAAAAGTTGTCTGATCACTAAGGGGTTAAATGAATCTGGAATCCGAATTCCAAATATGCATGGAAAAAAAGGGTAATTGGGGTCAACATGCGTTTATCAGTAGTGGTGCTAACTTAAAGACCAAAAATGATTCAGAATACAGATTAAGAAATATGTTGGGGTTGTATTAATGCTAAGAATAATAAAGTTAGAGACTGTAAAGATTTTCTCACTGAGATACCAGATTAGATTATAATTCTATTTTTTTTGTTGCATATGTACAAACCACAGACGTTCATTGTATTTTTCATTCTTCTGCCATAGCAGAAATCTCTTTAGAGCTTTGTCTTTCACATGCTAAGCCATACCATAATATATGAAAAACTGTTTTAAAATCGTATAGAGCCTCATCTCTTCCTCCTAGTAGTGTAGACTTCATTCTCCCCACAAACAAGCTCTTTTTTCTTAACCTTCCTAGTATAACCAGTTTGAACATTGGTGGATTATACATTGGTATTTGGTAGCTAGTTCCCAAGGAAACATGCCGACATTCTAATCTGTGTTTTGTTTCATTAACTAGGTAATGTCACAGAAGGAAGAGTTTTTTACTGCGTGGAATTCATGCCTCCACCATGTTGTTACTCTGGCATTGGCACATATACACAGAGGTCAGTAAATATCTCTCCTATTTATGTTAAGATTATGAGTTTGGCACCATCTAAAAATTTCCATTCTCCTAATGTGCAAAAAATCATTAAAAGTAATTATCGTGTCTTTACAGAAGCTAGTTTATATCTTGTATTTGCTATTGCCATGTACAGATTTTAGTTCTACCTATTTTTCTTTTTAACATAGAATGTGAAGGCAGATGAGAACCATTCGGCCTGTCTCTTCTGCTTATCTTATAGTTAGGATAGCCTTATGCCTATCCTTTACTGTGTTAACCTCTACCACTTCAGCTGGCAGGCTATTCCATGCATCCAAAACCTTCTCTGTAAAGTAATGCTTCCTGATATTATTTTTAAACCTTTGCCCCTCTAATGTAAGACTACATCCACTTGTTATGGAAGCTTTTCTTCTTTTAAATATACAAGATACAAAGGTGAAGAAATGCTTTCACTTTATCGTGTTACCACCCATGTTTGACCCTGCTCCAATCAAAGCTTACTGCATCAGAACCTGGTTTCAGCCAAAACAGTTACACACTCCCCAGATGCACCTTCTGCCATTTTGATTACACATTAACCTCTACATGACATGTCGCTAATTCTTAACCCCTTCACTGCACTAAAACTATCACTAAACATTAACTTGTACATTGCACTAACTATTAACCCAAACACTGCACGAACACTAAACATTAACCCATACACTACCTCAACGATTACATTAACACTAACCATAACCTAATAATATAATTTTATATAAAAGATACACAATGGCAAAGCATGCATTGTGGGGGAAATAAAGTAATCTCAAAGTTTTGGAGACAACTGTAAACCACTTGACTTGTATTGTGTTTGTATTGACTTGTTATTGTGTTTTTAGACTGTATGTACATTTACTTATGCACAACGTAACTAGAAGCAGGAGCAGCAAAATATAGAGACAGAACCAGGATACGCAAAGAAGAGTGTGTAAAGAGTGTGTCTTGAGTTTGTCTAGTGAGCCAGATATCCCAGTATCCCAGGACTGGCCCGGTCTGTAACTTCAGCATAAGTGTCATATATTATAGAAAATAGTTTCTTTTTTTTTTTTTTTTTTTTTTTAAAGGATCGCTCAATTTCTATGGCAATATATATTTATATTTAACCTCTCCTGTTCTTGTATTGAAGGGAAAAGTATAACTTTGAAAACCTCTACATTAGTGCAACTGTTAATTTTCTGTAGCCTTCCATTTTTAGAGATTGTACGCTGGACACTTAGAGATCAATTTGTTCTTTACCCACATTTCTGACTTCCTGTGGGTTCTTGTCTCTGCTACGGAAAATAGATGCAATCGCAATTTTTTAAGATATCTAAAAAAAAAAAAAAAAAAAGGTTACATGTAAAAATATTTTTTTTTCTAAATATCTGTTTTTAATGACATGGATTTTGTACTGAAACACCCATAATGTCCGGTGCAACTCTGAAACTTGATGCAAGATATTTAGACTTTATTTTGTGTGTTCTATGATGTAATCTTGAAATGCTATTAATCACTAGTTAATATAAATAGAGATTTCCCTGTATATAGACCAGAATGAAGCATGTCTACAGCACATTGGACGCAAGCCAAAATAACAAGGTGATTCATCACCAGGAACACCTCAAGCATAGATACAGATATTAGCGAAGCCTGATCAAACAGCACTCTGATTAGAAGCAGATGAGAGCAAAACAGAAGTTGAAAACAACATAATTTCAAGGTCATTTGAATGTCTTAAAAATAAATTAATTGAAATAATTGCAATATTCAGTACTATAAAATAAATGTTTTAATATGGTAATTCTGTTTACTTTAAAGAAATACAAATGTGCATTCCTAATGCTATAGTGCCATGTTGGCTATTTAGGTCCTGGCCTCAACCTACTGAGGGGTGCGGGGGGAGCATTTTTACTTACCATTTCTCTCATGCATCAGTCTCTGTGCTGCTGTCCAGCCCCGTAGCTGAGATCATCAAGATTGATGATCTTCGCCAATCCAATGTTTTCACACAGGAAAGCATTGGGAGGCTAGTGTGTTGCAAACACCATGTTTCACCAATCTAATATGAGACACTCTGATTGAAATAGCAGTGAACTACTATTTGCTGCTATTTTGGCAGAAGCATCTCTAGTGGCTGACTGAGTGTCAGTCACTAGCTAGAGGAATATAAACCCTGCAATGTAAAGATTGGCGTTCTGCAGTTTGGAGATGTTTTACTCTGTAGGGACAAAACTACAGGGACAGGGACAGGGTGCACACTGACCATTTCATTGAGATGAAGTGATCGGAGTGCCTACAGTCTCCCTTTAAGATACTTGCCTATCTATTTACTTAACATTCATAAAGGCCCTGTCATCTTAAAGCAGACCAGCTCACATGGAAGATTTTAATAAAGATAAATCCCTATATTAAGGCTTAGCAAAATGGTTTCAGTTTTTTTGACTTATTAAATGGATAGAAATGTCACCCAGACTGATTGAAATGGTCTGTGTGCAGTGTCCCTGCCCCCTTAGCCCTGCAATGTAAAAACATTGACTTTTGTTAGAAACTGCATTGTTTACATTGCAGGGTTAAGACTGCCTCTGGTGGCTGATGTTGGCAGAGGAGGACCGTGACCCTGTGCCGATGTAGAGTAAGTTTTGTATTCCTAACACTATAGTTTTTCCTTAATCTTGGTACTCAAAGAAACACAGGGACTTGTTTTGCTTTTTAAAAAGATGCAACCAGCCTATACAAAGGTAAGCCTGCCCACCAAAATCAGTGGCATAGATTTTGACTTCACAGATGTCATCTTCCACAATGAAGAGTAGATAGTCATGTCTGAGAAGATATAGATGGATCCCACTGACACCAGCCATCATGCATGATATTCCATTTTATTCCATAGTCATACTTATGGTGACTTAAATTAACTCTCCAAATACCGAACACCCTTTAGTTTCAAGTTCTGTATGTGTGAAGAATGTGTCCTATTTTAAAATTTTACAAAAAGTACTGATTTCAATAGAAATTGCCACTTTTATAAATTTACATTGTTCTACTCCCTGACTGTCACTCAGATAGCTGGTCCTGTTAGTTCCTGGTTTGGTTGGCTCAGTGGAACAAAACTCAAGAGGCAGCAACTGCCTAGAGGACCTGCCTTGCAAAGACTTCTTATTGAGCTGCATTGGGAAGTCTGTGATTGGACAGACACAGAAAGTCTGGGTTGGGGTAGAAGTAAGCAAAGGCTTTTGATAAGAGATCTGCAACTTTTGCAAGCTGTTTTCCGATATACCCCAATGAAAAATGCATAATTAAATGCATACATGCTTTTATTGGCGGCCTATTTACTGACCAATGTTTTATGTATTCATTTTTGTTTTAAATATGTTTATTGATGTCGCAAACATAAGAGCGTGTGCAGACATTTTACGAATCTGAGAATAACATATGGTTGCCTGCGCAGAGGCTGATAAATCAGAATAAACAAGCAATAGAGTAATTAAGATGTACATCGACTTCGCAACATTTGGTTTATCTAAGGCATTTGACAGATATAGTAACGCATTTTACAGGCTTATTAGTCTTCTTAGCAATACCCATGTCTAACTGTGCGTGATATGGCGCTTTCAGCGTGGGTAGCCATGTATGTAATCTATTAAACATGCAATTAATTGAATTAAGTGTATATAATCTTCATAACAGTTATTTTTACAGATAAAGCCCAAATCGTGTCTGTATTGCGCCTGATAGCATTGCGCCTGACTTAAAGGCTCTTTTTATGTCTAGTAGCATGTCAACATGGGCGCGGCGTAGACACTCGGCCTAGGCCAGTTGTTACCTGTGCATAGGCACGTCTATCATGTCAATTAATGTACTGCGACCTGACTTAATATATCTAAGTATGTGTTTCGTATACTTCCCTTCTAGGGCATAGTGTATGCTTTATATTTCTCTAGTACTATACAACAGAGTATGCTGAACCATCATTTAAACATGTAATTGATCACTTTCTTTGGCCTCTAAGGGCAATGCTGCTTGTCAGGCTTAATATGCTGTAAATGAAACTGCTGTGCAGAAATACATTATGCAGCTATCTGGTGAACTAGTATGCAAAAGTAGGCTTCCTGGTTATGTAGCTTGTAGCCACGCTTTGTGGGCTTAAACATATATATGCCTTAATAATTATTTAAAGAAATCTAATAGCGTAGAGAAACTGTAAGTAATCTCTAGTCTTATACATAGTTAACATGTAGCATAGAAATTAAACCAACACTTATGCAGCCTGTGTATAAAAAGTATTTGTAGTTGGCCTGCGAGATAGGTGGCAGCCATCTAGCGGAGCTTATGCAATACTGTGTACTTTGATGCAGATAACGCTCCCATACCATCCTTGCGTATTTATAGCTAAAACATATAGAGCAATCAAAATAAGTGGCAAGAAAGAGAAGAGAAAATAAATAAAAACTAAACAACCAAGATGGCAATAGCCTAGGACTCTGTGGTGATCAGATTAGGGCCGCCATGACACAGCTACCGTGTGACCCCAGTGTGCCGGGTCTCCTTCCGTCCTTCCCGTACCGGACTCAGCCCACCGGCAAGGCTTTCCGTGGCCCTGTGGGCACTCAGAGGCAGAGTCTGTTTGCAGGACCCCCACACCTAGAGTCCGGGAAACATCCGCCTCCTGCACCTCCCCAGCACCTCTCAAGCCTCAGCGGAGTGTGTGCCCCCCCATCCCTTCTGGCGCCGGCCACATACTTGGGGGGGGGGGTGCGCGCCTCCCCAGGCCACCGGTCTGCCGGAAAGGCCCACACGCCCCCGGTCCACCGGGCTCGCAGCACCCGGGGCAGGTCCAGCCAAGGACCACCACAGACTCGGCCGGTCAGGGCTCCCACTCCTCCAGTGGGCCGTCAGTCGGGGGAGTCCATCTTTGTGCCAGCAGCATCTTTGGCCACCCGCGCTGGCCAGGTTAGCACCCCATCTTTACCCGGGAGTAACTGTGCGGTTGTGGTGAGGTCGATGTCGGTAGAGTGCAGCTGCACCTAAGTTCTTATCTCCTGTCACCATAGTCTCTGTCCAGGGGCTTCCTCATACCTCTTCCGCCCCGTTTGCTGGCGGGCTCCTTGTCGGCAGCCTTTGCCAGTCCAGGAGGTTGATCTGGGCCCAGCACGGAACTTCCGTCTCGGCCCGTGTCCCCTCCATGAGGCCGGGATGACCCCCACCGGCCGGTGGGGGGGAGCGGGGCCGTGCCCCGAGCCAGCAGCATCTGCCACCAGGGTAGGGTTCAGCTTTGTGTCTATCTCTTGACGCGGGGGATCGGCATGCGTACTGACCGACTCGTGGTCGTCCGAGTCTGGGCTTGCGGCCGTGGGTAGGCCTTGAAGATCGTTTGCGGTGCTTCCAGCCTGCTTTTGGGTTCCGTTTGGTAGCATCTTAAAGCTGGTGGTTTCCTCCACCCTGTTTCAGCGGGTAATCAGATCTTTGTGCCTTCTGTGGGCATTATAAAGCCTTTTTTTGTTTGTTGAGGCCTGGAGCTCCTGTAGTTTGCTTCCAGGCAGCTCGGCGGCCGGCCCCGCCCCCCCCTTATGTATTAATTTTGTATTTGGACAGTGGAGAGTCTCTTTATCTCTTAGAATGTAGAATGTATTTATATAGGATATGTAATTCCAAGGCTGCGAGTCAAGTGCTTAATGAATGGCTCCAGAACCCCAATATGGTATTATTTCCTTCAATAGACATTTCAGTATTAATTATGTTTTGTATTGCATGATTTTTAAAATTATGGCTGTGACTCACTTGTATTCATTTAAAGCTATTCAGCTGCCAGACAGAAGCCATTGGGCAGCTGCTGGGGACTTATTTTTTATGGTATGATTGTGGCTCAAGCAGTTACATTTCTGGCTCAGAGAACCATTACTTTCTGGGCATTAGCCGTAATGGCTGAATCACTCAGAATGTGAGCTGTAACTTGTGGGCTTAGTAATATCTAACACAACACACCAAAACTAAAAAAAATAGAGAGCACAAGAAAGTCTACATGAGCCCAAAGTACAGATGAGATATATTTGCACTTAATTTATATGTAGCATATGCCTTTTAAATTATGTCGCAATATCCACTAGATGTTTCCTGCTTTTTCTGTTAGTAGATTTATAATTTCATAGTCTGATGGCAACTTGGCATTTCCAAAATAATGAAGATTGCATATATTGATGTGGATATACTATTGATGTGGATATGCACTTTCTGTGCAGGGAGTGAAGAAGGGAAAACCACAGAGGCTGTAGAGACAGTCAAATTCAAACACTATCTGACTCAAGATGCATGCATATGGCTGGAGGGTCTTGTTATATCGTAAAAGTAGGATTGAGTTTATATCATGTTTTTGTTTTTTTAATATACTAAATTTAAAAAAATCTATTTCCCTTCAAAACTTGATGAAAGAATTAGTACTTAAAAATCTTTTTTGAGACAGTTGTCTTTTAAATTTTGTAAATATATTACCTCTGGTCAAAAAGGGGATTTTTACTCACCCCGCCATGCTCTGCTCCCTTGGCGGAGATCATCCAATCCAATGCTTTCCTATCGGCTATTGCACATGTGCAGCAAAACGCCGTTCTGCACCAATCAGCATCTCCTCTCAAAATGTATTGACTCAATGCTTCTCTATGAGGAAAGTTCAGCACCTCCATACAGAGTGTGTAGACACTGAACTTCAATGCTGCACATTGTGCAGCACTGATCCAGGAAGCACTTCAAGTGGCACTAGAGGTGATATTAGACAGTAATGTAAACATTGCCTTTTCTCTGAAAAGGCAGTGTTTACATTAAAAAGCCTGCAGGGACAGGCTGTAGACACCAGGACCACTACATTAAGCTGTAGTTGTTCTGGTGACTATAGTGTCCCTTTAAGTAATATGCCTGTATAGGCTGTCACAGAACAGAAATAAAGAGACATTAGAAGACAAACTGATTAAGTATCATATGGACTTGTGGAATCCAGTTTGCCAGCATTGTAAAATAGCCTTCATGTCAGTGGAGCTGGCCAGATGCTGAAACATCGAGTTCTAAACTCCACTTTCTTTCATTATGTATTTAACTGTTTTAATCCCGCCACCAAGGTGAATGTCAAATTAATTGTCACAATATAAAAAAAAATCTCTAACAATTTTGCACAATTTATAGCAAAGCATTTGTGTATTAAGCTTATTAAAACAAATACAATTTTCATGTGTAGATACTCGATGGAAAAACATTAAAGTTGTACTTTAGATTTTGTTTTCCAGTGTGTGGTGTACAGATTTTTTAATTTGCGTTTTATATTCATTGTAGCATATTGTGAAAACCAGATCTTAGTCTTACCCACACAATGTTGTAAATGAGGAATATGTGTAGGAGGAAGAGCACCAGAAATATGAATTGCCGTTTTGCAATAATAAGATATATATATATATGTATAAAATAAGTTAATGAATCCATTCATTATCCATATTTTGTAAATACTTTTTTATTCAGTTTAAATCAGAACAAAGTACATTAGCACAAGTCAATAATGTACATTAGTACAAGTCAATAATGAGAGAGAGACTACAGGCGAGAAAGACACAAGAACTTTTCATCATATTAAAAACCAGATGCTAATTTTTCACAGCAAGCTGGTGATAATATCAGAAAAGGCAGCCCGAAATACCATGTGGCATGTTAAGCAAGTCAGGGATTTCAGCCTTATTCACACAGCCCAGGGAAAGGCATAACTCACACTGTAAATGCTCCATAGGTAAATTGAGTAAAATGGGTAAGGTTCCAGGTACTTAGTGTTAATCCCCTCAGTGAGCTTCTAAAGGGGGCTAGGACACCAAGAAATGAACTTGGCAAGAATTAGAGGGAAAGAGCCTGGGTGACCCCGCATGAAACCGTGTACACCTGAGGGACTCTATGCAGGCGATGTTTCACCTAGACAGCCAGGTATAGGTCAAGAATTGTTAAAAATACGCTGTGAAAGTGGTAGTCAACCATTGGGCCCAAATCCCTGTGTACACCTGGACCCTGCCTTGTGCTGGGATTATTAGCTCCAAACACTCATAACACCTCCATCTTAGTTTAACAGAGGTGAGGGAGGAGCAACATCCGGAATCCAATATTGAGGATCAGCAGTTTAGCAAAATTAAGGATTTGGATGGCCATGGACCTGGAAGCAGTGGTTGTGGTGTGGTGAAGTTGGAAGGTAATAATGTACCTAAACAGCAATATATCTACATATCTGGCTCTCGATTAAATTAAAAGCAAACAAAATAAATATATATATATATATATATATAAATAATATATATATTTGTGGTCAGGATATACCAGCCGATAGAGTATAAATATGCATTCTTACTATAAATTTAATATGAAATAAGTCAGTTGAAGTGTGCTGGAGGTTAGGCCTGAAATAAGAGGGCCCACCTAGATTGTAGTGATTGTTATAAAGGGAACCTATTGTCCTCCCCCCCGGCCCTCACCCATGAGAGGCGGGTGGGGGCCCTGAATGACAATGGGGGGACCTATTGTCCTCTCCCGCCCCCCAGCCCGTACCCATTAGCGGCGGGTGGGGGCTTTAAATTACAATGGGGGAGGGACCTATTGTCCTCCTCCCCCGGCTAAATGTAACCACCCCGCCCAGGTGACTAAAGGACCCCAGACCCCTAGTCACCCCACCACCCCAAAAAAATGACATAAAGCCCTACCTTCCCCCCTCATTCTGAAAATAGTGAGGGGGAACTCTAAAATTAAACACCTGTAAATAAAAAATAAAAAAAACTTACCATTAGATGTCGTCTTTTTTCTAAAACCTTATTTTTTTAGCCCCAAAAAAGGGCAAATAAAAATCTATAATACCCGTAGAACTTTGAAAATGAAATAGAAAACCTGAGGGGAAAAAATTCCTGACGCTAAAAAAAATTTGTTGGATGCCCTCGCTGGGTGAAGATGGATTAATTTTTTTTTTTTGTCACATTTTTTTTTTTTGCGCTCAGGTTTTTTATTTTATTTTCAAAGTTCGACGGGTATTATGGATTTTTATCTGGCCTTTTTTGGTTGGGGCTGAAAAAAGGTTTTAGAAAAAATACGTTTTTTTTTTTACAGGTATTTAGATTCATTATTCCTCCCCTCAATATTTTTAGGGTGAGGGGGTAGGTAGGGCTTTATTAAAAAAAATTTGGGTAGCGGGGTTACTAGGTGCTTGGGGACCCCTAGTCACCTGAGGGGGTAGTCCCCACCCGCTGCCCATGGGTGGGGGCTGAGAGGGGGTAGAACAATAGATCCCCCCACTGTTATTCAGGGCCCCCACCCGCCGCTCCTGGGTGGGAGCCGGGGGGGGGTGCAGGACAATAGGTCCCCACCCACTGCTCATGGGTGGGGGCCAGGCTGGAGGACAATAATTCCCCCCCCTTCCCATTTTCATTTAGGGCCACCACCCGCCGCTCATTGGTGGGGGCCGGGGTTGAGGACAATAGGTCCCCACCCATTTTCATTTGGGGCCCCTACCTGCCGCTCATGGGTGGGGGCCAAGGGGGACCCTATGTCCCCCGTTTAGTTACATTGCTCCCACCATGGGGCCATTTGTTAGAAGGGGGGGGGGGCTTTTTTTTTTTCAACAGTGAGCAGTTTAGTATGGGCATTCGGGAGATTTTAATTGACCCCATAGAGTGAGGGGGACATGGAGTGCTTTGGAAGTGGCACTGCTCCCTGCCGCTTCTATTTTGACATATAACAAGGAGGAAGCTGCGCGCCAGTAGCTCCCTCTTTATAATAAACCAAACAAATGAACGAAGAGGTCTTCGTTCATTCATTTAAAATTTCTGACGAATAGATGAAATTCCCGTTAGAATGCACAAGTGTTTAACTGGGCATGCTCGGGGATTTTACAGCGCTATCTAGTGTGGGCAGATGACGTGTCCCACAGGGACTTCATCTACCCACACAAAGATGGCCGGACTCAGGACCTAGGTCCAGGCACAAAATAAAGATAAAAAAATAGGCTTAAGGGCATTTGGGGGTAACTAGGAGGACAATTATATGTAGTGGAGTCGGAAGGGGGGGTTACAAAAATCAAACTTGATTCGGCCATGACAGTGTCTCTTTAAAGTGTGTGCCACAACATTAGTTACCCCAGGTGCTAAAGGGAGGTAAACTTCAAAGGTAGTGCAACCGCGCTGAGCGGAACTGCGACCCGGGCACCCACGTGTTCCGGTGCTCGCTGCTGCATTCCGGGTGGTCTTTCAGCCGTGAAGTAGCATGTCAGGTTAGTATACTGGCCGCAGCAGCGAGGGAATCCGATTTCAAAGCTCTGTACAAAAGCAGGCTATCTGATCACTGCAGAGCTGAGCTAAACAATCTCAAGCACGAGCTGACCCAGTTGATTGCACAGCAGGTAGCAACAGATTGACACACCTCCCACTTCACACTGATGTTACAGGTAAGGGGAGGTATTGGTAGGTGTTTTTATAGGGACTAAATCCCTCCCACAATTCCAGTTTTCTCACTATATATATATATATATATATATATATATATATATATATATATATATATATATATATACACACTTTGTCATGCTGGATTAGAAGTCTTCAAGTTGTTTTGTGTCAGTGGGTATGTGTTTTTGTGTGGCATTGTAAATGGAAAGGAAGGCACATACTTTGCAGGGTTTCCCAAGTGCCCCAGATCTACTCCGGGTATCTTTTCATCCACCTAAGCTGACCAGTTGCATGTTCTTCTCTTGTGGATTTTTCTGCTCGGGCGACAGAATCTCTCTGAAGCATACCATATGGTCAAAGGTTCTAGTGTATAATAAATTTAAGACACAGGAACTTAAAGTTAGTAATAATGCAGGAAATACAGAGTCAAAAATGGGTGTAGCTATGGAGAAATGACTTATAACTGTAAATAAACTATGTAATCTTCCATGCAGAGAATGCTTGTGACAGTGTAGACCTTATGGTTTTATTGCTTGGAAATTATGTTGATGTCTAATTATAAACATTCAGATGTCATCGTTATTTATAGCTTCACCAATATACACTGCACAGACGGCTTTTATAAAATCGTTTTGTTTTTTCTAACCAACCACAGCAGAGTTCCCAAACCACCTAGCTGTGCAGATCTCAGGATCTATGTGTAACAGGCACAAAATAAGTGGTCCTGCACAAATGGATTTCAGGTTGGGATTGGTAATGCCACCTGAGTGTAAGTGATTTCACATAACTGTATTGGTGTTTTATCCTACATTTACTGCCGAGTTTGATGTCACTGCTCATCACTAGCTAATTAAGTCCTGTACACACATCCTGCATCACTCCAGTGGAATGTAGCGAAGTGGTGCATGTTTGACTTATGCGTTTCTTTGCCTGTTTTGGAACTTCAGTGCCCTGTTTCTGTGTGTTATTCTTCAGTCCTGCACTTGGTGTTTTCTCACACACTGGGACTGTATGTGGTCTGTGAGTCTGCTTTGTCACTTTCTGATGGGACAGTGAATCATCCACTATTTCCATGAAAACGATTCAAGCTAGTCTGTCTGACATAGTAAACCTGTTAACACCTTACTTACAAAGGCCATTGAAGATTTAATATTCGATAATTAGGTAATGTTGTGGTCAAAGTCTGCTCAAACGTAAACCATTTCATTACTTTTCACTATACCTCATTTTGTAAAGCAAATAACTATTTTTATATTGATTTTATGGAGATAGAACGTATCACACATACCATACCAGTGTTTTTCCCTTGATATTGCAGTATTATTCTCTGTTATGCAATGCTGTTACAGAAAACGTTATTAAAACAAGATCAGATTGTTGTGTTGCTTATGAGACTTTATGATCTGGGAGAGAACATGAAGGCCATTGGCCTTTTCTTTATATTTTAATCTTGTTCTTTAACAGTATATTAAAAATAAAGGTATCCAATATTTTGTTCTCCAGCTGTTGTGAAACAACATGGTTCTTCATGCATTTTCAGCAATGTGGGTGCTACCCGAGAATTGCTAGATCGCTCTGTTTGCAATCGTTGGTTTAAGGTGTCGGTGCATGTGGAATTTTTGTTTTTTCTTAAACTGAATAAACGTACTGAAGATTTTCTATAACAGTCAGTTTTAAAAGAAGTTGTTTTGCCTTTATGGCATATTTCATGATTGTATGGCCTATTTAATTGTAGAATCATGCAGTGAATTCTCTGGGAAATCTAACAGCATTCCTTTCTTGCTAGACAGTTGGAGAAAATTGGTCCTAATATTAAGTTCTATCTTTAGTTTGATCGCAGATTTGGAAATGTCATCCTTTGCTTGATAATTCATGATGATATCCCATTCGTGATATTTCATCTTTAATTATCTTAAGCAAGTTTGTTCCCTTTTATCTGAGCTTGTTTTTTTTGGGTCATTCTTGATTACTACATACTTTAAGGCAGCAAAAAAGATTTCCAGGCACTCAAAGTGTGAAAGCCGCAGGCAGATTTATTGTAACAAAACAGACAGCAACGTATCGACCTACCAAGAGGTCTTTGTCAAGAGACAAAGACCTCTTGGTAGGTCGAAACGTTGCTGTCTGTTTTCTGGGACTACTTTGTCTTATGGAGGTTTCCTACGTCTGACCAGCTATGACCAGCGGAGGAGAAAAGTGTGCTTCATTTCTTGTGGTCAGAGCAATTTTCCAACAATTCTCACCTTTGATCCGTGATCGCGTGATGCTTCCTGTCAGTATTCCCGAACGTCCTGTCACTTAGACAGAACGCCAGCGAAACTACCGAATTTCGTCCTAACAGAATGAGAGCAGTTTCTCCATTCGTGTTAGGACGCAATTCTGGACTTTGTATAGATCGGAATTTCATTCAAATGAATAAAACTCCGATACTATTCTTGCCGTGGATGCATCTTGCAGCCACTTAGTAGGTAACTCCCTAATTCCCACAGTATCAGGGAGCTATTTAACAAAAGGCTGAAAGACCTAAATTGGTCTTTCAGCCAAATTCTCTAATACTAAGTAAAGATTAGTGGCTGCTCACTGTAAAAAACACACACAACAAACCCCTAGTGTCCCCCCTCCTGAGTGCGGGGGCTATTAAACTGAACGGGGGACCTACTGGCTCCCCTGAGTGGCGGGTGGGGGTCCTAAATAACAATAAGGGGGGTGGGACCTCTCTTCCCTCGCCCCCACCCATGAGCAGCAGGTGTGGGCCCTAAATGAAAATGTGGGGCCTTTTGTCCCCCCCCCCCCTGGCCCCCACCCATGAGTGGCGGGTGGGGGCCCTAAATAAAAATGGGGGGACCTATTGTCATCCCCCCGACCCCATCCCTAAGTGGCGGGTAGGGGCCCTAAATAACAATAAGGGGGGACCGAATATTTTCCCAAGCACATACCTACTAGACATGCCCTTAGTCGCGGCATAGCGAGTTTTGGCAGAAATTACAAATACCAAGTAATCTTTACTTATTATTAGTAGATTTGTCTGAAAGACCAATTTAGGTCTTTTAACCTTTTGGTAGATAACTCCCTAATACCGTGGGAATTCTACTAGCAGCTGCAAGATGCAGCCGCGGCACGAATAGGATCGGAGTTTCATTCATTTATTCAAAGGAAATTCCGATACGAACCGAATTGCATCCTAACACGAATAGAGAAACTGTTCTCATTCTGTTAAGATGAAATTCGGTAGTTTCGCCGGCGTCCTGTCTAAATGACAGGATGTTTGGGAATACTGACAGGTAGCATCGCGAGATCACAAAGGAAAGGTAAGAATTGTGGAAAAATGTCTCTGACCAAAGGAAACGGAGCACACTTTGCTCCTCCGCTGGTCATAGCTGGTCAGGCGTAGGAAACCTCCATAAGATAAAGTAGCCCCTACTTTCTTATGTTTTATAGAAAACTAGACCAGACAAGAAGAAATGAAGAACAGATCCTGACAGAGGAAGAGAAGAGGAATTGATTAAAGAAAGGGAAGTTTGTCAAGACAGTCTATTTAATGATACATATTAACACAGTTGTGACAGTTACTTGTAACATTCTATCCAAACTGAGGTTACAAGTGTAATGACAAATCTGTAGGTGCTAATCGGTAAATACCATTAGCCTCCTTATTTATTACCGTTGGTTCACACATTAGCACTTAACCCACTTACCCAATTGGGTGGGTTGGTGTATTTCTTTTTTCTTTTGGTTTCCATGTTAACATGCACAAGAGATTTTAATGTATGCAATAAATGTCATGTTTTACTGCTGTATTGAGACACCATGGCCTCAAACTGCAGCAGCAGCGCCGTGACCGGGAGCGCCAGCAAGACCAAGAAAAAACACTTTGTGTGTCAGAAAGTGAAGCCAGGCTCCTTAGTGGAGTTTGTCTTTATTAGTTATTCATTTTAATTAGGGTTATGTCTTTGAGATTACCCAGTCGACCTATTTCAAAGCTTTAGTTCATTTTGAATCTGAAGCTTTCTTTTTAATTGACTGTACTGTCTGCCCTATTTATCTCCACTGGGAGGAAATTATATACTTCCGAGGCATGAAGGAGGCCGCATGGGAGTGAAGAGAATCTACCCCCCTGATTCAGCCTACTACCCACTGAAAAAAAAAAAAGGCAGGAAGGTGGTAAAAAAATAAAATGTACTTGTATTCCAACATTTGTGGATGTGCTGGTATGTATCGTGCTTGTGTGCACGTCTTGCAGTGTGTACCTGTGTATGTATGTTTGTCTCGTTTACCTGTCATTGCAATCGTGTCTTTAGTGCAGGGCCGGTGCAAGGATTTCTGCCGCCATAGGCAAAGATCCATTTTGCCGTCCCTTCGCAGCTTCTCACTCCTCCCGCCCGCCATTTAGTATGCCAAGGCTGGAATTACGTCCTATTCCGGCTCCTGGCATCACAGAGGGTGCGCGAGGGAGGAGTGAGAAGCTGCTATAAGAGCCTCCCTCGCCGCCTGCCTTCCTCTTCGTCACCAGCATTTGATGGCAGAGCAGGCACCTGTCATCAAGGTAAGAAGGTGCCTGCCCTGCCATACTGTGACAGGGCTCATCTGGGCGCCCCCACCTGCGGGGCACCTATAACAATTCCAAAGAATTTACCCACACTGTGTAAAATTACTCAGAGCACTCTGATTAGTTGGATTCCTCACCAACCAATAAGAGCCCTCTAAGTCAAATTGCAGGGTGGGGAAAGGAAGCCTTTCCCCGTCCTGCAGAGCTCAGTTTGCACGGTGCCCTCGCTGGGTGAACATGGATTTTTATTAATTTTTTTGTGCATCAAGTTGTTTTTGGGGGTGTTTTTTTATTTATTTTTTGCGCTCGGGCCTTTTTTTATTTTATAAATTCGACAGGCTTTATGGTTTTTTTTTTTTTTAAATTCTTTATTTATAAACAAGGTGAGGTAACCACAGGCACGTGGAAGCAGTATAAAGAGATACATAGTGCAGTAACATTGTCCCACATATATAAAACCATTAGTCCATGAACATGCAGTTGGATTGAAAACATTACGTTAAGGAAAGCAAAAATAATAATCAGTCCACAGTTTTCATAGCTCGTGAGAGTTCCGTTGTTATAGATGCAAGAACATGTGTGGAGTTACACCTTGTTGTTTTTTATTTTAGTAATATAAGAAAATAACAGTCCTCCTCTGTACACCGCTCAGGTCTACATACATCCTTAGCGTGTTAGAGCAATAGGCCTCGGTTTTCCGTCTAAAAAGCCACAGAATCCCAGTTTTATATACAAGGCTAGTTGGGTTACGTGGGATCTTTGACCTCGTATCATTTATGGGTGTCGCCTTAGGCATTGGATCGGCACGTATGCGATACAGTGTCTTAAGCCTTCAGTGGGCGGTGTCGCTTTAATAGAGGACCGAGCGATGATAAGGCCTGGTGTACATAGAGTCGGACGAAGAAAGGATAAGGAAGATGGGGTGAAGGGACTTAGTGAGAAGAGGGGGATGGTGTGGGGAAGGAAAGGAGGGAAGGAGTAGGTTCAATCTGTATTAGCGTGTTACAATTATAGGAAAGTTTCATAGATTAAATTTAAACTGTAAGGTGTTGGGCCCTGGTGGAAATCAAGGTGCTGCAAGCATCCTCTCTAAGCCATAACCGGTCCCGACCAGGACGAAGTCTCGGGCGGGGTTCCGGGGTAAATCCCCTTTCCTCTCCTCTAGTCTCCGATTCCGCTGTTCATCCACGGGGCCCAGACCCTATCAAACTTTTTAGTAGTGCCTCTAACTAGCGCCGTCAGCTTATCCATAAGGAAAGCGTCCTTGATCTTTCGCACGACTACGTCGACAGGGGGGGTGTCGGGTTGGAGCCACACTTGGGCCAGGGCTCTTCTGGCAGCTAAGTTCACTTTGTGCAACAGGTTTTGTTCCGCTCTGGGCCAGTCATCAAGTGGTCTGGCCAGGAGGAATACCCATGGGTCCAACTTAAGCTCTCTATCGAAAATATCTTTCAAAAGTCCTACCACCCGTTTCCAGAAGTTCTGTGCTGCAGGGCATTCCCACCACATATGTATGTAGGATCCCTTCTGGCCACAGCCTCTCCAGCACAGATCCGTGGGTGTTTTGCGCATTTTATATAACTTCACCGGGGTGGTATACCACCGAAAGAGGGTCTTATATGCCTGTTCCTGCATGGAGACACATACCGACGAAGAGGCTGCTGCCTCCCAGATCTCCTGCCAGTCGACGCCTTCCAATTCCTCCCCCAAGTCCGCTTCCCACTGAGAGATATATGTAAGGTCGCCCCATTCCGTCGTGTGTGTACTCAGGTGTGTGTACAGAATGGAGATGAGGCTCCTGGGAAACCGTTCTTTGAGGCACATGGACTCGAAGAAGGTTGGCCGGCTCAGTGCACTAGCTTTAATCGTAGGGGCCTGGGCGAAGTCTCTCACCTGGATGTAGCGAAAGAAGTCGGCGGGGCGTAGGGTAGCCCTAGTCTTAAGTTCGTCGAATGTAACAACAGAGCCGCCTTCATAGAGGTGGCAGAGGCGCTGTACCCCTGTGCCTTCAATACCTCTAAAATCTCTAGCGTTTAGTCCCGGCGGAAATGCTGTATTTCTCAGAAAGGGAGTTAGGGGGGAAAGTCGGGGTGACAAACCATATTTGGTTGATGAGGCATCCCAAAGTCTCAAAGAGTTCGCAATAGCTGGGCATGCGATGTGTGTCGATGGTCTATGGTCCCTTGGGACCCACATCAGAAATTGAGGCAAGTCTGGTCCCGTGAGGGACGATTCTAAGTCCACCCACCGCCGTTCCCCAGGAGGGGAATGCCATAAGGCTAGTTGTGTAAGTTGCGCTGCCTGGTAATAGAAGTACAAATTAGGGAGGCCCAGGCCTCCTCTCGTCTTCGCTCGATAAAGAACGTTCCGAGAGGTCCTGGGTCTCCTGTTCTGCCAGATGAATTTCCCTATTGCCTGTTGGAGTGTGCCCAGGTCTGATTTGGTTACTTTAACTGGGAGGGCCTGGAACAAGAACAGAATCCTAGGGAGAATGTTCATCTTCACCGAGTGGATTCTACCGATCCATGAGATCGGTTTATCCAGCCATTTCTCCATATCCGTCATTAACGTACGGATCAGAGGCGTATAATTTTGTGTGAATAGCCGAACAGGGTCTGCCGTTAACCACACCCCCAAATATTTTACATGATCCCTAGCTAAGCGAATCTGGTATGTGTCGCCTATGGAAGTTATGACAGGGTCAGGCATGCAAATCGGTAATGCGCAGGATTTGTGCATATTCACTTTGTATCCTGCCAATCTACTATAGTCAGCCAGGACACCCGTTAACGCCCTCATAGACGGAAGTGGGTCAGCCAGGGTCAGTAAGATGTCGTCGGCGAAACCCGACACAACGTACTGATGGCCCCCTACCGAAATCCCATGGATGTCCGGGTTGTCTCGTATTGATTGCAGAAGGGGTTCTAGGGAGAGGATAAACAGCAGGGGAGACAAAGGGCATCCCTGTCTAGTACCGTTTCCTAGGCCGAAGGGTGTCACCTTCGCCCCCGATATGCGAACCCGTGCTTTAACATTTGTATACATTGCTTGTACCGCAGTGATAAATGAGTCTGGTAAGCCAAAGTTTCGAAGGACTTCGAAAAGATAGGGCCATTTAACCCTATCAAAGGCCTTCTCGGCGTCGAGGGACAGAAACAATGTTGGGATTTTCCTATTCGCTTGCCTCCAGATGAGGTCAATGTTCCGCCGGGTATTTTCAAAAAGCTGCCGACCAGGTACGAAGCCAACCTGGTCAGGGTGTATCAGTTTCGTCAAGAAGGGGTTTAGTCGGTTGGCCAAGACCTTCGCCAAGATCTTGGAATCGTGGTTGATCAGCGAGATCGGGCGGAAACCGCCCGGGTCGAGATCATCCTTGCCCGGTTTAGGTAACAATACCACGTCCGCCAATGACATGTCTCTGTCCGGGGCGCCACCCCCCATGAGGTCGTTAAACCACGACTCCAAGTGAGGTACTAGCTCCTCTCGGAAGGCTTTATGGTTTTTAATTTGGCCTTTTTGGAGGCTGAAAAAAGAAGATTTTAGAAAAAAGAAGATTTCAAATGGTAAGCATTTATTTTTATTTACAGGAACTTTTGTTTGTTGTTCCCCCCTCACTATTTACGTTTTTTTTTCTTTTTTACATTTAAAGCCCCCACCCACTGCTCATGGGTGGCGGCCAGGGGGACGGGACAACAGGTCCCCCTCCCCCCTTTTCATCTTGGGGTCCCCACACGCCGCTCATGGGTGGGGGGCGGGGAGGGAACAATAGGTTCCCCTCCCCCTATTTTCATGTAGGGCCCCCACCTGCCACTCATGGGTGGGGGCTGTGGGGGAACGACGACAATAGGTGTGCCCCCCCAATTTTCATGTAGGGCCCCCACCCGCCGCCCATGGGTGGGGCCCGGGAGGGCGCAACAGGCCCCCCCTTTCCCATTTAGGGCTCTCACCCCATAGTCATTGTTATTAGGGTCCCCACCTGGGGGCATAGCCCGCACTCGCGGGGCATTGGTGGGGGCTCGGGGTCCCCTCCGCTAGTTAAGAGATAGGTGGGGGGGGCTAGTTAGTAGATGGGGGGTGAATAACAGTGAGCAGTAACATGCTGCTCACTGTTTAGGTGACATGCCCCTACTCGTGGCATAGAGGTCATATTGACCCCCATAGAGTGAGGGAGGACATGTGGGGGGGTTTGGAAGTGGCAGGGAGCACAGCTCCCTGACGCTTCTATTTTTACATATTACAAGGAGGGAGCTGGGAGCCGGCAGGACACCGACATTCGGTCTTTGTTTCTTCGTTTTAAATTTCTACTAATTCATTCGTCTTTCTGACTACTGAATAGTTGAAATTCCAGTCCAAATGCCGAACTGGGCATGCCCGGGAATTTCACAGCACTATCTAGTGTGGGCAGATGACGTGTCTCACAGGGACCTAGGTCCGGGCAGAAAATAAACATTAAATAAAAGTAATATAGGGGGCTTTGGGCATTTGGAGGTGTTTACAAAAAAAAAACGGATGCAGCCATGAGAGTGCCGCTTTAATATGTTGGTTCCTGTCCCAAAGGCTCTTCTGCCTTTCCTAGTACACCAGGACAAATCTTGGAATATTTTCAGGTTTGAATTCAAATATTTGTCATTATTTTCTGACTTTGCTCTGTAATTGACCATTACTTGATCTTTAATCCAGAATTGGTGAAAACATATAATAACGTCTCGAGTGACAGTCTCTGGTAATCCTTTGGGACTGGGAAGACGATGATATCTATCCATCACTTTTATGGTGTTCTGCGTCTCCATACCCAAGTCCATAAAGAAATCCAGCAAATATTCCTCTAGTTTTTCTTCGGAAACTTGTTCACTGATCCCTCTGATGTGAATGTTATTATCTGATGGATATCTTTTGTTCCATGGTGTCGTGTCTCTTTAAAAGTTGATCATGGGGCGGAGCCTGACCGCCCTGGCGGGCAGAAACCGGGGCAAAAGCGACTTGGACGGGGTTGCGCCGCGGACCAGATCGAGATGTCAGAGCTAAGGGAGCGTGAATCCAAGCGCGGCCTACTGGGATTAGGGCCGGGGAGAGGCGGCCGCTCTCGCCGACACCGGAGCCTTCAAGAGACCTCACATCACCCTACCCCTCTCCCCACCCTCTGGACCGGTGGGGGACATCCTGGTCCATACTAGACAACCTGCCCAGCACAGATGGCAGCTGAACCGACCACACAACAGGCAAGGGCACTAAACTGCCAAGACACAGCCAAAATGGCCACCCAGTGCGGACCTTCAAGCAGAGTACCTGCACCCAGCCACCCACATACCCCCTGGGGGCCTTCGACCAGATCTGTGCAAGCTTCTGGACCATGCTGCACAGCCGCGGAGTGACTCTCCAACTGGTGGTGAAAACTGTAGCGTCATGGGTCCGACCTGCAATGAGATGCCGCTACTACAGACACCTGCCTCAAGCTCCCAGGGCAGCCATCCAGCGAGGTAGAAATCTACGATCCCCACGGCGGGAAAGGGCACCACGATACTCCCACTCCCAAATACACATAAGCGGGATAACCTACCAAGCAAAACACGCAAGCAACCCACCTGACCTGAAACTCCATATCAAGCGCAGCACGATCCAGCTTATCATAACCAACGCTGCACACCAAGCAATCAATCGGCTGCACATTCTACAGGTCACTACAAGAGCAGACCCCCAACACCGAAGACAGGACATATCAAGACGACAAGAGAGACTTCCCTGCTATGGGCATAGGCTAAAGCACTCACAACCATGCCTCACGGCGAGCACACCGCTCCAGCATCCTGGGAGCCCCTTCTCAACTGTCGCTGTGTGGACAATAAGCACCAAGTATTTACTGATAACCCAGATAGTAAGCCCTTATGACCCTCAATTGCCTGTATATGCCTGAAGCAGACTAGCTAAGCTGAGTGACTGACAGGGAGATCCAGCATCAATTTATTTACCTAACCTAGATGTATAGTTGTTAATATGCATAGCTGTCTCGCACTCTTTACACATGTTCAACCCACTCACACCACTGTCAGTTAGATAAGCCTGATTAAGCTCAGGAGCCATGCTGCCGGCACACTGACAACAGCCTAGGCCTGCCTACACTACCGTGTTCCTAGCTTGAGCCACTAAATAACACAAAGCTTTGCCTCAACACTAGACACACTTGCCCAGCAGAATACTACAAGCAGGGTAAGTCAGCAGCCAGTGAAACGCAAGTTAGGAGACTAACACTGCCATTGTAACACCTGACAGTAGTACCACCAGTATTCATTTAATGCTACTGAGCTAGCAAAGTTACACGTATAGAACTTACACATAAGCAACTTGAAACAAGACAGATTTCTAATGTTAAAGGACCACTATAGTGCCAGGAAAACATACTCGTTTTCCTGGCACTATAGTGCCCTGAGGGTGCCCCCACCCTCAGGGTCCCCCTCCCGCCGGGCTCTGGTGTGAGGAAGGGGTTAAACTTACCTCTTTCTCCACCGCCGGGCGAGGAGCTCTCCTCCTCCTCTCCGCCTCCGATCCTCCCTTTCGGCTGAATGCGCATGCACGCCAAGAGCTGCGCGCGCATTCAGTCGGTCTCATAGGAAAGCATTTACAATGCTTTCCTATGGACGCTTGCGTGCTCTCACTATGATTTTCACAGTGAGAATCACGCAAGCGCCTCTAGCGGCTGTCAGTGAGACAGCCACTAGAGGATTTGGAGGCTGGATAAACCCATTTATAAACATAAACATAAACTGCTATGTTTATAAAAAAAAGGGTTAATCCTAGAGGGACCTGGCACCCAGACCACTTCATTAAGCTGAAGTGGTCTGGGTGCCTAGAGTGGTCCTTTAAGATAAAATAGTGCAAGTATTGCCATGTACCCCACTGTTATAATTGTTATTGAAAAGCATGTGGATTGCCGTCGGGTTACCACACGCACGTTGTGATTTATATATGCACTGCAAATCTTTCCTCAATGTTTACTACTTTCAGGTTTATTAAGGCAATATCCTTTTCTTTTTCTTGCACGTTAGCTTGTAATTCATCGTTGTGTGTTTCTGTGATTGTGTTTTTGAGAATGTGTGCAAGTGTTAAGAAAGAATGTTGAGGGAGAGCCTGCCAGTATTTACACAGCAGTGAAACCAGAGTTGGTGCCATAGACTAGTGTTACTTTAGAAAGCTATTTTGTGCATTTTTTTAAATATATTTATGACTACAAATCATACATTTATTGCATAAGGAAGAGTGAATCTTTCATGTAAGTAATTCCCACCGCCTCTGCTTTTTTAGTGCCGCCAAACTCACTACGTAAACTTTTTTCCACTACAGATATTTTAGATCTGCTTCTGCCCACACAGTATTCTGATATTGAATGGAGTTCATTATAGTAAAGACTCTACACATCATGGCAAACGTGCACACAGTCCGGTGGAACTGGCTGTATATATAATTGTATAAGTTTTCCACTCAGCTACTGAATGTGGAATTTTAATTATTTAGATAATATATTGATATATAATTAAAGGTGTTTCACCTAGTGGTTTATGGTCCTGTTAAACAGATGTTAAACATGGATATTGATCTAAATAGCTGCCTATTTATGGAATACATTGTAAACCTTTCTCACCACAAAACAGAATAGTTTTTTTAATCTGCTCTGGAGAAACCGGAAATTTATTTTTGATTTTATATATAAATATATTTTGTGTTGCATTTGAAGCATTGAAATATAAAATTGCTAAAGGTATCTCCTTAGATTACTAGTGGGGGGTAAGGTAGCCCAGATCCCTCTGCACGAGTGATACAGCAACCACGGACAATCATTTTGACCTTCTTTGGGGTGCATCATTTCTGGATTACCCTTTTTAATATAGGAGAGCCTAAACAAAAGTACATTTACATTATATAACATTTGTTAACGTTACCTCAGTAACACTTTCTTCTCGTCTATGTTTTGAGTTACATTCTTAAAAGTCAAGAGAAAATGTGTTGGGTTTTATGTTGCTTAAGAGCCATCTATCTCTTTGATTAAAAGCCAATTTCCAAAACGCCATTTATCACATGTGTTCACACTTGGAGTAAAGAATTCAGTTAAGGATTTTGCTGTTGGACAGCAACTGTAAGATTTTAAAAGCATTATTTATTATTTTGTATAACAGCCATTAACATACCAGATAACACATTGTTTGTAGATCACTCATTGCATTAGAGACGTGGACTGGGATGCAAGTTTTTAGCCGTTAAACGAATATTGTATAAACAAAAACAAGTTGGGATGAAGTGAGTGTGTCTCTAGAGCCCCCCTCTCCTGCAGGCCTTAGTCATGGGGGATAAACAGGAAGTGTTCAATTACTGCAGTCCAGTGTTTAATTTTATGACACTTGGCTTAGCTATGTAGGTTGCTTCTTGCATCTTCAGATAGGCGCATGTTAACTTGGTTATTATGTCGTGTGCAGACCTGTGTTTGATATACCTTCATTTTACTCTGTATCAGTCAGTGATGATATGAGAGTTATATGGAATATATTTACAATTCTAAAATGGACAAAGAAAAAATAAGGAGAAAAGGCTGATAGTCTTAATTTTCTTCGCTCTGTGTGTTTTGTAGGAGGTGTTTTTTGTAAATATAATTTATTTTACATTTATGCACCAGACGCCTGTAAAAGATTTATAAAAACTGAGAGGGAGGGTGATTTAAAAAAAAAAATAAAATTATAAAAATTAAATATTAATTTTTTATTACTGGAAAATCCAGTATTTTATACAATGTAAAAATTGTGGTCTGTGGTTTCTGCACACATTTATCATCTTTGCTATGTTTTTGTTTGTTTTTTTAATTTGAGGTGTATTTTATAAAGCTGGTCCCGTTTAAAACTGTCAGGATAATTTACAGTGTATTTCAAATTTAAGGCCATAGTAGCCAAAGTGGAAGCCCAGGTGACTTGGAGAACATTTTCCAGTTTGACTTTTTTGACCTTAAATTTTAAATTCCCAGTAATTCTCAATTTTCGTTTTTTATCAAATCAAACGTAACATTGTACAGCGCTGCAGGATTTATTGGTGCTTTATCAATAATAATATTATTACACGTTTCTGATCCATTCTAACTTTAGTTGCTTTATTATTTTAGATGTTCATTATGCCACTCGAGTTAAAGGCTTACTTCACCCCAATAGTACATTATCAACCCCTTTTTTTACATTTCCAAAACAAAACATAAATGGGTAAATAAAAAAAACCTTACTGGGAATCCCGCAGCTGATGAGGTTCTACCATGCCATATTGATGTCACGCCGCATCCCTACTTTCCCCTCTGTCATCCAATCAAATGCTTCTTTTAGATAAGCATTTGGCTGGACCAATCTCACCTGAGAGGGCAGGTGACAAGGGTTGTGGACAGAAGTTGAGTCCTCTGTTGCCAGTGTGCTAACTACAGACCAAATTTTTGCACAAAATTGACATTAGGCAGTCCAGAACAGAGTTTCTAGGTGCCCAAGTCACATGTGCGAGTGGTGTAACTAGCCAAATGGCACAAAACCACACATATTTTTGTATATGTAGCATTTCAAGCAGAAACACTTACAGACTTACAGACTCCTACTGCGATGGCCACTTCCAAAAACAGAAGTGATCATGGAGACTGGAATAACTCTTTAAATTAAAAATCCATTTTGTCATGAAAAGCAATGCTTAAATAATATACATTCCTGAAAATCCTGTCTTTCTTTTGTTATACTAGCTTGTCTGTATAAGCAAAAGCTTAAAAACAAGCTTGCCCTTTTAAATCCAACTTTTAAAATATGGCATTTTAAATCTACATTCAGATATTTTGCTGATCTTTATTTCAGAGCTAATGTCCACCAGATGTCTTTGTTCAACAACAGCATCTGAGCACATTAGATACTTTAATATTGTGCATATTTATTATTATATGTTCTAAATAAAACGATCTTTTGTATTCTTTGTGCACAGTGCAACAAAATAACTGAAGCAGTCAAGGGGGAAGATAAGTGGGTGGTTGAAGGAAACAGATGAGAAGATGCTTGGAGGTGGTGAGGAAGTAAAGTGGAGAATCTAGACTTCGGGTGAAATGGAAACATGTTGACAGTGTGTGTGTGTGTGTGTGTGTTTGATGGTGTAAATAGTAAGGGCTTTGAAATGAGTTTACAAGTGTACTCTGACAAAAGGTTTCAGACTTGTCTGTCAAATGTTAAAGCGGCACTGTCATGCCGAATTCCGTTTTTTTTTTTAACCCGCCTCAACTACATCCAATCGACCCCCTAGTCACCCCCAAATGCCCCTATGCCCCCCACATTACCTATTTTTTATTCTTTATTTTCTGCCCCGATCTATATTCAGGGCGCCGCCATCTTTGTGTGGGTAGGTGAAGTCCCTGTGGGACACGTCATCTACCCACACTAGATAGCCCTGAGATTCCCGCACATGCCCAGTGAAACATCTGGATATGCGAACGGGAATTTCACCTATTCATTCATTCATCAGACAGACGAATGAATGAATAGAAAAAATCAGACGAACAAACTAACACTGTGTATCAGTGTTCGTTTGTTTGTTCGGTTTATTACAAGGAGGGAGCTACCGGCTTGCAGCAACCTCCTTGTAATATGTAACTATAGAAGCGGCAGGGAGCAGTGCTCCCCACCACTTCATAAGCCCCCCAGGTCCCCTCCTCACTCTATGGGGGTCAATATGACCCCCATAATAGCACAAGGGAGATTAAAATCTCCCCAATGCCCCTACTCGCTATATCGCGAGTAGGGGCATGTCCACTAAACAGTGAGCAGCCTGTGGCTGCTCACTGTAAAAAAAAAATAAAGGGTAATAAGGGGGGGACGGGGGACCTACTGTCCTCCCCCGCCGGCCCCCACCCCTGGACGGCGGGTGGGGGCCATAATGGGAATGAGGGGGGACCTACTGTCCTCCCCTCAGGCCCCCACGCCTGGGCGGCGGGTGGGGGCCATAATAGTAATAAGGGGGGGGGACCTACTGTCCTCCACCCCCCGGCCCCTACCCCTGGGCGGCGGGTGGGGGCCATAATAGTAGTAGGGGGGGGACCTACTGTCCTCCCCCTGGCCGGCGGGTGGGGACCATTATGGTAATAAGAGGGGGGGGGACCTACTGTCCTCCCCCCCGGCCCCCACCCCTGGGCGGCGGGTGGGGGCCATAATAGTAATAAGGTGGAGGGGGGGGGACCTACTGTCCTCCCCCCCGGCCCCCACCCCTGGGCGGCGGGTGGGGGCCATAATAGTAATAAGGGGGGGGGATCTACTGTCCTCCCCCCACCCCTGGGCGGCGGGTGGGGGCCATAACGATAATGGGGGGGGAACCTACTGTCCTCCCCCCGCCCCCACCCCTGGGCGGCGGGTGGGGGCACTAAGTAAATTCTCTCTCCCCCCCATCAAGCCATCCAATCACAGTGCTCTGTGTCATTTTACAAGCGTGGGAAAATTCCAAAGAACTTTCCCATGCTTGTAAAATGACAGAGCACTGTGATTGGATGGCTTGAAATGAAGCACCCTTTGCTCCTCCGCTGGTCAGAGCTGGTCAAGCAGAGGAATCCTCCATAAGATCCTCCCTACTTTGTCTTATGATTTTAAAGAAAACTAAAGAAGACAGGAAGAAAAGAATAACAGATCCCGAGAGAGGAGGAGAAGAGGAAGAGATTGAAGAAAGGTAAGTTCGGCATGACAGTGCCGCTTTAAGTGCAGGGATGCCATATCCAAATATGCTGTAGATCATCGTACAAAAGGTTGGTCTATAACAGCTCAGATTGCAGTACACAAAGCCTGGCTTTCTCAGATCCCCAGTCTTTGTTTCCTAGTCTGTATATATTTATTTTTTCACTGTGTGATGTTGCAAATATATCTTGATGGCATTGGACCACTCTGCCTTAAAATATGGACTCTTTTTTGGGGCCTCATCAGACCCTAAGCCAATGCATTGAAACTAAAACTTTGTATAATATTTTTCTTACTCTTAACACACACAGTAACACTTATTTAATATAGCAAATTTAATATGTGGATGATCGGAGAATACTACAATTCTTTCTCTATATGTTGCTAAAGAAAATGCTACCAAATGTATAGATTAAATATTTTCTTACTAGTTTATACTAGAAAATATCCAATATTGGAATTTCGGGATGAAGTATTCAGGGTTTTTTTGTTTTTTTAGAAATGTACATATACACAGGAACTGCAAGTGGCATACACATTTTCTAATTCTCTACCAGGTACAGTAAGGTTACTTAGAATATCCATCTAAAAGTAATATTTTATCTCTGCACTTACCGGTACTTGCCAACATGTTTTTTATTTATTAATTTATTTTGCATGTCAGATACACGTTAAGGTTTTTAGATACAGTAACTTGAAATAATCATTTGGAGAATGATTAGTATAATTAGTATGACAGACGTGTAGTTCTGGTTTTGTAATCTCACAATAGTGGGCAGCTTCTGTAGATCATAGAAATTATCTACAAAAAAAACAAATGTGTTTTGAAACGATGACCTTGCGTTACTCTTCGCTTAGCTGGGGACATTGTTCCATAATGCACCTTATCCGGATCTACTCTCGGTTTCACCCAGTTTACCGAAGAAGAAATTATTTTAAAGCATTGTCCCATGGGTGCTTTCTGCAGCTATTATATAATTATAAGCAGATTGTGTGCAAAGAGCTTTCTTTAGGGCTTTGTTAAAGATTTGCTTTTACATTTCAGCTGCCTGCAGAATGCTTTTGTTTCATAAAGATATATTTACTCATCATAATTTTGCTTTTTTAAAGGGGAACCATCACATCTTTGGAAATGACACTACGTAAAAATAAAGTTACAATTTTAAAAAAAAAATTCACTCTTCTATAACTTATGTTCACATTTTTCATGTGCTACTCCATTTTATTTTATAAAGACACTACTGTAGGCACCCAGACCTCTTCATCTCATTGAAGTGGTCTTGTTTCAGTGCCTCTGTCTATTTAAGCCTGCAATGTAAAAAAAAAAAAAAAAACATATTTTCGGAGAAACTGCAATGGTTACATTTCAGGGTTAACTTCACCTCTAGTGACTGTCTTCCACTGAAGGCTCTTCCATGTAATTCCCCATAGGAAAGCATTGATTCAAAGGGTTAACATAGGAAGCCTTAATGCTCGTGCGGCTAGTGTAGTGTATTCACATTAAGTGCAACCATCTCTGTGACATCACGGGAGAAGGAGACCTAGCTAGTACCGAGTATCCTCGGCAGTGAAAAGACATAAATGAAAAAAGGGAACCGAACGGTGGGGGGACTTAAGTTAGGGACAGGGACACTGTAGTATTTGAATTACAGGTTTGTATTCCTAACACCATTGTGGTCCTTTAAATGTATATTATTTTTTAGCAACAATCCAGTTCAGCCCTGGCAAGGCACTGTGCAAGTCCTGTAGCAGAACACGGTCAAAGAACTCAACTAAGCTTTAGTGAATATTTTCATATGGTAACTCACTGACAGAAACCACTATATTCTAAGTTGTGCTATAGCAGGAAAAAAGTTACGGGCACTCAAATATTCTCCAAAGCAGACTTGTTCCAAATAAAGTGTGCCTTACAGTATTCTTCTTTCTGCTTGTGTGCAAAGCCAGGAAACACAATGCATTGTGAGAGTAGAAACAGAAACATTGGGGATGTGCCAGATAGTTTTGTGCTCTTTTTTTTCCCTTCTTTTTTTTTTGTGTGCAATTTATCACAACCATCAACATTGCCTTCCGGTGAAATGGGATGCTGGTGGGCGTAAATCGCATAACTGGCAATGTCCAAAAGGGGGGTGGATCATCCCACAATTTGGGTTGGATCACCCAAAGAACTGTCAAGGACTTCACGTCAGGCTGCTTGCCACACATGCAGGGACCACTGTTACAGTACTGCCTGCATGGTTCCTGGGTGCCTACGTCACATGTGCGAGTGGTGTAACTAGCCAAATGGCACAAAACCACACATATCTTTGAATATGTAGCCTTTCAAGCACAAACACTGCACTTACAGACTCCTACCGCGATGGCCACTTCCAAAAACAGAAGTGATCATGGAGACTGGAAATTCTCTTTACTTGTGCTATAGTGCCTTCAGCAGTGCGCAAGTGTGTCTAATGATGGACTTGCACAGACCCCTGGTGTCCCGAAAAACACTAGAGAACAAACAAGTGAAGTGGATTTGGTGGTCTTATTTGAAATATGTATTCCTGCAAAAAATGGGGGGATTTAGGTAGAGAAAGTATAACATGCGACCATTTTTAGAACAATTTTTCAGTATGCAGTAAACTTATCAAATGCATTGCAACTAGATTTGTACACAAATCGTTTTAAACTTTGCCATTTCTCATAAATGAGAGAACATTGAACAGGTCTATGAAAGCTTCCATTAAAATATATTACATATGAAAGATTTTTCCATCCACATCAATTATATTGTAAAGCATATTTCTCAAAGTTATACCTATAAATCTCTCCACTAAACCACTAGTTTATAAAAGTGATGTACTAAGATTAGATGTTTTATATGAAGAAGTCTGCACAGTTCTTTTGTGACCTTAGTCACACTGTTTATCCACATCTCCTTAGCTATACCCACCCTAGTAAACAATAGCTCCTTTCTTATGAGTTTTGCTGAGCTTTTACCTAGAACAACTACTTCCAGATAGAGATATGCATAATCCAGATGACCATAATATACCGATACCCTGTTGCTGACTTTAATATTTCTCCTACCAAGCCTACAGCCATGTTTTCAAAAGAAACCTTAATTATAGGTACAGGCACTAATGGGCTACACATAAATCCTCCAGCAGAGGCTGTGAGTTACAATATCAGTGAAAATCCCTGGCCAATGTTTTCTTAGCTCCTAGAAGCCCTCCCAGTTCGTGGCTAAATACAAAATGTAATACCAAATATCAAAAGGTCATGGGTACCAATAGTTGCTTAGCATCCATACCTTGCTACAACCACAGTTGGACTTTCTTGGAATTACCTGGAGTAACCACAAGACATAACAAATTGTCTGTGTCTGTGCTATTACCTGTCTCATCCTATTTTGAAAAGTTGGCCCCCACTAACAATGGCATTGGCCTCTGGTTCAACCACATTTTGATGAGGAGTGTCAAATTTAACCCCTTAAGGACACATGACATGTGTGACATGTCATGATTCCCTTTTATTCCAGGAGTTTGGTCCTTAAGGGGTTAAACATTTAAAATTATGGTTCTTTGTCAGATAAATGCTTCCTAAAATGACATTTTTGTACTCCTACTGTAGAGGTCACTCCAAGGCACGCTATGCTTTTAGCCTTTAACTTGATATAATGACATGGTCGTAACAGGCCTTTTAAGGATCTCCACCTAAATGATGTAGGTATTGCTTGCCCATTCTTGGCCATCCCACCCTATCTATAGAGCTGCAGAAGGTATACCTCCATATCATCTGCAGACTGCAGCTATCTTTTGTAGGTAGGTACTAGCCCAGATCAACGGGAATCCTTGTCAATTCCCATCACAATCATAGTTCAGCCTCTCAGATGTAACTTGAATCTCTTGTTGCTAACTATGGGTGGTATTTATCTCTTGATTACATTTTTTTAGGCAAGAGAAATTTTCTGTTTAGATATCTGTTAAGGTAAGGTTACATGTCTCCTAAAATGTCTAAGTGAATAATTGAGTGTGGTATAATGATATCATATGGCAAGTAGATAAACTGAGCGAGTTTGCATGATGTCTCGAGAAGACAAAACCAAGTGTGCAGACAATCTCTAATCTTGGAGGAGGGAAGTTAGAAGATAACACGGGATTTAGTATGGCACATGGAGAACAAGATGGTGAAGGATGAAGGCATGGAATAATTGAGTGATTATTAAAATGTTTATATAGGAAGTATTGATATTATACTGTAACCTATTTTACGTATCTTAATGCACAGATCTAAAACAAAATCCAGGTGCATCACTAGGCATTACTTATTCCTGTCCTCTGATAATATATTCCACTCCTTATCTAGAACATTGTGTTCAATCATGGTAAAATTTTATTTTTAACAACCGATGATCTAATATCTAGGTATACTCCTGCCAGACTTATCTTTTAAATGAATAACTTGACTAATGGATATTTAATTATGTGTTGAGTTAACCCTTGTGAACAAAGTTATGTTTTGTCCTTACTTATACCTTTTGAAGAACAAATGGTATTTTTTTTTAATGTGTCTCTACAATTATTGACTTCATAGAATTAATATGTTATCTGTGAAATAATTTGTTCTCAAAAAAGTGTGTATAAACTGCTCCCTCACAACTGTATTCATTACTGCATGCTCACACCCTGAACCACTCCTGCCATCCCTGACCTTAGATAAACCTAGGCTATAATTTGTATATGTCATGGTATTTATTCAGGTTTGAAAAGTCAGCAGTTAATAGAGATTTAAAGTTTCAACAAATATCATGGCGTAATGGTAAAAATCTATGAACTCTGCATTAGGTCTAGTGAAACAGAACTCTGTATTTGCATTTTTTAATTGCTTTTATATGTACAGAGCAGACCGTAATTATTTGGACAGTATTAAGTGGTGGTGTAGCTGTGTATTGGTTTGATAGCTCATTTTATATATAGTTCCTCCATTTTTGGTAAACAATTGTAATTAGACAAATGGCTGCCGAGCTGTGTGCTGGACAGACAAGGCTCACAGAATTCAAAACTTTGTGTTCACTTTGTGTTCAAGGGAGCTAACAGTATGTCATGAGTGGTATTATGATTTATTTTAAAATTCTAATCAATTGTGCAAATTACAGAGTATTATCTGCTAACTGCTAAACAAGAACATGCTGTAAGGTGGATGTATGGAAATGATTAATCAATAATAGATTTTAAAAAAAAAATGCAAATAGATATGTAATGTAATTCTGTACACTTGATAATTACAGTAATGTATGCTGGGTATTGGATCAGATAGTTGCATTATGCAGGGATCGGCGGTAGTTGCTTATATATGATTATTATTATTATTTAAAAATAATAACAATATTACTGTCAATTAGAAGCCTTACTAACAAGCTAACAAACTAATTATGTAATTTATTGTTTTAGAGCAGTAGTGCCCAAAAGGTAGATCCCCAGATGTTTTAAAACTATAGTGTCCATGATGCTTTGTCATACTAAAGGCATGCAAAGCATCATGGGAGTTGTACTCTACAACATCTGGACATCTACCTTTTGTGCACCGCTGCACTAGAGGCACTTCCGAGTGGTTAGGTGACATCTGGGGATATACCTTATGGGCACTCCTGTTTCAGAAACTTCGGTTGTCATTTGTCAATATGCATATCTGTGTGGAATACTACATCATATATCTCCCACATGCCCCTATTTAGGGGGAGCAGTCCCTATTTTGATTCCAAATCCCTCTGTCACTCTGTTCTAGGAGCTCCATGTTCTTGTGTCTGAGTGTATTACAGTCTCCACAGCACAATACTCACAGTAATATGTCCTTAACCCCTTAAGGACACATGACATGTGTGACATGTCATGATTCCCTTTTATTCCAGAAGCTTGGTCCTTGAGGGGTTAAACTATAATAACTGTGTAAATAAGACACTTTACTGTTTTAAACTACCTTTTTAGTTGAAAAAAATCTTATTAGTAAGTCACATAACATTTCTCAGAATAGCCCTGCCTCTGATCACACCCCCACTCACCTTTCTAAAATGAGTGTTCCTCTTTGTCCATTTGAAATTTTGGGAGCTATGTCATTATAGTGTATAGTGGAGATTTCCAATTTTCTCAATAAAAGACTATGTTCAAATTGATACTATTCATTATGGTAAATGGAGTGATGATTTTGGCAAATGTAGTAAAATTACAGACAATACAAGTTGTCCTTTTCAATTGATAACATGTTCAGTCTCGCCCACCGGCCAACGGAGTCAGAAGGAGGAGCGGCGCGGAGGAGGAAGCAGCGACGAGGGACATCGTCGCTGCCTCAGGTAAGTTACTGAAGGGGTTTTCACCCCTTCAGAAACCGGGAATTGGGGGGTGGGAGGGAGAGGGAACCTGCAGTGCCAGGAAAACGGATTGTTTTCCTGGCACTGGAGTTTCCCTTTAAAGAAATTGTCCAAGGCGTCAGTGTGGCTCAAACAGCCACAGATGCAGCCCTGGGTTCGCTGCAAAAGCAATGCAGCTCCCTGACAGCACAATTATATGGAGGACAGGGCCAAAGCACGCAACATGAGGATTCGAGTGATACCCGAATCAATCACTAATGCTGAGCTACCCCATTATTGCCAACTGCTCATAGCCACTCTCCTTCTGCCTAAACAAGTAAAGCAGCTGGGAGTTGAATCCTGCTTTCGCCTCCCCAGGGCTAATAAAGCACCCAAAGAAGCCCCTTGTGATGTGCTCATAAAGTTTGTTCGGGATTCTGACTGGGAGGTCTTCATGGGAGCCGCAAAAGGTTCTCCCTTGGTGCCCTTTTGAGGGGGCACACGTAGCATTCTTCAGGGACTACTCCAGGCACACCCTGACGTGGAGGAGGTCTTTTAGGCAAGTCATGCAGCAGCTCAGAGAGAATTCCATCCTATATAAATGGGGCCCACACTGATTGCTGGTGGAAAAGGATGGCAAGATGCACACTTTCTTACACCTATCCGAGGCTCCCACTTTCTTCCAGTCTCTTGGGTTGCCGACCGAAGCCCTGCAAGCAGAACCGGGCCCATTGTGGACTGTTGCCAATACAGCACCTCTGACCTACCTGCCTGAAGTCAACAGCTGTTGATATGCTGCAACTCCATGTTTATACAGGGAGTGCAGAATTATTAGGCAAGTTGTATTTTTGAGGATTAATTTTATTATTGAACAACAACCATGTTCTCAATGAACCCAAAAAACTCATTAATATCAAAGCTGAATATTTTTGGAAGTAGTTTTTAGTTTGTTTTTAGTTATAGCTATTTTAGGGGGATATCTGTGTGTGCAGGTGACTATTACTGTGCATAATTATTAGGCAACTTAACAAAAAACAAATATATACCCATTTCAATTATTTATTTTTACCAGTGAAACCAATATAACATCTCAACATTCACAAATATACATTTCTGACATTCAAAAACACAACAAAAACAAATCAGTGACCAATATAGCCACCTTTCTTTGCAAGGACACTCAAAAGCCTGCCATCCATGGATTCTGTCAGTGTTTTGATCTGTTCACCATCAACATTGCGTGCAGCAGCAACCACAGCCTCCCAGACACTGTTCAGAGAGGTGTACTGTTTTCCCTCCTTGTAAATCTCACATTTGATGATGGACCACAGGTTCTCAATGGGGTTCAGATCAGGTGAACAAGGAGGCCATGTCATTAGATTTTATCTGATTTTATACCCTTTCTTGCCAGCCACGCTGTGGAGTACTTGGATGCGTGTGATGGAGAATTGAAGGATGCAGACTTCTTCCTGTACCACTGCTTGAAGAAGGTGTCTTCCAGAAACTGGCAGTAGGACTGGGAGTTGAGCTTGACTCCATCCTCAACCCGAAAAGGCCCCACAAGCTCATCTTTGATGATACCAGCCCAAACCAGTACTCCACCTCCACCTTGCTGGCGTCTGAGTCGGACTGGAGCTCTCTGCCCTTTACCAATCCATCCATCTGGCCCATCAAGACTCACTCTCATTTCATCAGTCCATAAAACCTTAGAAAAATCAGTCTTGAGATATTTCTTGGCCCAGTCTTGACGTTTCAGCTTGTGTGTCTTGTTCAGTGGTGGTCGTCTTTCAGCCTTTCTTACCTTGGCCATGTCTCTGAGTATTGCACACCTTGTGCTTTTGGGCACTCCAGTGATGTCGCAGCTCTGAAATATGGCCAAACTGGTGGCAAGTGGCATCTTGGCAGCTGCACGCTTGACTTTTCTCAGTTCATGGGCAGTTATTTTGCGCCTTGGTTTCTCCACACGCTTCTTGCGACCCTGTTTGCTATTTTGAATGAAACGCTTGATTGTTCGATGATCACGCTTCAGAAGCTTTGCAATTTTAAGAGTGCTGCATCCCTCTGCAAGACATCTCACTATTTTTGACTTTTCTGAGCCTGTCAAGTCCTTCTTTTGACCCATTTTGCCAAAGGAAAGGAAGTTGCCTAATAATTATGCACACCTGATATAGGGTGTTGGTCATTAGACCACACCCCTTCTCATTACAGAGATGCACATCACCTAATATGCTTAATTGGTAGTAGGCTTTCGAGCCTATACAGCTTGGAGTAAGACAACATGCATAAAGAGGATGATGTGGTCAAAATACTCATTTGCCTAATAATTATGCACACAGTGTATACCTATGTTTTGTTTTAACCTCCTGTTTCTTATGACTCCTTTACAAGATGACCGATAAGTTTATTTTCAGTGCATCTTAGTTTACAAATACTCGCACCCGTCAACTGGCTCCGTAAGCTAACGGCCAGACACCCTGTCTAGATAATATCCCCACACACACACTTTTTATAGGGACGTGCACTGCTCCTTCTCATTTGCACAAGCAAACATTGGCACCTTCCGAAGCTGACCTACCCGGCCTAAATCCATACCAGCTAACCAATAAGAAGGTCCGAGGTCGTTGACAGCTCTCCTGCCCGAGCATTCGTTCTTCATTATCTGCGCCTTAAGTAATTATTTCTGACATACACTATATTTTTAACGAATCAGGCGCATCCCGCTCCTGCAAGCAACCTCCAGCCCAAAGTTTCACCTAACATGGTTCAGACACGAGGAACTTTAGCATGATAAAAAAAAATGGGTTAACATATTACCTGTGTTGTTGTACTCCATACCGAATATTTTTTTTATTGTTTGTCTAATATCTCTTCAGTACTAAATGTAATGCAATGTCTATGCATACCCGCAAAAATAAAGAATTACACACACAAAAGAAATGCTGGTTTTCACTTGTGCCGAAAATTTAATTGTTTGAAGTTTATAAAGTATTGGGTGTAAAAAGTGTTTCGTACTGTGTCGTGTGTATTTGTCTTTGTTATTGCTGTTATAATACCGTATACAATCCCAGACCTTAAAACTTAGTATTTGTTTTTCTTTCAGTGACATTGGAGCAGTTCTCATTAGCGGTGAAAGCGTGTCCTGTGCCAGAAGATCAGAGCCTGCTAATGGAGGTATACAGGAATTCCCCTAACAATCCGTACCTGTATCTGTGTATTATTATTGTTTTACAGTAATTTATCTAAGAAGTAAAATGTCTGCAGCGAACCACCTAATGTAGATAACATGCAGAAATAAACAAATGTTACATATATATTTAGTCTTACCTTCTCAGCTATCACTAGCTTCCCACTAGCTTAATGGGACACACTAGCATCAAAACAACATTAGCTTAATGAATTCTAAATTAAACGGACTGGAAGTTAAAACAGGAAGTTAAAATGTTCGATATCTCTTTACAGGAAGTGTTTAGGAAAGTAGTATAAGTCACATGCAAGGAGGTGTGACTTACACCACTTTAGGAGATATAAAGTGATGTATCTCCTAAATGGCAGAGAATTGAGCAGTGAGACTGCAGGGGCATGATCTACACACGGAAACAGCTTCATTAAGCTTAAGTTGTTTTGGTGCCTACAGTGTCCCTTTGAGATAAGACAGTACTCAAGACGTCTACACACCGTAACAATTTAATTGAGATGAGGTTGTTATGGTGCTCGTAGTGTTCCTTTAAAAACTCTTATTGGGGTGAGGTTTACACTAGTTTTACATAAAATCTTTTCTTACCTCTACTGTTTGTCCATGCAGTTGCCACCACAGTTTGCCTGAAAAGTATTATGCACATACACAGTGTATAACCTTCCCATAGTGCCCTGCATGCATAGTGAGGGTTTTTTGGAGGGAATCATCGCAATGTTTTGAATAGCAGTGTAGGTTGGTTGTCTGCACAACCTTCCATTACATGCAAATCAAAATAAATTTTTAAATGTATAAAAAGGCAGCTAACTAAGATATAGCTAGCTACCTATTAGAAAATGCATTTTTCTGCCCTCCATTAAAATGCATTTTTCTGCCCTCATTACGTTTTATTTATTTTTTTATTTTGTATTTTTGCAGTGCATAAGAATATTACAACAAGCTTGAGGTACCCCGATGGCAATCCTCAGACATATTATTATGTTTCACATTTGGGGTAGTTGAGAACACATGCACAATTTTATTTTTAAACAAGCTAGCGTTGGGTATTATCGAGTGTCTATTGCTTAATAGGCAATGGGAATAGATGGAAAACGAGTACGGCATGCTAAGATAGGTAGGTTAAACAGTCCAACTTAGAGAGATATACATAGGTTGATGGTTTTTGGTTGTAATAAGCTGGGTAGCTGCAATAACTGTGGGAGATGATTTCACCCCATAGATCCCCATAGATAATCATGGATATGCTTAGTGAAGTGAAGATGGCACATCACAGAGGCTTAGTTCACGGTTTTGCAGTACACATGCTGAGTAGAAGTGGGTCCCAGGGACATATCTGTCAAGTGTCCTTTTGGATGTCTGCTTATCTGATAACCTCCATGGGCTTAGTGTAGTCCTGCTGTATGCCGGCTGTCTGTGTGTGTCGCGATTTCATCACGACTGACCGGGAGGCGCTGTACGGCACACCAGGGAGAGGATGAGGTGTCTGGCGATGGGAACCGGCTCCCTGGACCAACTTGAGGGTAGGTTTTTGCGGGTGAGTTGCCGATGTCAGCCACTGTGCTGTGAGCGCAGGCTTGATGTGCCTCCATCTCTTCTGCCCGCGTAGGGCCTGCTCCCGAGTTGCAGCCGAGGCCCTGCCCTTGGTTTCCAGAGGCAACTGTCGTGCTGGGACACTATGTGACGTGGATGTGATGTGTTGTGATGAGTGGGGCCACAGTGTGAGGATCGGGATCACCCCCACCAGTCCAGAGGTGGGGGAGAACAGGGCCATTTTCACCTAAATTCTGACTGCTTGTAGGGCACTGTTAGGTAGGCTAGCGGAGCAGCGATCGTCCTATTCACTCACCGCAGGAGTAGGCCTCATCTGGGACAATGAAGATTTTTCCTCCTAGGGACTAAAACCCCAAGAGCAAGCCTCGCCTCGGATCCAGTCCTTCGGCACACTGAGGGTCACAGCTGCTGGTCGGCAAATAGGCTGAAAATCGTAGGTTATAACCTTAAAGATTAATAGATTGCAGGAGCTGATCTCTCTTGTGATCATCCAGCATGGTGGTCCGGCCCCGGGAGTGTAGAATGTGTGTGCATGCTAATTTTGAAAAAAAATATATATATATATGTATATTTGTTTATTACAGATGAATAAAAGCTTCCACATGTTTGTTTGTTTGTGAGTACAAGAAATTAAATGACGTAATATGAACTAGTTCTCCAATGCTCACTCCTTATATCCTAATAAACTATCACTTGTTAATGTCTAGCTAGTGCTGTCAGTTACCCCAAATATACTCTAATATCCATGCTGAATACATTGAATAAGTGGCATTCTATCAGGACCTAAATGTGCCAACTTCACCCCAAATACCAGGAAATCTTTCTTTTGACGTGTTAGTTTGAGAATAATCCTGGGTAATACCTGAGAGATTCTGGGTCTTTTTTGGATGCATATCTGCTTTATTCAATTGTTTTTATTTTTTTTAAGAAAACAATAGCTGTCATCCGCTCTTTCCCCAATGATATCATCCAGCTTTCAAGCTGATTGTCGAATCCAATGCCCCTCATACAGGAGCATTGGGGACTGATGCGCATGTGTTGCAAGTGCTGCACACTCATCCAAATGCTTCTCATAGGAAAGCATTGAATTTACTGCCCAGGGCCATTGAAGGGGCTGAAGGGTCCCGAGCGCGCAGCCCACTTATCGCACACAAGAGTTCATACCTGGATATATTTGACCTGGACCTGGACCGGCTAAAGGATTCACCAAGTATCTGCCACATCTAACATTACCAAGCAACAGAGGAGGAACAGTTTATAATCCATAACGAAGAAAGTCATATTTGGGACTGGATGTTCCCTTTTTCAGCAGAACACATTGGTGAGATCGAACCATATACAATAGTGTGTACACACTGGTGACTGTAGATACATTTTTCATTCATTTTTTCATTTTTCTTTTGTTTTTTCACTCATTTTTTTTTTATCATTATTGTATATATTGTATATACTGTATATACTTTCTTGTCCATATTGGTCTATATCCCAGATTGAGATTTTCTCACACTACTATAATGTTTATCATATCTATATGAATTTAACTCTTGAAAGGATATTGTGTATTTTACATGACATCACACTGGTTGCCATAGGATACTTGTCATTTACAGTATCTATCTTTTCATCTTTTTTTGTACATATCTATAATTTATATGAAATTGCTTCACTATCCATGATTAAATACGTACAACTTTTTTTGCATTTTTTTAATTAAGGATTCTAGACTTTTTTTAATAAACAATAAATTAGTAAATTCAAGAAAAGCAAAACACAAGATTGGTTTACTTGTTGATTACATGTTTTCTCACAGATTGTTCTGATTCCTAACTCATCCCTACCACTCATGGTTATCGTCAGATATCCTACAATAGCTCAGTTCTATATAAACCCAAGTTACATGGTAATCACCCTGAAATGTCACACATTAGACAAATTCACATTAGTATTAGAATCACAATTCTTTCCATATAGCCTTACCTACTATTAATGACTAACCAACTGTGGCAGACCGCCTGGCACCTCCACTGGGTACCTCCGCCAATCATGCTTACTAGTGCTCATGGAGTACCATAAGCACTGCACCGGACACCATAACCACTGTAGCCGCCGCAGCTTAGCTAGGGTCTCGCCGTCCCTTCCCACCCTGGACCGAACACCTGGATCCAGCTCCCAGTGGGAAGACCTCTCCTACAAGAGAGTATCGCTGTATAGCCAGTAAAAGATCAAGTGATATAGCAGTGTAGCTGTTCCCCCCGCCCCCAACACACGAGCCAATGCTTAATGCTGGGAGTCATCTGTTTTATTCAGGGCCACACATGGCCTTTATGCAATAGCCCATGCAAGGGGTTTCCAATACAAGGTATATCCCTCTCAATCCTCAATACAACTTTAGAAAAAATAGGATATACCTCCCAGTATCTCTCCTTTGTGCCTGAGAGATAATTATCTGAGAAGCAAACATATAATTAAATTATCTCTCCGGTACAAAAAACATACAATTTACAGACATCCCAAAAATACCCTCAAAATCTATAGAAACCCCACACAAGTTACATTCTTGCATATATCCGATCTGGGTGACCAACATTTCCTTTCTTTTTCTCCTAGATTACTTAAATGGGCGGCCCCACCAGGCTTAGCTCAGTGTAGGGCTTTCTAGCTTTAAATCAGTTTATTTACCCTCGGATGGCGGCAGGGCTCTCATGGTACCATAACTACTACTGAAGGCTGTCCTTGTTGTGGTGATTGGAGTGTTCCTTTCGATTATAAGCCTTTACACCCTACCGCATTGGGGATTTAGGGAACTTCACTTTTTTACCCGTTTCTTAATTATTAATTTCGTTTTAATTAGTATCTCTGGGTAGAGCCTATTCCTTGAGCTATGTTCATATCAGATGCCAGCCTGCAACGCATGATAGTCAATGTCCAGAACTTGACATGAAGTCAGCCACAACGCGGTGATTTACACTGCTTAGTAAATTGACTTGAACATTTCTATTTATCCCTCTTATTTACAGTGTGTGCCCTGGTTGTGCGTAGGCCGAACTTGATTGTGATGTAGTTTGCTAATTTTCATTACAATTCAAAATGAAACTAGTAACATAGTAAAATGCTAACTCAACTTATAGGTATTTTTTTATGTTTTACTCAGAGGTGCAGTTCACCTATAAGCCATTCAGATAGTTAATATGCTTTTATCTGGCGAATGTGTTGTTCCCTTTAATGATTTTTATGAGTTTTCTTGTCTCTCAAAGTAGACATTTTGTAAAGCTTCAGTCCACAGAGAAAATGACTTTTAAAATGCCTATCCTAATTCTCATTATGGTAACTATGTGCCTAGTTTTAAATGCAGAAGCAGAAATATATGGGGATGTTACATAAGTAAAGTAGTTGTTTTTGTTTTGTTGTATTTATTTATTTATTTGACATCTTCCTCATTATTAGTTTTTCTTTTAATATTTTTTTCAGTCATTTCTGTCACTCTTGAAATATTATTTTAGGACAAAGAGTTAAAGACTAGATGTGGGAAAATATATTACCTTCCAAAAGAGGAAACTGGTTTACCCTACTTGCAAAACTCTTTACTCACATTTCAAGAATAAAGTAAACAACTGCTTGTTAGGTAATATTAATTCACCACCAAAACGTATGACCGTGTTTTACTCCTCTTAACATCAAAGTAAGAACATGCTAGGCACCTGCTCTTTTATATGTGTGTGGTTATATACACGCATGTGGCTAGACACGCTGATAGCAGGCACCTGCTTTGTAATGTGTGTTGTAGATGTGCATGTGAATATAGACACTGATTAGAATTTTGGTTTGACGTTTTGAGCATGAAGTCAATTACTGGGGTCAAGCGAGGGCTGGAATCTTTTTTTGTCTGAAGGGGAAGTATAAACGAATGTTTTGTTTTTTTTGTTTGTTTTTTGCGCACAAAACTCATCGATCACACAGATCAGTGTGGCTGGTCCTACACACATGCAGCATGCAATAAATAAAGAGCTCACAGATTGAAGCTGCAGGAGTTGCAAAGTGCGTCCTCGTATATCCCTGCAACCTGCATCAGCGTGGTCTCCACAGTATGGAGGGACATTAAAGAGATCTGTGCATAACTAACAGACACAGACTCTCCCATTGCCACCAATAACATTTCACCCTGCAGTCACTGGAAAACATCTCCAGTGTAAATAAGGATTAAACCGGTAGGTGCCTAGGGTCCAAGGGTTAAACAGTAGCCCCAGAGCCATGAAATGGCATGGCCTGGCCTTCTTAACCATCCCTATGTGATGGGGGGTGATCTGATATTATTCTGCCTGGGGCCCTGTGTAATCTTAATCCTTATCTGCTCCTCTGACATCATACAAACAGGGTGTGTTCTGGCAGCCTGGTTCTCCCCAGAACACTGCAGTCTGCTAGGCCTGGCAATCAATGATAGCCTAGGCCACAAATCCAAACAAAATGGTTTCATTTTCAATCAAATGTAACTTACTTTAAAAGTTTTTATCTCCTGCTCTGTAAATTGAACTTTAATTACATGCAGGTAACCCTGCAGGATCTAGTAAGCTAGTAACAGAGCAGTAGATAAGTTCTAAATTAAACAGAATTAGCAGTAAAGGTATTGTAAACATTAGATGACTCTTTACAGGAAGTGTTTAGCATCCGTATTCACACAAAGACCAAGTCATTTCTTCAAACTTGTTGTTATAAAATTAAAACTGTGATGATTTTGAGTAGAAAAAAGAGTTGGTTAATGCGTAAAAATAATTTTCTTGAAAACAATATTTTGGCATGTAATGTTGTGGACTTTAGTTTATGAGGTGTATCTAGATCTCTGTCATTTAGTGAGAAATATGGCCTCGGTGTAATATTTTTGGATAATCTTATTAAATGATAACTGTAGTATCCCTTTAAAAGTTTGAAAATGTATTTAGAAGGAAAACGGGCGCACTGGACGAGAAGGTGTTAAATTGGTCCTCAACTGACCCTTTTCTCTGTAATTTCAGAACATTATGTGGAGCCGTTTCTGAAAGATTAGATAAAACATGTTCTTGGAATAGAATGGCTCAAGAATGCCATAAACAAAATTCACTGGGTGATGACATCACGTATGTTTTCCTTTTTTTTTTTTAATTACTTCATAGTTCAGAGATGGCAGGACAAAGCAGATACCATTTTAACACTACTTTCACCAAGTGTTTGCACATACTACTAAGCTAATGTTGTAAGTATTTTATTATTTTTGGTTAACTTATGTTAAAACCGTGCACGAGACACAATTGTTCAAAAGAAGATATACGCCATTTGTTTAGATTCATAGGTGCATGTCTCCAAGGCTGGATGAGAGTAATTGATCCACCCAAGTGAAGGAAATAAGGTTTCAGTTTATTTGTGTCTGCATAGCTGAATAAACCAACTTATATGGAGATTTGCCTGGTTTTAACAGACAAAAGAACTGCAGCAGTATTTAAGTGGAAACTCTTAATACTGTTAGCTTTTACTGCAATAAAACACACATATTGGTATGTTGTGATGGCCCACATGTACAGGTTTCATGGGATTATGGAAAGTTACAGGCAAAATATAGTCAAATATAGGGCTTGCAAATTAAATTATTTGGTATTTTTGTTGAGCTGTAATGAATTATAGTGTATGCGTGTGTGTGTGTGTGTCTGTGTGTGTATATATATATATATATATATAAATAAAAGAAAAGAGCAAATGGTCCTTGCACAAAGACTGAAACAGGTATAAATGCCGGGTGCCAGCCAGGGTTGAGGTTATCCAAGTTAAAGAGAGGGAAAGCTGCACTCACGGTCTTCCATAAAAATCCAATTTATTAGGTATGCATTAAAAGATCGACGTTTCAGTCCTACATCAAGGACTTTCTTCAGGATCAAACCTAAAATACATGCATAATCATAACTAAATATATAGAGTGAAAAATAGACTCAGATGCACATCACCTGGGTGAGTCTATTTTTCACTTACTTTTCACCTATATATTTTTTATATCTATTAAATGTTAAGTTTTAATTAAATTCCTGCTAAACGGGACAATACTTATCTTTTTTTTTTTGTATTTGCAAGTCAATACAGTCCGGTTCAGGGCGATATATCTATATCCTAAACTGGATCAATACACTTTACAGGATCTGATACCGAGCAAGGCAAATCCAACTTTGGATGGCTCAAGAACGAAGACAAATATTCTGCAGTGGCTCAAGCAAAGTCCTGATCTTAATTCTACTGAGAATCTATGGGACAGTTTGAAAATTACAGTCTACAAGCGCCACCCAAGCAACCTGACAAATCGGCATGAATTGGAACCATTACTGCCAGTCGGTGTGCAAAGCTGGTAGATATACCAAAAGACTTGAAGCTGTCATTGCAGCAAACTGTGTTTCTCCTCGATACATATAAATAGGAGAAGCTTCAAGAGTTATGCAAGCAGCATATTTTAGAAAGAAAGCACCTAATCACATAAATGTGAAAAGATGCCACCTGGACCTACTTAACAGTATGATGTTATTTATAGGATTCCTCTAGCAAAGGATACAATAATAGCAACCAAGAGATCAGGCACACACAAAAAATTACAAAATAAATGTAATAACATAAAGATACAAGCTTTATAAAGCTTCTCCTAAAGTTAACCTATGAATATAATCGGTAAAGGTAAGGAGCAAATCTGTAGATTAAAGTGAGCAAAGCTTTAATCATCTGGCCGATATGCTCACAATCATCAATCCTGCATTAATCAAATCCCACTGCTTATGAAAAATAATCAAGCTATATATATATATATATATATATACTATCCTTTGCAAGTTATATGCAGGGGTAGAGAGTAAAATCTGAGCTAATATAGTGTCTCTCTTGAACCTAAAAAAATATATCAAGTATCTATGAAAGTAATAAGAAGTAAAAAGACAGATGGCAGTTAGAGTAAGCCTCTCTCCCTGTAAAAACTCGCTAAATAGGTAAAGTGGAATAGATAGCAAGGAAATAATTAAATCATAATGCGTAAATCAAGAGTATCACCAAGTGTGTCAAACAAAAAGTGAAGTGCCCATAAAAGCAGAAGAAACCCGACACGCGTTTCGGTGCCCAGCTACGTGCACCTTTGTCAGTGGCAAAAGATATAATGAGCCTGATCGCCTTTGTAACTATGTAAGTCACGTGGGAGTAAAATCGAGGGAGCCAATCAGATAAGTAGATGTCACCAGTGGACCTGGTTATGAATCATATTATGTCTTCGTAGTATTTTAGCATATTTTAGTTTTTCTTTTAAATAAAATTCCTAATTTTGGCTTTACAAATGTACTTTTAGAGCAGATTAGTTTCCAGTTAAAAAAATATAATTTTTGAATGTGTAATGTGTAATCTAGAAAAATGATAATGCTCAAGGGGGGTCATAAAAATTGTGCATGGCACTGTATGAAAACCAGCAGCTGGTTGGTTAACAATTTATTTCAGGCAATGTGTCTCTGCTGTGACTTATAATTATAGCTAGTTTTCTTCCATTTATCTTCCAAAGAAGCCATAAGGGTTTCTTTGGACTATGTCCCAGTGACTTCCCTTCAATGATATTTTCAACTATTAATCTGCTGCCAATTAAGAAAATCTGACTTCATTATTTATTAACCTGAAAATCCCAGACTGTATAAATGAGATAATTGTCCCTTTGAAAGAATATAATGTATAGTTTTATTTTTGTATTTAAAGCACATTTTCACTAGACATTTTGCATTCATATATAGAGCCACAGACATGTTTTATTATTTTATCTGATTGCATTTTAGCAATAGTCCAGATCAGCCATTAAGATTTAATGATGCATGTGATGCTACCTGCCATGGTCAATTGAACAACCTGTTTGCACGGAACTTATTTTATGAGTTTTTTTTTTTTTACTTTTAATTTTATAGTCTTACATCACAGCAAAAGAAAACCATGGTATAAACATGATCGATACTTTGAGATCTCACTTAACCGTATGCAGAACTACATGTAAACACCCACAAATTGATTTTTTACTATTAGGACCCTGGTGTAAGCAGCGTGGGAAACATGTGGTTTTCACTGCTTCCTCTTTTGCATTACCCACAGCGAATGTGCAGAGAGATCTGTGCCACCCAGATTGCCTGCTCCCTCCAGTAGGCCACCATGGAAATAAAAGGTTTCAGGAGGTAGAGAGACTTCAGGACCAAATGCTGACTGTCCCCCTGCAACTCTTTTTATTAAACCAGAGGTGAAGAAGTATTTCAACACCTGTTGCCGACCCATTCTCTCCCACTTCCCAGAAATTATAATCTAAACCTTATGCTTATGTGTCTTTCCTTATTTTATTTTTTTAATGCTTTATTTTTCTGTGCAATAGGGTTAACAAACAAGCCTGCGGTGCCACAATAGCAGGTACAAGCACATCAAAGCATACATTATCATGACAAGATTGAGTTGCACATTTTTTATTTTTTTTAATAAACAGGATATGAAGGTATGGTCAGTTATATCAGCATTTGTGGTAGGCATGTGAATGAGAAACAAAAGAGCTTAAACTTTGCCATTATAATAAATTAGGTTAGCATGCTAGGCAAACTAATGAAAAACAAATAATAACTTGAGATCATGAAATGTAAACAGATCCACAGAATTCTCAGGCATGGCATTTACATTGATTTAAAACAATTAAACAAGCTTATAGACAATAAAATAATATAAAAGCCTGATTGACCGACAGCAGAAACTTGGTGTGCTCACTAGTTACATCAGGTCAGTGTACCTGTGCTGCGCTCAAAAGATAACATGAGTTAGCAGAGTATGACTGGCAGGGAGGCAACTGGGAACCCATATGGATATAGAGGGGTAAAATGTACCCTACGAAGCATGCAGTAGCCTTTGCAAACTATGATTCACATTAAAGCTAGGTAAAGAAAATAGTGGCTTAGTAGGCTGCGGAAGGGACTAGATAGCGTTTGTTGTGGCCAAGACGGGTTCTGAACGGGGTCCGCCATGTTTTCCCTGCATGTGAGGTCCCCTTCAGCCTATACCCAGCATAGGAAAGGGTGTTAGTGATGCATGGAAGTGCTGCTGGGGCAAAATAGAGTCCAGCTGCGTGGGTCCCGGCTTCAGGCCCGCCCGCCCGCCCAGTGCTGCAGAGATCTGCATATATGTTGCAGGTAGATGCTGCCCCAGTCAGGAACTCTTGGAATCTCTGTGGCGTTGTCAGGATCCAGTGTTGTGAGGGAGGTCAACCTCTCGGCGGTTGAACAGGTCTCGGCTTCATGCAGGATCTAGGGAGAACCTGTAGGATCTTTCTGATTGGCACCGCTGCTTGGTTCAAACGTGCCGGTTTGCGGAGAGGCGGGAGAGGTCTCCATCTTCTGCGCCATCTTCCGGTTCCCTTCGTGCGAGGACCAGCGTGGTTGTAGCAGGGACGTGCCAGCCATTCTCCGCGTGAGTATACTGATGTTTTATCCTGCCGCTCCCTGCTTGCCAATTTCGCCCAGAAGGCATTGAATATGGCATTAAGACTTGTCAGGGTGTTGTACCATACTTTGCTGTTGTTGTAGTCGCACGTGGTGTCCATCATTGCACAAGCCTTTGTAATTTAAGGCTGCTCGTGTGGCTCTGCTGTCTGTGTCCGTTGTGGCCAGACTGCTTTGAGGGGTTGGACCGGAGTCACCCCCACCAGTCCTGAGGGGGGGTATGCGGGCAGTAAGTGGCTCTGTATCCCCGGCATATGGGTGAGGATAGCGGTCGTCTTCCCCCAGCTTCAGGCCGCAGACCTTGGGTTCACGATTGCGGGAAACACTAGTGTTTGGTATCAGGCAATTCACCAGGGTGCCCTTAACTTGGGTAGCGCACACCGGCATCTTTTTAGGCTTTAAGTCCATGAGTATTTCCCTATAATCAGCATGAACAGCGGGAGCCCCTCTACCATGCGACTGTTCAGCTTGCAGGTTAGGCCCCGCCCCATGCTTATGTGTCTGTGCACATTTTCCCCTTATTCTTTCTGCCGTTTTTCGTGTATATTTATTTGTTTCCTCTTCTGCACCATGCTTTCCTCTTATGCCATCCAGCAAATTATTTTTCCTCCGCACATTTACTTTTTCCTCTCTGAAACGCCATTCTTTCTTTCTTTTCTGTCACCCAGTTCCTCTCTCGTATCCAAATTCAACAAGAACATCTACTTACAAATAATCGGGACTACTATAAATTCTAAAAGGGCACCATAATACACCAATTTGTTTAGGGATGATCTAGAACAGAAACTTCTTAAACCTACAAATACTACCGCTACATGAATGATATGTTTATCATTTGGACAAAAAAAAAACTAAAGCAATTTCATTACTTTTTTTTAACCATTTCCACCCATTGATAAAACTTAACATGGACACAGCGCAGGGACCTTCTCAAATGGCACTCTCAACACATCTTCCTACAGAAAACCAAAACACAGAGTCTATCCCTGTCCTCTATCCCTGGTATAATTTTGGTATAAATCTGCCTTAACCATTCCATCATAGGAGCTGGGCTGCCAGTGACTCTAATTCACTGTTAAAACAGTTTAACAGCCAAGGACTTAAGGTACAATAACTATTTCAAGACAGGATGTTCTCTTTTGTGAGCTACATGACTTCATATTATATATTTATCAACCTTTATAAATTTACGTTTGTAGAGCTACCAAGGTTTTTAGACTATCTTCTCGAGTACAAAACTTCCATTGCCAATGATTAATAATATCTTCTTCTGTACATATAGAAGATGAGGTATTACTTAGACAAAATCATAGACGTCTAAGAGGAGAAAGAATGCACCATAGAGTGTAAGTATAGAGGAGCTAAATCAGTAGAAGTAAGTCTAAGAGGAGAACTCTACTCTGAGGAAGCAGATCGTGAAATGCAAGTTATCAAAAAACACACCAAAAATCTACCTTTCTAGAAGCTAATTTGAAAGCAAAGTGAAATGGGAAGCAAACACGAACCAATTTACAATGAGTTGCAAGAGAGATAAAATGCCAGTACTAGGATAAACAATAAAACAAAAAAATCACAAACAATATTCTAGACCCTTTAGCCCAGCCGGTTAGATGGATGAGATGATGTAATAATATATACCTGTTGTATTCTACTTGACGGGATTAAGTCGGCCTGTTACATTGAAGCACTGAGTAAATCTTGCTCTCCAACACAGAAGTTGTGTTTTCTAATGAATTCTTATCAGTTGGCATTGATAAAACTAGTGCGTTTTTTTTGTTTGTTTGTTTGTTTTAACGTAGTAAATGTTCCTGGCTTAACCTGTAACAGATCTTTATACAACAATGTTGGGAGATTATGTTTGTGATCTAGGTACAGTTGGTAAATATATGAACCAATGTCATTTTCTATACTGAAATGGAACGGATCCAGTACCTGTCTGATGAAATGCAATGTTGTTTATTTGTTTTATTTCTCTTGATGTATTAATAAGATCACTTTAAAGTGATTAAAGCTCAAATTGCTGGCTTGTGTCCCAGAAACTTACATCTTTGAAGTCTAATAAAGTAAAGTGGCAAAACTCTGAACAACCGTGCATTCTGTATAATTGCTATGTAAATAGTTAGTTGGACTTTCTCAGGCTAGGATGAAATGGCAGGAAGTGAATCACGCTTCCCCTTTTGTCTTGTGCTACATGATGAATTTGCACGTTGGAAATCTACCGTGGTCTGTCCGTAGAATGTCATGGTTTTATGAAAACGAAGATTAGATATTGGATGAATAAACAAACATCTGTTTTATTTTCTTCTTCCTGTAACAGACAGAGTGTTCAGGAAATTGAAAATTTCTGTGAATTTCAAATTTGAGGTCACAATTGCCAAAATGAAAACAGAACTGACTCTGAGAATTTAATTTTTTTTTTTTTTACTTTGCTGTTTTAGCCCAAATTTAGAAAATGTATCTTAATGAATTACACTGTTAATGTCCTTATGATACGTTTGCTTTGCCTAAATACATTAAAATGTGGCAGAAGTTGTGGCCAGGGATCAAGTCTATTCCTGAACTTTTTACTTGCATTTATGGTGAAATTTACATTGAAAAATAATTTACTACAAGGCCAAATTATTATATTTAAAATTAAAGTACTCTGTGGGCACTGTTACGGTTTCAACATTGAAGTGAAGTGGTTATAGTGTCTGGATGCTCCTGGTGCCTTTTATTCATTGTTAAAACATTTAATATGTTAATGCTGAACAAGAGGCCAACCCATCCCATATGTGCTTATTGAGCTAATGAGGAAGAATTAGCCTGGACAGCAATAATTGGCTGTTATTGGCTGAGAGTGTCAGATGACTGCTTTCAGTCTATAGCCAAGCCCAATTCTAGTATGAATTGGTATGGTTAAAAGGAAATGTATAATCTCTGCCTTAGCCATACTTCCAGTAGGTGGACAGGGACTCCTAATAAGTGTTAAACTATTTAAAATGGTTTAGCTCTGAATGGGTTAACACATCCAGGGGGATACAGACACCATAACCAATTCAGTGAGATGAAATGGTTATAGTGTTTACAGTGTCCTTTAATACGTCCATTATTCTCTTTTTTTTTTTTAAAGTTTTTTTAGACTTTGCATGCAGGAGTTAAAAAGCAGCTCATATCCACATTTTCAAGAAACACTCTACAAAAATCCAGGTCATTAAAAAAAATATATATATGGGGGCGGGGCCGGACCGCCGAGCTGGCTGGTCGCATGCAAGACCAGCTCCTGCAGCATAATATGAGAAACAGCGACTTTAACACGAAATTTGGCGCAAAACTGGCCGGCAGTGGTGGCCCTGGACGGGCAGAGAGCCCTGGGATCCAGGGTGAGGCTGGCCCAACAGGCTACAGTCCCCTGGAGGAGGAATCCTGCCCGACTCTCTTAAGGCCTACTCCGGAGGCGAGCGGGGCGGACGGCCGCTGCCCTGCCGCCTACTGTTCCGGGCTTAGAGTCGGACCCGTGGGGATGCCGGCCCTGTTCCCCCCCCTCTGGACCGGGGGGGTGATCCCGGTCTACACCCACGAGACCCAAACAAGCCTGCACCCTGACATCTCCCGCCCGTACTGCAGACCGCATGTCGGGCCCAAGATGGCCGCCAAGCTCCAAACCCTGCAACTTCGAGAAGATTTGGAAGCACAAGCATGGAAAAAACACCTCACGGCTCAACATACTTACCACGCATGGGAAGAAGGACGAAGCGACAGCTACTCGGCCCGAAAGGCACACAGCAAGGCGACATGCTCGCCGACGGACCCCCCGAGAAGGGAACTGCACTGCGGTACGACGCCACACACCACGCAAGTCACCCCCTCGCATCCGCACTCCTATACAGCGCTCCCACACACCTCAGAACCAACGAGAAAGTCCTGACCCAGGGGCCAGCCGATCCGGAAACCGGGTGAGCAAGCAAGGCAACCCGCAGGGGCTAGTCCCCGCCGAAAACAGGGATCCCATTCTGGAAACATGCCACATGGACTGTCACAGGGTCCGGGCCCATAAGGGGAGCCCCATAATAGAGACTACCTGCGGGGAAAACTGGGTTACTTCACCTATAGGCATCTGTTAAGTGCTAGCCAACTTTCCTGCTGCTTGCTTGATGGTGATAACGGCTTACTGCTAATCCAACGTTAAAATATACATGATTCCCACCCAGTGGTTAATCCAAGCTTATATTTACATGCTTTTCTGTTTTTATGCATAATGGGTACTTCTGCCTCTCTTATTCAAACAACCACAGGCAAGATCCACTTATGCATACTCACTGTAAACTACCTGTGCAGTTTCTGTTAATTTACAGGTCCTTATTACCTCACAGACGAGCATAGCCTAATAATCAATATGTTACACACTTTTAGAATACAGCGTGCAACTCACTATACATTCGCAATGAGTACTACTATACTGTTCAGCTTATTTTATTAACACTTAATAATCTGTGTACACTCTCATGCACAAACCATGCTTTCCTCATATGTCTCTTCTCTAACCAGGTCTCCATGACACGTGCAGCATGTTACCATATTTCAAACCAAACGTGAACCTTAACTGTTGTATTAGAGATCACTTAAATATTATTAAAAATGTGCCTGAATATTAGATGCCATAACGTGTAATACCATTGTTTACCTAATCTACCGGATGTCGCTGTTGTGGCACATACCGGCTGTCTGTTCATTCCGTGCACAACCAAAATAAAGAATTAAAAAAAATAAAAAAATATATATATATTAACAAAAAAATGGCAACAGCAAACGAGTTTAGTGCAGGTCTTCTAGTGAAGCATGTAGAAGAAACATGATTTGTGAGTACTTATATACAGTATAGTGCAGGGAGTCTGAGGTTAAACTGTTCAAGAATAGCAGCGGATCTTAATCCAAAACAAGATTCTATAGGATTTTGTTGTAAGTGGGAGTTCATTTTCTTCACATTCATACATACTTATATAGATGAAATCTTTATTTAAAAAAAAAATAAATATATGTATGTATATTTGAAAAGATGAAACTGTTAAGAACACGCTCCTTGATTTTAAAATGTAAATATAGTTGTTGGTTTTTTTGAGGGGGGGGGGAGAGGTTATCTGATCCCCCATTTTTGGGGGGGAAGGGTGTTTTTTTAAGTCACTCAGCCATATCTATATAGAGCAATTCTGCTTCCAAATACTACATTTGTAACAGGAAGTATGAATATTCCATTGGTTTCTATGAAGATTGCTCAGCATTTGGTACTTTGCACAATAATTGATCTATACACATGATCCACAAAATGTCAAGGAAAGTACTCTATGTAAAAAAAAAAAAATTTAAATGTTCACACTAAGCACCATAATCAATTAATCTAACAGAAATGGTTATGGTGCAGAGACATGGTCCCTGCAGCCTTCCTTTTTAAAAACTTTCTATCCCTTTTTTAAGGGACATGTCCATAGGCTGTTAATCAGACAGCTCTCTTCTTCACTGGCATCGGTTTTAATGCAACTTTTGTACCTGACATCAGCACTGACAGTACGCCAGCATGCCCACCCAATACACAGTGGACATAATTTCTCCCTGTAGCTGTCACGCATCCAGCAGTTGCTCTGGGCTAAAGTGGCATCGTAGAAGTTGCCTGCCTTTGTTGGACAAAAACTTCTGTCATGATCGGTGACATTCTGGATAATGCTAGCTAGGAGTTAAATATACATCTGATGTAATGGAATTGTGAGGCAACCACTTGCTAAACAGTTTATTTAGAATATAACATCCAGTGATTGACCGAGCTCGATAAGAACTTCAAACCACAATAGCATTATATAGCAAATCACCATTTAAGAGGTATAGAAATTAACACTTAGTTCCTTCAATAAGCCTTTGATTGGAGGCTCTGAGCCTGCAAACAGAGGGGGAAAGGAAAGTAGAGAGGGCGAATGGGATTGGGAGGAGGGAGGGACGGGAGACAAGAGCTTCAGCCTACAAGGGAGAAGCAATTACATCTGTCACCAGCATGCAGTGCGTGTTGACGACAGACTTAATTTATGTACGGAATTGACATTAGCCACGTGTGCTGGGGGTGCAACTAGCCCCTGGGACACAATTACAAATATCTCTGGATGTGCAGTGTTCGAAGCTGAAACACTGCACATCCAAACTCCTACCACCATAATCACTTAAAAAATACGTGGTGGTCATGGTGGTTGGAGTAACCCTTTAATTTAACATCAACACCTGCATAGTGAGGCAGCTGCTCTAATTAATGCAGAGGACAGTTCTTATTAGGATTTTTTGGACTGATTACCGTAATAAAATCCATTAGGACTATATATGTATTTTGGATACAGAAGTATTGACTAAATTTTTGCATACTCATATGCATGTATTACAGACACATTGGATTGCAAAATACTCTATTAAGGAAGCAACTTTTTTTTTGTATGTTTTCTTTTTTTTTTATTATTTACAAGACAAGACATATTTCCGAGAACCTTGAATATAGTCATTAGTAAGCAAAATCTATTTTTAGGGCTTTGGAACATGTCTACCAGAAGGATAGGCCCCAGGCACATTTGTTTTTGTGATGCAGGTGTCTCCTGTGGTTCTGCTTTTCCTAGAATATGTCTGTCGTTAGCGCTCCATGTGCTAGCTGAGCTTAATAGGTGTGAGAATGGGGTGTATGCGTGTGTGTCTTTAGCCCATAAGCTAGGCCCTGCACTGCAGAGTTTTGCTCACAGAGCCTCCTGATCGCCATGGTCCGTAGAGGAGGCAGGGAGTGGGTCCCCAGTTTCCCTTTAAAGAAGTCCTCAAGTAGACTTTGGTCACACCACCACCACCACAAACACAACATACACCCCATTCTCATACCTATTAAGCTCAGCTAGCACATGGAGCGCTAAGGACAGACTTTATATTCTAGGGAAAGCAGAACCACAGGAGACACCTGTACCACAAAAAAAAAATGTGTCTGGGGCCTATCCTTCTGGTAGACATGTTCCAAAGCCCTAAAAATAGATTTTGATTACTAATGGCTATATTCCAGTTTCTCTGAAATATGTCTTGTCTTGTAAATAATAAAAAAAACCATTAAAAAGTTAAAGAGATTCTATAGTGATAGAAATACAAAGTTGTAATTCTAACACTATAGTGCCCTCTGACACCCCTCCTTCGCATATTGAATCAATGCTTTTCTATGGGGATTTTACTGATGCTGGATGTCCTCATGCAGAGCGTGAGGACGTCCAGTGTCAGGTGAACTAGAGTCTGGTAGTCTCCTGGAAGTGCCTTTAGTGACTGTCTGGCAGACAGCAACTAGAGGCAGTCTTAGCACTGCAGTGTTTTACATTGCACCCAGATCACTTCAATGGGATGAAGTGGTCTGGATGCCTATAGTGTCCCTTTAAGATTTTCAGTGCTGAAAGACCTTCATATTATACAAAACTGAGCATGCAGAAACATTGCTTATTATTTAGGCACAAATACTATAAAATGCATAAATTGTGTGTTTTGTTTTTGTTTGTTGCTTTGACAGTAGGTGAGTATCGCTACATTTTTCATCTTTACTAATATCATTGTAGTACCTGTCGCATTATTATTATTTTTTTAACTTGTTCCAAAATGGAGACAAAATATGTTCTTGTTAAACAAACCACCAATCTTACATGTAATCTTTTTTTGTTTTTGTTTTTTGTTGTTTTTTTTTTTAAAGACAATTTTGGTTATTTTTGTGCACCTGTCAATTGTAAGCTTGATGACCGCTGAATTATGCAGATAAATGTTTAATCCAATATTTGGCATCTGCATATACCAACTGAGTGGAACTGAATGTAAAAAAAGAAGTTAGGTTTTAATGCTGACCCATTTTGTAAGTTGTGAACATTAGGAATTAAGTTGGTGGTAAAATTAATTGCGGAAATCAATCTATTGGCAGATACGACTCGATATTTTCTTGTGAAACAGATCTGCTGTTATATGTAGCTGTATATGTATTCCAAGTACAGATATAAAACTTTTTCAGTAGAGAATTATGATCTATTGCTGGGGTAGGCAACCTTTGCCACTCCATGTGTAATGGATTACATCTCCCCTGATACTTTGCCGGCATTATGGCTGTAAAGGCATTATGGACATGTCCTTAACATCTGAAGGTTTCATACCCCTGATCTATTGTATCATTCTGATTATGTACACATTGCATTGACTTCTGATATATTGCTAATGAAGTTGTTCTTATTTTCCAGTTTTGCCTGTTATATGGGACGAAGATTGTGTACCAGGAGAGAGCTTGGTACCTTGAGCATAAATATCTCACACCAGCAAGCAGCACACAGATCAGAAATCAAGTAAGTAGACTGCAGGAATCAGATGTGGGCTTACATTCCGCTTCTTTTATCAACACAACGTAAACATGTGAGGGATTTATAACAAGTGTTACTAAGGCAGAGAGTGTTAGATTATTTGTTATAATAATTGACTCTAATAAAGCTGTGGATGTTATGTAAGTTTGTATAAGCAGAACGATAATCACCTATTGATTTTGATGTTAAACTTTCTGTTCCATTTATTTGTATGTATGTTACCTACTGTACAATTTTTTGTAAACAAGCACCTCGAGTAAAACCGGTGTAAAATTGTTAAACCCTTGACGGATGCTATAGTGCTTATGGTACTTAAAGTATCCCTTTAAGATTACTTATTTAATGATTGGTGAATAATGCTGCTGCTTATTAACCACGGAAAGAAAAATAAACTGTGATTAGCAGAAACTTGAAACAAATCACAAGAGAATCTGTTAATACACAGGAAAGGATGAGTTTTTTCCCATAATTAAACTTTTGTTTTATTTTATCCTTTTCTTGAACTTACATATTTACCATCATCAAGATGCAAAAGGCCAGCATATAAACATGATATACACATAGGATTTATAAAAACAGAAGACAGAAGTTGGAAGAACGCGACTGATCAAATTCTCAAATGTTCCTCTTATTCTTATGGTTATATGGAATAATGAGATTAAAGGGTTACTCCAACCACCATGACCACTTCAGTGATTTGAAGTGGTCATAGTGGTAGGAGTATGCGTGTACAGTGTTTCTTCTTGAAACATTGCAAATATTGAGTTATTGGCACCTGTGTGCTGGGGGCTAGTTTCACCCTCAACACACGTGTCTTAGTCAGCCAAGAACCGGATGCCTAATGTCAATTCTGTGCATAAATAACATCTGTCACCAGTGCACAATGCAAGCTGAAGCTCATTCTCTCCTCCATACCTACACTTAATAAGCCCTCCCTGCCTCACCGTATTTAGTTTTTGTTTTTTTGGCAGGGGTGTGGATGGAGTGAGTTTGCAGCATTTCACAGAGGGACCAAATAGTAATTCCCCGCATTTTAACTTACAAAATATTTGTTGAAGAAGAAGAGTTACAGTAACCGTTTAAAGGTTTCCTACAAGCACCATGACCACTTCAGTGATTTGAAGTGGTCAAGATGCAAAGTGTCTGTCTACTATTTCAGTAAAAAATAGTGTACACACACAGATGCCAGAGGTTTAAGTCCACCTCCGACAGCATCACTAGCTAGTCTTAATGAGAGTTCTGTGCTGGCTAATCTGAATTATGTGCATAAAATACACCTCTTGTCAACAGGGCCGGACTGGGAAGAAAGTCCGGCCCAATGACAAGCACGCCCCATCACAAAGTGAGCATGTTGGTTCAATGCTCTTCCAGGGCAGACCATGCGCAAAGCTATAGCATGAGAAAAAGGCCCTGTATTTGTTCTTCACAGCACAAGCAAATTTAATAACATGCTTGCACATGCTTGAAATTTGTCTCTGATGTCAGAAGACAAAAATGCCACTAAAGATATTGTGCAGTTTTTGTGTGAGGGGTGCAGTGTGGGTGTGTGAGGGTGCTGTGTTTGAGTGAGGGTGCTATGTGTATATGAGGAAGCTGTGTGTGAGGGTGCTGTGAGTGTCGGGTGCAGTGTGTGTGTGTGTGAGGGTGCTGTGAGTGTCAGTGGTGCAGTGTGTGAGTGAGGGCGCTGTGAGTGCCAGGGGTGCAGTGTGTGTACGCGCGCCAGGGTTGCGATGTGTGTGAGTGCCAGGGGTGCAGTGTGTGTGTGTAAGTGAGGGTGCAGTGTGTGGGTGTTTGGGTGAGGGTGCTGTGAGTGCCAGGGGTGCAGTGTGTGAGTGAGGGTGCTGTGAGTGTCAGGGTGCTGTGAGTGCCAGGGGTGCAGTGTGTGTGTGTGTGTGGGTGCTGTGAGTGCCAGGGGTGAGGTGTGTGTGTGTGAGGGTGCTGTGAGTGTCAGGGTGCAGTGTGTGTGTGTGTGAGGGTGCTTTGAGTGTCAGGGGTGCAGTGTGTGTGTGTGCTGTGAGTGCCAGGGGTGCAGTGTGTGTGAGTGAGGGTGCTGTGTGTGTCAGGGGTGCAGTGTGTGTGTGTGTGTCAGGGGTGCAGTGTGTGTGTGTGTGAGGGTGCTGTGAGTGTCGGGGGTGCAGTGTATGTGTGTATGTGTGTATGTGTGTGTGTGTGTGTGTGTGTGTGTGTGAGTGATTGTTTGGAGGGCGTGTGTGCTGGGGTGGTGGCAGATTATTATCTATATTTTAATTTAAAAAAATAAAATAAAGAAGCATTGATTATATCCCCCTCTCTTCTTACCTTTAGCCTTGGAGGGGGAGGACCGTGCTGCCATCCCTGGTGGTGCTAGTGGTGAGTGAACTCTAGCAAGATAGAGCTCCTCCGGGTTACTCTCCTGCCTCCCTCCCTGTGGCCGCAATACACTACTTGTGGGCCGGTGGGGGAGATCTTTGATCTCCCCACCGGTCCGTCATGAAACACAGCGGGCCTGCGCTCGGATAGTGCCGGCCCTGCATAGACCGGCTAGGGAGATCCTGTGACCAGCATTTGCCTGATGTGCCTGATGTGCCCGATGGCCAGTCCAGGCCTGGTTGTCAACACACATAGTATGCTGGTAACAGATGTCCAAAGTTGGCACTGTCCCCTTCTCAGTGCTGCCCTCTGGCCCTTCCTGTCTCAAGCTCCTTTACTCCCTTCCCTCCCCTCATTAGCTTAGGCCCCCCGTTTCTATAATGCTTATGTTTTCCTGGCATTGACCTTGATTCAATATTTTTGGACCCGCATTTCAAAAGATTCATGTATCTCAAAATGATTGATTTTATCTTCAAAAATCCTCGTAGACATTAATGGTCCCTTCTGTAGATAAATCCTTTGAAAAGCGTTTTTTTTTTTTCTTCTTCTTCTAACGGATTTAAAAATCAAAAATATTAATTCAGAGTCATTGTCACTTCTCTTGACATTTATGTACAATTCCCAGTTTACCAAATAAACCTCAAGATGTTCCGTGTGCATACAGTAAACCATGGTAAAGCTACTGATTATTTATATATTTTTTTCGATAAGTAAAAAAATCTGACTTTACAGGAAACAAAATTTGAAACGGTACTTTGGCTGTTATTCATTGGACTAACATTAGACACAATACACCAACAAGGGACCATGAACCACATCTTACATAAATCCTCTGGTAGAATTTTTTTACAAAATGAAAGTGTGAATGTATTTCCTTTGTCACCATTAGAAGTAGGAATGGCGTGGGCAAATAAGTCCAATAATAAGACGTATTTTTCATGAAAGTGTTGAAAGTACAACTTCTGTGTGTTCATAAGCTCCCTGCTGAGCCTGACAACAGAATATCTCCATAGTATTGGCTGTTACATTCCTAAACCGTTATTTGAACAGATAAAATAGGCAATATAACATTTTCCAAACTCATTTTGACCTCTTGGTTTTCAAAATGAAGGCCTTATTTTGCAAAGGTCAACATACATTTAAGCCAAATTAAATGGTGTACGGCACCTGTGTTCATGACTCATGAGTACCGTGTCAACCAGCATTTACACAGTTATTAGCAGTTACTTGTTAGAAGAAAAGCTATTTTGTGCAAAGTCAACACAGGCAGACTTGTTACACATTCCCTTTCAATGCATTCCAGTCTTAGACTTTCATCTTCCTGACAACGGACCTTCAAAGCAGAGGAACCAGTACAGCTCGGAAAGATTTTGTTATTCAGTGAATAAAGACTTTGCTTCCTTCGAACAAAGTGTTACTGAAGGAAGGGGAGTAGAACAAAGGGATGGATGGAGTTAGATAGCTGGTAGTATTGCTGCTTTCTGTTTTAGGTTAAGAATAATTCTATTGAACTTAAATGTAGAATGTGTTTTATGGCAAAGGTTTAAAAATATCAGGAAGTATTACTTTACTGAAAGGGTAGTGGATGCATGGAATAGCCTTCCAGCTGAATTGGTGGAGATTAACACAGTAAAGAAGTTTAACCCCTTAAGGACCAAGCTTCTGGAATAAAAGGGAATCATGACATGTCACACATGTCATGTGTCCTTAAGGGGTTAAGCATGCGTGGGATAGGCATAAGGCTATCCTAACTATAAGATAAGGCCAGAGACTAATGAAAGTATTTAGAAAATTGGGCAGACTAGATGGGCCGAATGGTTCTTATCTGCCGTCACAGTCTATTTTCAAGGTGATAGCTCTCGGTTTGTCAAATTCTATGTAAAGCAAGGATCCAGACATACATATTCTGACACTTTATGATTTTAAGATCCATGAAACCAGTATATGTTTTATACTAAAATATAGGTTTTATAGAGCAACCTGGAGGAATGTTTTGCAGAATAATCTAGAATCCTGTAGGTTAAAAGAAATGATATCAAAATTAAAACCAAAAGAGAAACAAATGCGCTTTTGGGAATCGGACTGAAAACCCAGCTGCCGTTTGCTCGTGTATCCTGTCGGACGCTGGCTTGGCATATGTATCACATTAGCAGTGTACTCCAAATGAACTTGTGGTTGATTTTGTGGGCGATGTGTCATCTTCCCTGTGAAATTCACAAACACCAGCCCAGAAGAAAGCGGTCTGAAGACACGGAATGGAAAGATTTTTTACTATGTTTGTTTTTATTTAAAAAAAAAAAAAACCTGCAAAAAAACTATTACAAAAGTAAAAATTTAAAAAAAAAACGTAATTTCCCATGGTTATCAGTGGAGTACTGAGCATCACTCATTCCTTGCTGGGGTTTATGGGACATGTAGTTCAGAGCATATAAGCAGTACCGTTAATGGAAATACTTACATGACATTTCTACTCAAAGCAATAGGAAACGTGAATTCAGAGTAAATTTAAAAATGTAGGCCAAAATGGCGGATTTTGGAAGATATCTTCAAGTCTGTTCTGTGTTTAGTTTTGCTATTTTGGCCTTTCAGTTGAGATTCTCTTTGAATTTTCTGCAGTTGCCGTTTTAGTGGATAGTCCTGTTGGTTTGACTTATGCTGAACGTATCCTGACTTCAGATTCATGAGACATGGGGTCCAGCATTCAGCACGAGTTTTATTTATGGAAACTTTAACTTGCCAGTTTATTCATGTTTTATATTATTTTTATCTTACCCATTCGCAACATTTACAGTTTCGGACTGAAGAATGACTCGAGATAGATACATTTAGATAGATATCTATGAGAAAGTTTGTTTTGAGGTATTTGGACTTATAGTTGTATCAGTTTTTTGCTTTTCAAGGGAGGCAGAAAAGGGTGCTTACTTCACGGGCAGTAAGAGATTATGGTGCAACAGCATCTCTTGTTCCTTAGATTTATTTTGTTTAATTTTCTTTTTTTAAGTTTTTACCCATTCTGAGGGTGGCTTTTATTTGATGAATTCTAAAAATGAATTCTGCATTCTGAATTCTGAAGGGTATCTGTAAAATTATATTGGGCTGCAGATTATAGTGGAGAGGATACAGAGAAGGGACACTATAAAAACCAAAACTAGGAACCAAACCCTCTATGCATCAAAATTGCTTCATTAAGCTAAAGTTCTTTTTGTAGTGTCCCTTTAAAGGGACACGCCAGACCCCTAAAGCACTTTTAGCTTATTGAAAAGCTTTATAAGTAAAGAGTGCGCCTTCTTTTTTTCATTAGACAAAAAGTGTGGATTTCAGTAGAAATTAAAAAAAAAATGAATTGACCGGTTAACACCCCCATCCCCTCCTGGCTTTCAAGCAGACAACAGGACCTGTTACTTCCTGGTCTGGTTGGCTCAGTGAAGCTAAATTCAAGAGGCAGTAATTGCCTTGCACAGATTTATCATTGAGCTATATTGGGAGGTTTGTGATTGGAGCGCACAGAAAGTCTGGGCGGGGTTAAAAGGGGTAGCAGACACAAGATATGCAGATTTTGCAAGCTGTTTTTAGATATACCCCAATGAAAAAAAATGCATAATTAAAGTTTTTTTGGGGGGCAGTGGAGTGTCACTTTAATTTAAAAACAAAACCAAAGAATACTATACACTGCATGGTATTGTGTACAAACAAACAAAACATATTCTGTGGTTAATCCTGTGTTAATAGCAGTGATCCTTTAATTATCTTTAAACAATTGAGTGTGAGAATCAGATTTGTTGTGTTAAGTACTTATCTGTGAAATATCCTTTTATGTCATAGACACACATTTTATTTCATAGCAAAATCAAGTCAGCCTTTCATGTACCGTTAAAGTCAACCTGCCACTCAAGATTTGATATTCTGTATCTTCAGCATCTCTTCCAGAATATTATCAGGAGAGGGCCTGACTTAAGGAAAGCAGGCGCAAAATGTTCAAATGCAATAAATGTATTATTTACCATAAAGATAAATTATATATTTATTGGACTCCAGGAGCTTGCTCGGTGGTACTTACCTGTCGCCCCTAAAACCAGCCTCATCATTCCCAGTTGGCCCTCTGTGTTTTATTGTTGTAACACACACTCTCCACTTCTGCATCTGAACACTTCCCCAAACAATTAACACTGATGATGCGACATGTTGGCTTCACTGCCAGCGAGTCTGCATTAGAACATTACAATGCTTGCTGTGGGAGTAGCACAGTGAGATGTCGCCAGCATAGAGATCTTATCTGAAGACTGACTGACAGGTGGGGCAGGACCATATTTGCAAAGTTATTAAAATAAAATCTAGAGATTTTGTAACATTTCTTCTATCACAACGTATAGCTGAAATCTGATGCTTTTTAATCTACGCCCAAGTTATTCTGGGCATGACTAGTAAACTTTAACAGGTAATAACAGAGCGATCCCAAGCTCTACATGGTGACTAATGAAAGAATGAAAAGTACCATTCCTGCTTAAATTCTTTACTTGTTCTAAATTTTTTAAGCTTTTTAGTGATGCATCACTTAACGGAACACTCAAAGAACCATAAAAACTACATTGTGCTGTAATGGTCAGGGTGCCAGGAGTTAATTTTTAGAATGATTTGACATCTTACCGGGGGCCCGCAAGGTGCCACCCCCTCTCTTCCACTACAGCTTATAGTGAGCCAGAAGCTCTGATATTTGAGCCTCTATACGTTCTCCTAAGCGAAACTCTGCATTGCAGGACTAGCTTATTGGCTGATAGAGTCAGCGGATCACTTTAAGCCAGTGAGCTAAGCCCTGTCTCTCCAGGGTTAGCTCACAGAGAACCAGAAGCTATCTTTTTAAAGTAATGGTAGTGGTTGCTCTTTATCCTTTATATAACAGACAACATCATACTATATAAATGTTTGCAGGCTTGGTGTATGTATATATATATATATAGTGTGTGTGTATATACATGTAATTCCTAAATGATTTCTATATTTCACATCATAGAAATATGAGCACATCACCCTTAGCCGTCCACCCTTAAACTCTAAATCCTAACATGCAGGGTTTGTGGACAAGATTTTGATATTATGTTTAACATATTAATCTGTGTCTGTGGTGTTTAGATGTCTCCCATCACAGATATTGCCGTAGTTTAGCTTTTGTTTCAAGCACACTTCCTCATAATTGAGAATACATTTACAATTCTCGAGTATCAAGCTGCACAAGCTGTGTGTTGGGTGGAGCTCCCCCTGCAGGGGCCTTGTCCTTCCTACAGTGCTAAAAATGGTTAAGAACATTTTAGTATATGTGTTGTGAAGGCACAGAAATACCTTATTATTATTACTGGTATTTATACAGCGCCTGCATATTCCGTAACGCTTTACAAAATTATCAAAGGTAAATTATCAAACGTACAGGAACAAAAGGTTAAAGAGGGCCCTGCTCAGACGAGCTTACAGTCTATAGGACTGTAGATCAACAGTCTCTTAAACTTTGTGTTGCTTATACCAATAACATTGGGTAATCTACTTACCTGACCGCTCTAGCTGAACTAAAACCTATTAGTACTCAAGAACATACACTGCTCACTGGTAGGTATTCGCTCCGGTGTGAATTGTTGCTAATTCAATTCAATTCGAATTTTCAAATGTTATACAAAAATTGCCACATTGAAAAAAGGCCTCATGTAGCTGTTTGTATTTTTTTTTTTTAGCAGAAAATATGATACTCACTGTGTGTGAAATCCCATCAATTAACCGTTTACAGGGTTATTTAGCAACATGAGAAATATGGGGAATTCAAACTGAATCTCAAATTTAAGGACAAAATAACTGAATCGGAAAATTCTTCAAAGCATTAATACTTTTAGTTTGGCTGTTTTGGTCTAAAATTCACCTTGAATTCATTTAAAATTCCTGACTATTCCCACGTTAGTGAATACCTCTGTTAAGTGTATAAACAGGTGTAGGAGTCTCCGCTCATTCATTATTGACAAGTGTTTTTGAGCTTCTCTATGGTCCCCCAAACTGGAATCCAACTCCAAAATGGTGACTTTATTGCAGTTGCAGAGCTTACATAGTAAGATGTTGTGTTTAAGATGCCCGGAGTATCCTGGCCCGGTTTCTTGGAAATGAGGCTCACAGTTTGCCCCCCTTACCAGGATCTGTGCTGTGCTCGGATGCTAACTGATGGTCCAGTGATGAAAGCCACAGCGGTCATCATTCAGTGGCTGAGAGAATCCGCTGACTGCTCTCAACCAGTGTCTGACATTCTGGTGACACCCATATTTCAGATAATCATCTATAGGTATTCACTAACAACCTCCGGCTGCTTTCTGAACCTGGCAAAAACATTCTACATGTCTCCTGTTATTGAACTAAAGGTTTGTCAATTACAGTAACTAGACCCTCTTCCTTTTTCTTAAAATGTGACTTGTTAATCCCTTAGGTTTACCTCAGATATTGGATAGGTTACACGGCAGGGGCAGCTGATTTACGTTCTGACTGAGATACTAAGAAAACTTCTAAAAGAAACTTAAATAGAAATGTAAACCATTCTTTCACTTATACAACAATAACTCTTTTGAAACCCATGAAAAAAATAAAAAAATAGCACACTGTGAAGAGACACTAAGTATTATTTTATTAAGAGTTAAAAACATAATATGACGTAGTTCTGGCTCCCGGCATCAGTAGATGGCCCACTAGGCGCAAAGGAGCAGAGCAGGGAGATTACAGCTGCCTCACCGCCTTTGATTCTAACACAGCCGCTCTCACAGCAGCTCCACTGGACCCCCAACGACACGTAGGAAGGCTGAGTGAAAAATGTAAAAGTATTATAATATTAATTAGTGTCTGTCAGTGTATAAGTGTGTGTGTGTCTATCAAATTAGTGAGTCTGTTTGTCATTGAGTCTGTTTGTGACTGTCAATGTTTGTCTTTCAATGAGTGTGTCAGTGTTTGTGTGTCTGTCAGTGTGAGCGTGTGTGTCAGATCAGTGAGTCGGTGTCGGTTAGTGACGTCTGAGTGTGTGTGTCTGTCAGTGCATATCTGCCAGTGTGTGTCTGTTGGGGAATATGTGTGTGCCAAATCAGTGAGTCTCTGTCTGTCAGTGACGTCTGTGTTTGTCATTGTGTGTGTGTGTGTGTGTGTGTGTGTCTGTCAGAGTGTGTGTTGAAAGTTTAATTATTGCAGTTTCTCAGAAACTGCAATAATTACCTTGAGGGGTTAACTCCTTCTGGGTGGTTAGGCGACCAAAAGTTGCCTAACTGATGCTGGATGTCCTCACGCTGTCCATCCAGCGTCTGTTAAATACCCATAAGAAAGAATTGATATAATGCTTTCCTATGGGGAAGTCTAATGTAAGCGCGGAGGAGGAGCCTGACCCAGCATTGGTGCTGGATTTCACACCTTTAGTGCCAGGGGGAGGAGGAGGGCAGGGGGCACTATAGGATACTAAAATGCCAGGAAAACTTTTATGGCACTATAGTACCCCTTTAAAAGGAGTATGAAAATAAGTCTAAATAGGAAGGGGTGGGTTCTTAATCAGGAAGCAAATTTAGATTAAGGGGGTTGTCCAAGTTTCGTCATGACTAGGGCTGCACAATACTAAAATACACCACTGACTGGAGGAGCTTCCTGGCTGTTAACGGACTTTTGGTCTGGTAACTGACATTGGACGTCCTCACGCTCTGCATAATTGATTCAATATTTTCCTGTGGGGAGGTCCAATCTGCGCGCGGCACTCACTGCGCATGCGCATTACCGCCGAATTGTCAAGGGTCATCTGAGGAGGCGGAGCTGCAACCCAGTGCCGAGGGACATCGGTGCTTGGATCAGGTATGTAAATAAAAACATTTTTAACTCTTTATTTACCCACCCATAAGCGGGGGAGAGGGGGTTCTGAGAGAGGTGGGAGGCAGAGGGGACTATAGTGTCAGGCATACAGGTTTGTATTCCTGGCACTTATAGTATCCCTTTAAAAGCTCTGTCCTTTGCACCTGGCAGTCTTCATTGTAAAACATACGAGAAGAGGTCAAATGAAACAATGTATATAATTCTCTCTTCTTCACTTCCAATGTTCACCCTGGATTACAATATCAATTGCTACATCTTTAATATAAATTTAAACGAAATGGTAGCATGTAAAGGATGACAGAAGTTATAGATCACGGATAGGCAACCTTTGGCACTCCAGATGTTGTGGACTACATCCCCCATAATGCTCTTACACCCATAATTCTGGCAAAGCATCATGGTAGGTGTAGTCCAAAACATCTGCAGTGCTGAAGGTTGCCTATGCATGTTATAGACCAGGGGTAGGCAACCTTTTAGCAGCACTGTGCCGATATAGGAGTGTGATGTCCCGTAGCGTGCCGGTCCTATTTTTTTAAATTGAGGTGTGTATGCTGACGTATTCTGCTTTTGTTATTTTTCCTGTGATTGCTTTGTATTGTTGTATTTGTGCGTATAGGAGCTATTATATTGTATATGTTCATTATTAGTTTATGCTATCGTGTATGATACTTATGAATGTGGGCTGTGTATGGGGGCTGCTTGTGGAATTGTGTGTGGATGGATATGTCACATTGTGTGTTTGGTAGTGTGTGTATGTGTGGGGGCTGTTTGGTGTATAGCATGTGAGAGGCTGCATGTGGGTTTGTGTGCATGTATGTGGATTGTTACGTTTGGGCGGATTGTGTGTATGTTTGTTTGTGGGCTGTTCGTATTATTTGTATGAGGGGAGGGTTATTCTGCATTTCTGTGTATATCTAGCAGTATTGGTGACTTCCCTGGGTTCCAGTGGGGACCAGGCTGGCCAGGTACAGGTCAAAGACAGGAGCTGCAACAGCAGCTGCAGGCTGCTCTACTACAGATCTGAGATCACTTCCTCTACGTGCTGCAATGCATAAATTTGAGGATTGTCCTTCACCACCTCTTTGTATTAGCAGATATCTGAAGTTTTACTGGGACTCCTGATAGACCAGAGCATATTTGGCTCTAGCAGCCTTGAGTGCCGTGCAAAGACACCTCGAGTGCCGTGCATGGCACTAGTGCCGTAGGTTGCCTACCCCTGTTATAGACGATATATCAGTGTTTAATTAAAATGTGTAAATTCCAGAGAAGTGACAGTTCCCCTTTAAGATCCCATTATAAAATGGAATTCCCCATTCATTCAGTGATAGATTCGGCTTTAACTTTATTCTCACTGTGCAGAGTACATACAAAGACAATGAACCACAGTAGCGATTAAAGAAATTTGCTATAAATAATAATCAATTTTTTTAGGACAAAATTAAGACAATTTTTTTTCTCATTTAACACAAAATTGTAATGAATTGAAAACCAAATCTAAGAATTTAAGCCAAAATAGCAGATCCTATTATTTAGCTCTGACACCTAGGAATACGTAAAACCACTCCTAGAGGGTTATTTATTAAAGTGAGAATTCCAAGTGAATTCAAAGTGAATTTCAAATTTAAAGGAACACTGTAGTGTCAGGAATACAAATGTGTATTCCTGACACCGTAGGTCTAAATAGCTGTTTAGGTCCCCAGCCCCTCCTTAACTCCGGTTAAAAAGGTGGTTTGCTCATTTTTTTTTCAGCGCCACCAAGGTCCGGTCGCAGCTAAGTTTTGTCCCCTTAGCTAAGATCATCAAACTTCATGATCTCAGCCAATCCAATGCTTTCTCATAGGAAAGCATTGGGAGGCTATTACTCATGCTCTGCAAAACGGCGCACTGCTCCAATCATCATCTCCTCATAGCAATGCATTGACTGCATGCACTCTATGGGGAAAGCTAAACACCTCCATGCAGAACGTGGAGACAGTGAACATCAGCGCTGCACGTTGTGCAATACTGACCCAGGAAGTACCTCTAGTGGCTGTCTGAGTGAAGGCCACCATAGGTGTTAGCTAGGCAGCAATGTAAACACTGCCATTTCCTTAAAAATACATTGTTTACATTAGATTAAACACCAAAACCACTGAATGAAGCTGTAGTTGTTCTGGTGACTATAGTGTCCCTATAACTGAAAACTTAGCTGAGTTAAAGATTTTTTTCAGATCAGCTATTTTCACTTTAAATTTGAAATTCAGTCAGTTTTTGAGTGAATAGTAATTAGTGACAGATCTGTTATAAGAGGGTTACATAGAGACCCTAGCAGCGACACCCAGTCCACATTGTTATTCCAAACGCCCATAGTGTTCCTTTAACTAAAAATGTATTTGTTTGACACTTGTTTGTAAGTCACATTACCAGACATTCTGAGTTGAAATACATAAGTGAAGATTTCTTAAAGGAACACTTCACACGTAGTTTACGTTCGTGTTTAATGTGTCTGGAGTCTGTCATGTTTGCGATAGTTTTAAGTAAGAAGCCTTGGTGTTGCAGTAAAACTGCCTGCAGATGACCTTGACAAAGGTAACTGTGTTTTAATAGCTTTTTTAATACCTTCAATAGTGTTTATTTGGCTGAGAACATAAGTAACTTTCAGAATAATGACCGTTCCACTTTAAATCTTGCATGGCCAAGTAATTGCCTAATCAGTGGCCAGTTTAGAAGAGTTTACTGGGGATACTACTGACATCCTTTAACCAGGCTTTGTTATTTCTGTTATCTACACTCTATTGTTTAAACTCCCTCTTTTTAATTTCATCATTGAGAACTTTTTTTTTTTTTTTAACTAATTTATTTTCCCTCTAAAGCATTTCCAAAGAGGAAAGCCACATATGGCATTTCTTAGGATAATAAAGGTTAATCCCTCTTTGGGGAGTTAGGAAACAAAGCAGTGTGCAGTTTAAGCATGTTTGGGTAAATTCTCTCACTAGAACTGAAGTCTATCAAGCTTCCCTCTCCATTGTTCAACTCCCTTTCTTCATTTCACTTGTCAATTACTGCGCCAGAAGTGGCCTTGGCTTCATGGGAACTAAATCGGAAAGATGAGTCACAGGTTAATGCTACAACGTTTGAGTGTCTTTATTTTTTTTAAAAGAGACATGAAAGCTTGGTCTGGAGAACATGTGGTACTAATACCTGCTGGGACATATTCTAAATGTGGATTGTCTCTACATATGGCTAATAATTCATCCCAGGCAGTTGTAAGTGCCTTGATACGCTGCTGCATAGTGCAGTGATTATGGTGTTCGAAATGGAAGTAATATTGTCCAATCTCTTTTTTTGGACATCTTACTTGTGGATTTTCAGATAGTATTTTTAAAAAGCTGAACTTTGATTTCAATAAATAAACATTAATATTGCAATTATTATTAAAGAAAATATATTATTATCCTACTGATTCACATTTTATTAATAAAAAAAATTATAAATAAGCTGCCAGCATTATGAATGCTACATGATGTCACAACACAGCAGATCCTATATGTAGATTGTGAGCTCATTTGGGCACCTACCTACTGCTCTTCCATGTTATCCATCTTTTGTTAGAATTAAATGTTTGTTTGGTTTCCGCAGAATATGTGGGCGCTATATAAATAGTTGTAAATGCTCCGCATTTAAACTGACTTTCAAAGGAAAATCTCTCCTAATCCGATTAAAGATAGCTGGCTCATATTTCCTTTATCCACATAGAGATGAGTATGGGAACTTAATATATTATTATTATATTTAAAGGGGAACTGACACTTACCAGGATTGTTAATATTCTGGTTACAATATTTAACAAATATTTGTGAGGTGTGAAAAAATAAAAATGAATGTAGAAATTCACATCTATCCTGCAACTCCTATAAGACTGTAAGCTCGTTTGAGCAGGGTCCACTTTAACCTATCGTTCCTGTAAGTTTTCTTGTAATTGTCCTATTTATAATTAAATCCCCCCTCTTATAGTATTGTAAAGCGCTCTGTTGGTGCTATATAAATGGCAATACTAATAACTGGACTGGACTTGGTCTTGGCTCCCTGTCAGTCATTGTTGTAAGCCCTGGCGGTGAGCATAGAGAAAGCACACCATACAGAAGAGAAAGTACCGGTAAGCTATGATTCTATTTCTCTTAGTTGTTTGCACAGTGTGCCCTGGCTGTGCAGGACTGATGATATCATAGATAATTGTGTCGTTTTCAGGAAAGTGGCAGTTCCATTTTAAACCAGTTGTGTCACCCAGTTCCATTGCCAGAATATTTTCTAATTTACTACAAGTAGCTCAGAGGCTGCATTCATCTTGAAGAAAGAGTAATGTACGTTTCAGTGTATTTTTTTTTTTTTTTTTTTAAATTCTTTATTTTTGTGTGCAAGTAATAACAATGCATCTTACACTGCCACGACAGCATATGCAAGCATAGTTCTGACATAGTTGTACATTTGTATGACAGTTTGGTCTCTGCACATTTTTTTTAATTATAAAGGTAAACAAGCTATTTTAACACGTTTGCTGCAGGTCTTGACAATTTCTAACATTCAACGTTTCACAAATAGGTAATAGATGTGACCTGCATAAAGTAATGATTAGCACTCTATTTAAACACTGCTGAAGCATTGACATTCAGATTAAATTATTAAAGACACGGTAGCATTAGTCTGGCGTTTAAGCTTAAGATGCAATGATATGTTTCTATCATATGAAGAAGGAAAACCAAGTTATACCAAAGAGTTAACATTATTCAGAGTCTGTTCCCCAAGATCAAATAAGCAAAATTATGCTAGGGCTGATTATGTGTCTAGGCTCAGAGCTACTAGGTACCAACAGGACTACATGGGTATTTAACTGAATCGGCAAAGCAGAATAAACAGTCCAGGCAAGGGATAATGCACATCAGTCACTGGGATAAATGCGAGGCAGCACCCGAAATGCGCCCCACAGGTAGTACATTGTTGGAGGTTCACCCTATCCCTTGGTTTGGCATCCGATCTCTGTGGCTTGTCGAAGTCTCGATCTGGAGACGGACGTCGGCTCGATGTCTGCGGCAGTTGCATCTTGTGTGGTCTCCCGGTCCGCCCCAGCTCTCAGCATATTGCCGTGTATCATGTGAGTTATTGTCTTTTGGTAGGTTGCAAAACTGTACCTCGCTTGGGCCTTGCCATATTGCTCCGCCAGGGTCCTTCCAGATGCTGGTTGCGGTTAGGTATCCCTGCTGGTGGGAGAGGGGCAGATATTTTAAAGAGGCTTCTTCTGCTGCAGGCTGAGCATAGGCCTCTCGCATGCGCCTCTGTGGTTTGCACAGCTGCGGACCGCGTTGAATAGCTCTCCGGACACGTCGGGACCTGGGCCGGCGGCGTCTGATGCGTGGTCTGCGGTCTCTAAGTTTGGGCAGAGCCCCCTGTGCCCCTTGCTGCTTTTTGCCGGTCTGTGGTCTGACTGTGTGGGTCAGAGCCGGTGCGTGTGCAGGCATGGCGGTAGACAGTTGAGGGACCTTTGTGGCTGTTTGGACCTGTGTCAGTCTGGTCCACCACCGGGTCCAAAAAAGGTCGAAGGCCGCTGCTATGCGGTCCTCGTGGGGGAGCTCGCTTGTCAGTTGCGCCGGTTGAGTGAGTGGAGGCCTAGGAGCCTGGTCGGCAGCCGCCTTCTTGGTTTCCGGATGAGGGGTGAGTGCGGTCGCGTGTGCTCGCGGGGTTCTGTGTCCCTGAGGAGATTGGACCGGGATGACCCCCGCCGGTCCATAGGGGGGGGAACGTGGGCCCAGCAGAGTGTGTGCCGGATAGGCAAGCGACGGGAGAGCGGCCGTCTCTCCCGCGCCGCCCGCGTGTGTAGGCCGCATTTCGGCGCTGGGCAGTATCTCCGCTTGTGGGGTGTCTTTAGGATGGTCTCGGTGTCCGCTGCCCAGTATCAGCTTTTTAAGAGCCCAATAAGGGTGCCTTTTTGGTAAAATCCGCATTAATTGCGTTTAGTCTCAGGAGCTGTTGCTTTGTGCGTCCGTTTCTCTTAGCCAGGCCCCGCCCCCCTCGGTGTATTTTTTAAATGGCCACATTCCGGTATATTAATTTGTATTATTTCTGTGGTTCAGATTTACTGAACAGTCTTAAAAATAAAATATGATTTTACTGTATAAAGTCTGGGGTATTCTATTTCTGTGGTATGTTAAGAAGCGAAGTCTCTTTTATGTATTTTGAATATACATGATGCCATCTTTCTTAGCTTTGTAGTTTTCAAGTAACGTGCAGTGTTTTACTGTTTGATTCAGTGATTCGGTACAAAGAAAAGGGAAGTGCAATTCATGTGCAAAATGTAGACACCGTCTTTATCCAGTAAAGCTGCGACTATGTCTTATCATGTGTAATTCGGCTAGTATGAGTCAGCTGCTTGCTGTACTATTTAAATGACAGTCAAGGAACCACATGAGTTTTGAAACCGATCACGAGAAATATGGTCAATGTCAAAAATCAGAGTCCTCTGGTCAGGAAAGAGTGTTTTCAAATATGGCTAAGCTAATTATAAATATTTAGTAACATGGGTGTCATATTTAGGTTTTGTTAAAAAAAAATGTAAAAAACTATTACATACTGTGAGCTTTGAAATTGCTGTGTAGTGAATGCGCTGGATCATTTATGCTATATGACTTAGCCCACGTAGCACCCTGTAATGTGTGCATGTTCAGGTGTGTGCAGCCCTCTTGGCTATATATATAAAACCAAGAAGGCTGCACTCATGCTTTCATTTACATATTTGGGAGTCCAGGCCAACTCTTTGGTTTTGCACCCCTCCCTGTCACAGGTGCCTCATTCCAGGATCCTGTTTAGAGTCTAAGGAGGAAGTAGTTCCTAAGTAGATTGATCTCATAAGTGCAGTCATTAGGCTGCTAGAGAAGAACCTGCCAAGAAATACATTGGCAATACAATTGGAAATACATTGACGTTGTGGCAGGCTTATGCAATAAACGATCATATAATGTAACTAAACCCCTACCCTATTATTTTTTGCCTAGGTGAGGTGTTTTTAAATAAAACTATTACAATCTGTGAGATTTGAAATCATTGTTTAGTGAATAGGCGAGTGCGCTGGATTGTGTATTTTGTACATTATATATATATATATATAATTTAACCCTTTAACACGATGCATGGAAATTCACCTATATATGTACAACTAGATTTATTAACTTTGAAACATTTTAGCAATCACTAACTCTAGCTAAAACACAGATACATACTATTCATCAAGAAACCTAATATCTGTGTCTTTATACCATCGGAGTTAAGATGTTTGCTTATCTAGGTGAAATTAAATTCCATTTGATTTGTCTCTTTAAGTTCTCAGCCTACCTGTTGGAATGCCCATTATACAAAGGCCATTTCGGACACTCTTGTTTACCTCCAATATTTTCATATTTACTTTAACTAGATGTTTCTCCACTAAACTGTATATTGTGTTAAGCAGCACGTCAATTGCAAGCACTCCCTGACTTTGTCTCCTGGCCAAAGTGTTTACAGATGATTTGCCACCTGGCTTTGTCAGGCCCCTGTGGTCCTTCCAATCACCTCTGATGTGCTATACCGTCCCCATCCTTTTATCCTCTGCATTCTATTTCAAAGCCATGTTAATGGGAAAGGGGACATACAATAAGAGGACCTTGGTTGTGGGGCAGTTTTGCCATCCGTTCAGTCCAACAAGATTTTTCATTGGCTGAGATGCATACATAAAATGAAGTTGACCCCAACAGGCAGGGCCGGATTAACATAGGGGCTGATGGAGCTGCAGCTCCAGGCCCATGGAATAGGCCCATTTAAAAAAAAAAGGTTTTTTTTTTTTTAACATTTTCTTTTCACACTACTCTTAGGTTTGCCACCTGAGTTGTATTTTAAAGCACAGCCGGTATTTAAGGCCGCCTGGCCGTGATGGTTTTGCAGTAATACCGGCAATACAAATGCAAATTTTTTCTCAGTATAAACGGATATTACTCTACAATACCAGTACCGGCCAGTAGGGGTCACTGTGTATGGAGAGAGGCAGGGATAGGAAGTTACAGCTCTACTCACTGATCCACGGGGGAGCAGCTACACAGCACAGAGAGTCCAGACAGCAGCTCCCAGCCTGCAGAGACAGACTACAGCTCAGGTAAGTGAAGGATAGAGGGAAAGGCAGCAGGGAGACATGGGGTCACTGGGACACTAGGGGACACTGAGACACTTGGGGACACTGGGAAACATAGGGACACTGAGACACTTGGGGACACTGTGAGTCATGGGGACGCTGAGACACATGGGGACCCTGTGAGACATAGGGAGACACATTGGGGCACGGATACACTAGGGACACAGTGTCTCCATGTCTCTCAGTGTCCCCATGTCTACCAGCCAGTGCCCCTAGTGTCTCAGTGTCCCCTAGTGTCCCAGTGTCTCCTAGTCTCCCAGTGTCCCAATGTCTCTGTTCTACTGTCTCCCAGTGTCCCCATTTCTACCAGTGTCCCCATGTCTCCCAGTGTCCCCAAATGTCTGTGTCCCCATGTCTCCCAGTGTCCACATGTCTCCCAGCAAGTGTCCCTAGTGTCTCAGTGTCCCCATGTATCCCAGCCAGTGTCCCTAGTGTCTCAGTGTTCCCATGTCTCCCAATGTCCCCAAATGTCTGTGTCCCCATGTCTCTCAGTGTCCCCATGTCTATGTCCACAAGTCCCCCTATGCCTCCCATTGTCCCCAAGTGTCTGTGTCCCCATGCCAGTGACCCTAGTGTCTCAGTGTCCCCATGTCTCCCAGTGTCCCCTAGTCTCCCAGTGTCTGTGTTCCCATGTCTCTCAGTGTCCCGTGTCTGTGACCCCATTTCTCCCAGTGTCCACAAATGTCTGTGTCCCCATGTCTCCCAGTGTCTGTGTCCCCATGTCTCTGTGTCCCCATGTCTCTGATACTATTTCTCCCAGTGTCCCCATGTCTCCCAGTGTCTCCATGTCTCCCAGTGTCCCCATGTCTGTATCCACAAGTGCCCCCATTTCTCCCAGTGTCCCCAAGTGTCTCAGTGCCCCCAAGTCTCCCAGTGTCCCCAAGAGTCTCAGGGTCCCCGAGTCTCTCAGTGTCCCCATGTCTCTCAATGTCCCTTAGTATCCTAGTGACATGGGACACACTGAGACATGGGGACACTGGGCAACATGGGGACACTGATACATAGGGACACTGATGCCAGGCTGGCCTTCAAATTCTTTGGACAGACATGCCCCCTTTTTGGGTATGTTCACCCCTTTTTGGCAGTTCTGGTCACGTGATTCGCGTCAGTGGCCCACCCTTTTACCTCGCCCATTGACTTTCTGCTTCACTGGACACTGCTGTTAGGGGGTATGGATTTATTTGAAAGATGAAAGCATAAATTAAAGAGAGATTAGCAGAGTATGTGTTTTCTTATAGCTGCATCCTTTGAGTTTTCCTCCAACACCATCTCCATCAGATACATGACGCTTGGGAGGTATGACTGTTTTAGTGTTTTTGGTCAATAAGATTCTGTAATTAGGCCCATCATAATTGTCAGCACCAGGCCCACTGGGCTCTTAATCTGGCCCTGCCAACAGGTAGACCATTAGTGATAAGTGAAGGAGTGGGTATTTACGAACGTGAGAATTGTTGGTAATTCAAAGTGAATTTTAAATTTGAGGCAAAACTGCTGAACTGAAAGCATAGAGTTGAAGAATTATTCCAGATCAAATAGTTCGGCGTTAAACTTGAAGTTCTCTTTCAATTTCCAATAATTCTCACTTTGGTGAATAGTTTTGTCAAGCAGTTTATTCTAAGTATTTGGTGTGGATATGCAGATATAGAAGTCGGGTTAGTGCCCAGAGTGTTTAATAAGGAAAGATATACATGTATTCTATTGTTTGCTTGCTGTGAGCTATTCTAGTATTAAATTGGCATGTGTACGTATTTGAAAAACTAAAGCGATAATATGGCATAGATACAAGGAAATAAAAACTCTAAAATGCACTTAAGTTGGGTTCCATATGCTGTGGTGTACAGATCATTTTGATGTTATGAGAAAAGCCTTTTATTATTGGTTAGTTCCCCAATTATAATATTAAGACAAGTTCAAACCAAAGAATTTTGTTTTAATAAAATGTTTTTGTAACAACAGGGAATGATATACTGTTTTGAAGAGTCTTAATTAGTCTTTATAAGCAGAGTAAATATCCGTTTACATAGCATAAACTGGGGATACTGGAATTGGGTCAACAATATTGATTCCAGGATAGATGGACTGGTACCTGATTAGTTGCATTCAATGGACATTCATGGACATTGAACTTTGCTGTGGAATATTTGTGGGAATGATTGTTTCCTGGTCTTTCCTGAAGTGATCCAATAAGGATGGAAAGTCTCATTTTGTAGTAGAGCATAAGCCTTAGACATAAACAGTCCTTGTGTCATATTCAGGCATCGTATCATATTGCCCAACTAAAAGCTGTTGGTGGTAGGTAAAACCGTAAAGGTGCTCTCTGGTTTCAGGAGATAAGGAACCTTCCAGGACTGACTTCACCAACAAACATTCTTTAAACCAGTGGTGGTGGCAAACTGGAAAAAAACAAACAAATAGGGAATCCCATTAGATTTTTACGCATACTGCAAAATGTGGCATTTATTTTAAAATTTAAGATACATTGAATAAAATACAGAGATTTGGAATAAATTATTTCTATGTAGACTTAATATTCACTCTAATATTATAGGGGTACACTCGTGTAGGTGACAATGTTAGCTTCAGATAGATATAACACAATACACTAATCTGAAGAATGAACGTGCCCCTTCCACCATGGCCATCACTGTGGATGTAGGAAATGCCTCAAATTCTTTCTCACAGTTCCTACTATACAATCACAATATGGGCCATGTGGCCAACAAACTGCGAAAAAAAATTGTTGTGTCTCTGTGATGCAACGAACACCGTTTTGGTAGAAAAATGAAACACACACATACTCATACTCCGAAAGACCCGCACATTCATATACACACATCCAAACATTCATTAGACAGATGCTTACATTCATACACACACACTCAAATTCATGTGCGCACACAGAGGTATACTTACACACACAATTCATATTGATACGCAAACACACATTTTGTTTTTACATACATCTTTATCCGTGGGGTCCAGTGGAATGTTGCTGTACTTATGTCATGGTTTGGGTTATGTTATGGTAACCGATAAAACCAAAATTGAGCAATAAAATGTTAATTGTATATTTGATAATATAATGTAAACATTTAATGTCATTTCTGCATGGCAGGAGCACTTTACAATGTGAACTATTCTTGAAAACATAATTATATAGTAAGTACATTGAACTTGCCAAAATAAACCAGCTCTATCTTGGGGTGTACCTTTAGGGGTGTATTCATTAAATTGTTACAATAATCAGCTATAAAAGCCTTAAAGGTAGCCATCCAGTAACAATGTTTTAATATATTTTCAGTAAATCTCTTTAAATGTGACATGCAGTCCGTATTAGTTGTGCTTTTTTTTCTGGTGATGCTGCATTGTTGTGCCAAAATGGGATTTATTTCCTTTTGTAAGTAGCAATACATCCAGATTGCCTCTGAATGACACAAAATTGCTCTATATAGGAAAGAGTAAAAATCACAATTCTGCATTTATTTAGAAGACATGATAGTAGTTTATCTGGTTTAAATATGTACAACTATTAAAGTGTGTGGTCCCTCCAATGGGGAAAGCTAGTCAGATGACTTGGCTCAGCCTGATGGGGCATGTGTATCTACACCTGTACCTCTTCTGTAGTGCTAAAAGGGCAAATTGAACAAATAAAACATGTACAGGGTAAATGAGACCCCAGCATTGATCTTGAGAGACCCAGCAGTTTTATCACACCACACAATGCACAGCAGAGAGTGATTTCAAAACATGATGGGGTCTGCAGGACTTCACCATTAACCAAAGGTGGTGGCTTGGCAACTATCTACTGTCTTCTCCACTTGTGTTATTGGGAGGGAGAAAAGGTATTGCTCAGTGGTGGCCAACTGAATAGCAATTACCCTTTCCTTAATTGTGTAAAAACAAAAGAAGAGTATATACACTAAAGGTGTAAAAACGTATAACTGGAAGTGATCCCAGGTGTACTTCACAACCACCTAAGAAAATATGCAAATATACAAGAAAAGTGGAAACCACCCAGAATACGTGTATATATATATATATATATATATATATATATATATATATATATATATATATATATATATATATATAGAATAGAATAACCTGTATTCGGGTAGAATATCCGAGGATATACTCTGTGTGGAAAAATCAAATAGCTAACATAGCGTAAAATAGTATAGCATTAAAATGTGAATAAGTGGAAATATGGATGCACTCACAAACGAATGAGAAATCAGGCCTTTCACCCACTCAGGGGTACTGTAATGGATATGAGTTGAAGTATCTTCCAATCAAGTATGTAAAATAAAGGAAATCAAATATGGTGAAGATTGTTATAAAATTATATAAGACACATTTATTGGTCGCACTTACACATAGAAGATATAAAAACAGCGTGTCTCCAAATAATCATGGGACTCCTGGATGATGTTGTCAAAATATCCACAGTAGGAGTCCAGGAGCAACGATATAGAAACAGCAAAAAATCAAAATAAACAAATATAAGTATAAAAAGTACACAAGGAATAAATCAAACGCGTTTCGTATGGCAAGGTGCTGGACTTCTTTGCAGAGGTCATCTTTACAGCTTCAGGGACCCCAAAGGGGCCAACCAACTCTCTTCCCATGATTCCGGCCCAACACATGACTCTGCCACCGCCTTGCTGACATCGCAGCCTTGTTGGAACAGGGTGGCCGTCCACCAACCATCCACTACTCCATCCATCTGGACCATCCAGGTTTGCACGGCACTCATCAGTGAACAGGACCGTTTTAAAATTAGTCTTCATGTATTTTTCTGTCCAATGCAGCCGTTTCTGCTTGTGAGCATTGGTTAGTGGTGGCCGAATAGAAGGTTTATGCACAGTTGCAAGAATCTGGAGGACTCTACACCTTGATGTCCGTGGGACTCCAGAGGCACCAGCAGCTTTAAATATATGTTTGCTGCTATGTAATGGTATTTTAGCAACTGCTCTCTTGATCCGATGCATGGATCTGGCAGAAATCTTCCTCAATGTGCCTTTATCTGCACGAACCAGTCTGTGCTCTGAATCAGCCACAAATCTCTTAATAGTGCGATGATCACGCTTAAGTTTTCGTGAAATATCTAATGTTTTCATACCTCGTCCAAGGCATTTAACTATTTCACTCTTTTTGGCAGCAGAGTGATCCTTTTTCTTCCCCATATTGCATGAAAATGGTGCTCTGCTTAATAATGTGGAACACCCTTCTTTAGTAGTTTTTCCTTAAATTGGGCTCACCTGGCAATCTAATTATCACAGGTGTCCGAGATTGTTTTCAGTTATCAAAAGAGCCCTGAGACACAATGCCATCCATGAGTTAAACTGAAAAACAAAATATTTAATCTTTGTGACACTTAAATAGAATTTGCACAATAATTTGGAACAGGGTGTAGAGAGAGAGAGAGAGAAGATTGTCGGCACTCCTGGATTTAATAACAATGATATTTATTGTCACGAGTCAACGTTTCAGTTCCTAGCTTGGAACTTTCATCAGGACACAAAAAAAGTTTTTTGTGTCCTGATGAAAGTTCTAAGCAAGGAACTGAAACGTTTACGCGTGACAATAAATATCATTGTTATTAAATCCAGGAGTGCCCGGCAATCTTCTACTTTCTACATAACAGTGTGGCTTGGCACCTGGTATCATTTTGGCTGGAGGTAGGAGTGCAAAGTTGGAATTGTTCTATATATATATTTATATATCAGCTGTTTCCTCAAATACAAATAAACATGGCATAGTGGAATAGAATAAATGTGCACTAAATAGGATGGCACACACAAGATATTAAGAAATGATTGCGCATAACAGGTGCCCCTCTCCCTCTTATATTTTGGGGGGTAGTGCCTTTCCTGGTGTCTCTAATCTTCTTTCTCCACATGCCAGGAAATCCAGCAAAGTGGTAAGTAAAAAATGTATTTTACTATATAAAAAAAAATGCAAATCAGGTCCAGACATTTCTTCTCCTTAGAGACTTCCTCAGGGACCAGTAAACACGGAAAGATAGCCACACTACTACAAGCGTTGTACTTGATTGTGTGACAAGATTCTAAAACTTGCCTCTATTTAAGTTAGTGTTAGCAGTAACAATTATTTTAGTGTTTGGGTTTTGTGTTTTTTTTATTCTTTCATTTTAGGTTGTTGTTTGTTTTTTTTTGTGTTTTTTTAAGCATATTTAAAAAAAAACAAAAAAAACCCAAACCTATCTAAAAGTATAAACATATATCTAGCTTAAAGTGATCATCTGAAAGATATAAAACAGTAATAACACCTAGTCAGTGATAATTCACCCTTCTATGATACTTGATTCAGAATTGAACCACTAGATCCATATTTAAGCATAATGTGTAGTTGGTGTGAGTTTCTGCTTGTAGATATCATTTGCCCAAGTATGCTTCCATATTGCCCAAGTTCTTAAAAGCAAATTATAGTCCCCCTTTTGTGACCCAGTTTTGTAACTTATAAAAGGCATATCCTGGAATCTTGTTGCAACTCTCACTATCAACTTCACACTGTCTGTGGAAGGACAATACTAGATTTTATCTAGATTTTCAGTAACTGGTTTTCCATGTTCAAGCTTATGATAATGGTGCAGAATATAGAGCAGTGAAAGCATCTTCTCTAGAATGATGAATCAAGCCACCTACCTGGCAATTTACCAGAGGACTTTTTGTGTCAGAATAAAATAGTCTGGAACGGTTTGCATGCTTTGGGATAGGTGCCCAGCTTTATGACGATAAGATGGTTGTAGATGAGCATGAGGCTCCCTACAAAATGTAAGATGTTTGGGATAACTTGGAGAGCAGATTGCAAGCCATGCCTAATACCCCAACATTAGTATTGCTAATGTATTGTAGGATCCAAGTAAAAAAAGTAGGAGAATAATTGGAAATAAGTGAGAATGGATGTATGTGATATCATATTTTTTTTTGTGGATGATCACTTTTTAAACTAATGGTAGTTCATGACTTGTGTCAGGCAATAATGAAGAGAGAGATCTTAACACTTGCAAACAAAATTCCAATTTCAATCTTTGGAGGATCCCCACAGCAGAGTCCCTCTTTGCAATGTAACCAAAACCTCTTGGAACATAGTCTTAAATTCCCTAAATATGGCCTTGAAGGGACACTTCAAGGGACTCATTGAATTGGATATAGTGCCTGGAGTTGCCTGGTGCTGTCCCTCGAGTCCGTGTTAAACCATTTTCCAGCAGCTTACACACTTTCTTAGCCATACCAAGTCATACCAGCCATAGACACTATGATAGGCTGAAAGCTGTCAGCTGACACTCCTATCACAGTCAATCGTTGCTGCTCAGGCTAATGCTTCCTCATTAGCCCAAGCAACACAGAGGGGAGGGGCTGCTGTGGGACTCTCATTTAGCATTAAGACATTAAAAATGGTTTAACACTGAATGGAAAGACAGTGCAAGGGACCTCCAGGCACTATAACCACTTAAGTAAGATGTAGCAGTTAAGTTGCCCACAGCGATACTTTAATATCTCACTTACTAGAGGACAATTAAGGCCTTCTGACAAGTAAAATCCTGATATCTAATTGTTTGGGAGGTATATATCTTCCAAATCACTCTTTATATTCCATTTCTTTGCAAATATTGGCAAAATAACCAAATCAGGTGTTTTGCATAGAAGTATAATTCTAAACTTAAAATGCACACACTTTCTTATTTGGTAAACCAAGGATTTTGCTAGAACAGGAGATACCAAACCTATTTAGTCATGTTATGAGAATTTTGAAAAATCCCCTGCTTGTCATTACTAATTTAAAACTTACAAGTCTTGATTTCCAAACCAAACTTCCTCTTAACACCAACCTGGCCATGTACGTATTTTCTGGAGAAATGGTTCGTAAATACCACAGTTATGCAATTAACAACAAAGATTTAGGCACATTAATCCAGTTTGAACTCATTGCCCTTGACCTTCCTCAGTTTATAATGTCAAATATCTACAAGGATTTTCACTAAAGTGTAAATTCCGACAATCATCAACTTTATATTCTAAGCCATAATACTCAAAATGGAAAAAAGTTCTCCAAGTTGGCTATTTCAGTTCAGCTACCTTGAAATGAAATGCGGAATTAACTTTGAATTTGTAACAATTCACAATTTAATGTATATCCCTGTCTCTATTATTTATATTCTGCCCTGATTCATATTCTTTAGTTTAAAGGGTTATTTAACCCCTTAAGGACCAAACTTCTGGAATAAAAGGGAATCATGACATGTCACACATGTCATGTGTCCTTAAGGGGTTAAAGCATCTCGATCACATCAATGATTTGAAGTGGTTATGGTACTTAGTGTGTATGCGCAGCCTTTAATTCTGAAATGCAGCACATACAAAAATATTGCACATTACAGCCGCAGGTGTAACCCCCAACCTGGCAGTGTCATCGACTCTATATCTATAGACCGGCTAATGTTGATTCTGTTGGGGAGCAAGGCTTACTACATCCATAAATAATGTTTTATTAAACACTGCTTATGGTTGAATTAATCCTTTTATTGCACACCATAGATAAGGCGCTATATAAATATATAATATAAAATACAGTTGTGTTTGTGACAGTCATTGTTCCCATTTTGAAATCCCCACACCTCTAGAGGCTGTTGAGTGCTACCTCAATAGCAAAACCAATTTATGTTCAGTTATATTCAGTAGGTACGTATGTGTAGATTTAGGTCACAGAGCAGTATTGCTCCACTAAACTTCCTTAAAAACCCCTTATGGACCAAACTTCTGGAATAAAAGGGAATCATGACATGTCACACATGTCATGTGTCCTTAAGGGGTTAAAGGAACACTATAGTCGTCTAAATTACTTTAGCTAAATAAAGCAGTTTTAGTGTATAGATCATTCCACTGCAATTTAACTGCTCAATTCACTGTCATTTAGGAGTTAAATCACGTTGTTTCTGTTTATGCAGCCCTAGCCACACCTCCCCTGGCTATGATTGACAGAGCCTGCATGAAACAAAAACTGGTGTCACTTTCAAACAGATGTAATTTACCTTAAATAATTGTATCTCAATCTCTAAATTGAACCTTTTTTTTTTCTTTTTTTTGTAAATACGATTTTTATTCGTGATAACAAGGTTGAGCAATAACCATGGGACTCGCAGGTCCCCATCAGTGTAATACTTATCATATAACAAGTACAACCTGTGCGGAAACAGTTATGCAACATTGAGTGTTTGTCCGAGCTTGCATGACCTTTGCTTAGTCTGATTCATGAAGGTCTTGTGACATTTGTAATTGCCATATGTGCATTTAGCGTGTGCGCCCTTTGTCAGGGATGAGCAGCTTCAAGACTCATTTCTATCCAAGCTTAGTTTCTCCCATACCTCCCGATTCACCTGTGCAGGAGTAGTTTTTCCCCCTTTCTCTCTTTTTCTATCCCCTCCTCTTCCTCTCCCTCCTTTCTCCCCTCCCTATGTTAATGCAAATGATCATACGGGCTCACAGGCCCACAATGTTGACAGACACGCAGGTCCCAAGTATCGTAAGTTAATTTAACTTTTGTAAAGACATTTCTCCTGGAAGATGAGTTTTGCCATTTATTTACGTAACTGACTGTTCCCCGTTTTGCTAGAGTTGTGTGTTTTAGTGTTTTTGGAGCTTGTGAGTGTTGAACGTGCGCTAGTACTTTGCGTCGTGCGTGTATCTGCTTGAGGTAGGTCCCTCAGTGTTCGTACTCTGCCCTATGTTGCAGCACCCCTGGATCCCCTTGGGTCTCGAGGGATCGCGTTGTGTCTTCCTACGTTCTGTTTTGTGAAATATAAGTGTACCATGGTCTCCATAGTTCTGTGTGTTTCTCGCTTTTTCCTATCAGTTCTGCGTATCTTGCCTCCGCTGAGTGGATCTCCTCGATTCTCTGTAGCCATTCTGCTTTAGTGGGTGGTTGCGTCTGCTTCCATCTGGTCGGGATTAGTGCCTTAGCTGCGTTAAGCAGGTGTCGTAATATCGATCTCTTATATTGGGATATTGTGCTTTCAGCGAAGTGTAGGAGTTCGGGAATGTCCCCCAGGATTGTCTCTATTTCCTGTTTTACTTCTGCCCAGTATGCCTGGATCGGTGTGCAGTCCCACCAAATGTGACGCAGTGTTCCTGCCTGTACTTTGCATCTCCAACAGGTATCCGGTGTCCCCCGGAATATTCTATGTAGTAAGGCAGGGGTCCTGTACCAATGAGAGAGTAGCTTGAAATTTACTTCCTGGTATCTGGTGCTTATGGAACTTTTGTGTTGAAGGAGGAGTATATGTTCCCATTGGTCCTCTGTGTATGTTCTGTCAGTCAGCTCCTCCCATTGCCTTTTGAATGCATTCTTCCTAGTGAGATTTCCCGTGATCAATCTCTGGTAGATGTCTGATACTCTGCCTACTGCATTGGATTCCGTCTGGCAAAGTTGCTCGAACCATGTCGTCTCCCTGTGTACTCCTTCTCTGTTTGGCATGTTGTGGTAAAAGTGCCTCAGTTGTGCAAAGTGGAATCTGTGCATAAATGTCTGCCTTTCTACGTTTGACCATTCCTGTAGCCTCTGCAGCCCCGTGTTGTTCAGAACCGTACTCAGGGGGATGTAGTCTGCGTCCCCATCTATTGGCCATGCGGATGGCGGTAGTCCCCCTCCAATTGTTTTGTTGAATGTTAGTGGGATCAGAGGGCTAGGCGAAGGCGATATAAGTTGGTTCCTTCTCAAGCTTGTCCATGTTTTCAGAGTCTGTGTGATGGGTGAATCGCTGCCCAGAGTTTGCGTGGCGTCTATTGAATCTTGCCAAATATATGCAAGTTGGTTCAAGGCCGTCATTAGATGTGGGGTTAGGATCTCCTTGAATTCTTTATAGTACCCTATGGATAGGCCATCTGGTCCTGGTGCTTTCCCCCGTTTTGCTGATTTAATCGTCGCTTGGATTTCGTCCACAGTTATTGGGGTCTCTAACATGTCTGCCTCCTCTGGCGATAGGGCGTCGGGACAGAAGCCTTGTAGATATTGAGTCGTGGCCTCTGCAAGTTCATCTCGATGTATGTTGTGGTTTGCTGGGGCGATGTTGTACAATTTTTGATAGTACGCTCGGAATTTGTCAGCAATTTCCTCTGGGTGTTGTGTGAGGGTGCCCTTGGTCGTTCTCAGTTCATGTACCTGAGCTCTAGCTTGTTGGCTTCTGATCATGCGTGCCAACAATCTCCCTCCTTTGTATTTAAAAGAAGGCTTTGGATCTCTTGGTATTTCTGTGGTGTTTTCTGGCTACCAGTTCCATGAGTTGTCGTCTAACGTCCAATAGAGTGCGGTATTGTGTCTCTAATTGTGTTCGCTTATGAAGTGTTTCCAGTGTCGCTATTTTGTCAGTGAGATCCTTTGTTTCGTTGCGCTTCCTTTTTTTTGCGTGATGCTATTCTTATGAAATGTCCCCGGAGTACACATTTATGGGCCTCCCAAAGTGTCATCTTCGATGTATCTTCTGTATTGTTTTCGGCGAAATAATTTTGCAGATGTTCCGTCAGTTCCGTTCTCACGTCTGGGTCCGTTAGTAGCGATTCATTCAACCTCCATGCCGTTCGTGTGGGCCTATAAAGGGGAGAGTCTAAGAGCATGTGTACTGCGCTGTGATCCGACCATGGTGTCGGGAGAATCTCCGCCTTCTGCAGTCGTTGTAGGCCCTCTTGTTGGATCAGGAGGTAGTCTATGCGCGAGTATCTCCGGTGTATGACCGAATAGTGCGTGTAGTCCCTATCAGAGGGGTGCAAGGTCCGCCAGGTATCCACCAGTCTCAGGTCTCTCAGGGTCTTCCGTATCGTCCTTATTGCGGAGTGGGGGATACTGCTGGGTCCCGTTGAGGAGTCGGACTGAGGGTCCAGGGGGGCATTAAAGTCCCCACCCAGGACCAGCGCTCCTTCTGTAAAGTTGGCAAGTTTCGAAATCGTCCTACAAAGGAACATCGCTTGTTTCGCGTTAGGGGCGTATAGTGTGGCGAATGTGTATGTCTTCTGCGATATCGTACCCTTGATGAAGAGATATCTGCCATTCGGGTCGGTTAGTTGGTCTAATAGGGTGAATTGGACGCTGTTTGCTAGGAGTATCGCTACTCCTACTTTGCGTGCAGTGGGGTGCGTGCTGTGATAGCTGGTCGGGTAGCTCCTGCTTTTCAGTCTGTGTGTCCGACGTTCTGAGGTGTGTCTCTTGGAGCATGGCTACAGAGACCCGACTGTGTTTAAGGTCCCGTAGGAGATGAGAGCGTTTCTCTGGCGCGTTTAAGGTCCCGTAGGAGATGAGAGCGTTTCTCTGGCCCGCCAGTCCCAGCGCCCCCTTTCTCGTGTTTTCTGAATCCATCTGAGTTGTTCCCTATGTCAATGTGGTATTGCTTCGGTGTCCGGTTCCCTTCTCCCCCCTCCCCGTTCCTCTCTCCCCCCACCCAAAGACCAAGACAATGCACCATTTGACAGGCTGTGTGTGCCATAAAGTTTGTATACCTTATTGAGACCAGTGTCCAAGCATTGTGTCCCGCCTGGCCGTGTTGTTGTTATTCCCCAGTCTTGCTGTGAACATGACCTGTGGCAATCTCCCCACCCTCCTGGACCCCCTCCCAATTCAGGGTAGCGTGTCCAGTCTGACCCCATGCTACACCATAGGGGTGCCCCGAGGCCCCGTGTGGGCGCCCAGGTCAGTGCCCTTTCCTTGTTCGTGTAATGTGAGCAGTACTTATCTGGGTCCTGTTGGCCGGGAAACACTGGTCTCTCAATGGGATCTTCCTCTGGATTGGTGCATGTAGATCATATATGGCTTGCTCTTGTCCGGTAGGGTGAGGGGGGGGAAGGTCTTTGCCCTCACTCTTCTGGGTCAGTCGGTGTGAGCTGTCTGTGGGCGCCTCGGTGTGCCATCTCTGCGTCTCCTCTGTTGTCCCATCTCTGCGTTTCCTCTGTTGTCCCGGTGTCTGTGGGCCCTGTCTATGATCGACGGGGCCTAGTATCCAATTAACAACCTCTGTTGGCGGTAAGCTGAGTCTCTGCAAAAATCTAGGTACCTCTTCTGGCCAGCGTAAGGGAATCCATTTGTTGTGTTGCCTGGCTAGTAGCATAAAGGGGAAAGCCCCATTTGTACGGGATACCTCTTTCTCTAAGAAGTGATGTGACAGGTCTCAGGGCCCTGCGGGCCTCCAAAGTTAGAGGGGATAAATCTTGATATAGTGCCACCTCTGCATCACTGAATCTCCATGTTGGTCTCAAGCGCGCTTTATTCATGATTTGTTCTTTCAGCTTGTAAGTATGCAGGCAGCAAATTATGTCTCGTGGTGAATTATCCAATGCTCTATTAGCCTTGTGCGCTCTGTCGAGTTCTATGGTCGTCGGTGCCTCAGCCCCCAATATTTCCTGAAACAGTGCTAGCAGTGTGGCTTTCACGTTCTCATCCCCATCTGGCTCTGGTAGGCGCCGCACCCTTATATTGGACCTACGTCCCCTATTGTCCAGGTCCTCAGTTTGGCGTCTCATTGCAAGTAGCATGTTACCTTGCCTGGTAATGGCGAGATTTGCAGCTTCCACTTGTGCTGTCAGGGTCTGGGAGGATGTTTCAACAGCCTGTAGACTGCCAGAGTGAGCTGTGATGTCTGCCTTAATCTCGGTGACTTCCGCGCGGATCGCCGAGTGTAGGTTATCAGAGAGGGCCCTGAGATCTTCCTTGGTCACCATTGCTGCAGTCAGGGCGCGGATATCAGCGCTGATGTCGGCTAGTGAGGGCCCGCCGGCCTCCGAGGTGAGCGAGTGAGTCGGGCCATGTTAGCCTCGTGGTGCGGTCCCGCCGATGTGGTAAGGAAGCCGTCCATGGCTCCAGCTTGTGAGCTGCTGGGGTGGCCCCTGGGGGTCTCGGAGCCGTCAGGGCGTTTAGTGCGCCCCATTATCGTGCCCTTCTGCGCTCTTTTAGTGCTGTTGGTAGCTTAGTGGGTTGGAGCTCCTCTTCTATGCGGCCATCTTCCACCGTGTCTAGGCCACGCCCCCTCTAAATTGAACTTTAATCACATACAGGAGGCTCTTGCAGGGTCTAGCAAGCTATTAACATAGCAGGGGATAAGAAAATCTTAATTAAACAGAACTTGCAATAAAAGCCTAAATAGAGCTCTCTTTACAGGAAGTGTTTATGGAAGGCTGTGCAAGTCACATGCAGTGAGGCGTGACTAGGGTTCATAAACAAAGGGATTTAACTCCTAAATGGCTTGAGCAGTGAGGCTGCAGGAGCATTTTCTATACACCAAAACTGCTTCATTAAGCTAAAGTTGTTCGGGTGACTATAGTGTCCCTTTAACTAAACATTTAATCCAGCCAGGGTACACTGCCTATAAAGCTCTCCCAAAGTGCCTCTCTAGTACAGTATATGGAGATTTAAAGGACGCACACCAAATAAAAATGGAACTTTATTTAAACAATTCTCTAAGATCACTTATATTCAAAAGTGACACAAAGGGCTAGGTAAAGTTAAATAAATCTACAATAATAAAATACAGTACAAATATACCAGCCACCTATTTAACAGAACAGATATAGCCCAAACAACCTACCCCCCACATTTTGGCATAAAGGCTTTCTCAAGGGACTGTCAACCATTCCCTACTGTAACAAATAATGATATATAACTATGTATTAATTATCAGAGGTTGCATGCTCCTGATCCTGTACAGTTTGGGCTGAAAACAAGCAGTGCTTTCTTCTGGTTCCTTTTTGAGATCTCACCTGTCTGGAACAAACCCATAATCTCTTAGCATGTTTACACTTACACAACTCGAACAGTGTGGCTGTTACATAAACTGCCTATACGCACCAGACTAGGACACATTGCACAATGTCTGTCATATGTTAACTTCTTTTGTGCTGTTACTTTTATTTTCTGTATTATATTGAAACATTCTGAAAAATACATATACAGTTTGTTTCCTCCACTCACAGCATACATTCGGTTAATGAGAAAACATGATGTTAATGCATTTAAGGCATAACTCCCATTGCTATCTGACAAACTGGGACGTGTATGTACTAGCTCTGCCCTGAGATTAGGGACCCCCACACGTGGCAGTGTTAGTCCAGTGATAAAGATGCAAAATAATAAGAGTATTAATGAACTCGTAAAAATCAAAGTATTTTTTTTAATACCTTTGTTATTGGACTACTAAAAGTTTGGGATAACACATTTTTGGGACATCATTCTTTTATCCTAAATATAATTCTGTTTTACACACGCACACACGTGTATATACATACACACACACAAATCATTAGAGAGGTGTGAGTGACTTTATATGATTCTAAATGCTCAATGCAATGGTTTTAAGAAGTAGTTTTGCCTGCAAGTCATATCTTCTCTGTCCTTAGATAACCTGTCATTCAAAGCGTAAACAAATGTTTAAAGAGAAATGATGATCTCACTGCAAGTTATGTTGATTATAAGATTTAAAGGGCACCTGTTGTGAAAAAAAAAATAACTTACCTGAAATTGTTCTCATATACCTTGATTGCATCATACATCACAAAGATACATGATGTATTGAATGTAAAATATACAGATTTACTCCCCTCTCCTCTGTTCCAGTGCTGCCTTCATCAAATTGTGGGTGTTACTCTTCATGTAACACCCAACTCTGGGCCATCCTCCGCTGCGCCTCCTGACTTCTTTGGTTTCCCATACTTGGGCTCACATCCTCAAGTAGGGCAAACCATCTCAGTGGCGTTGAAAGGCTGGCTTTGTTGTCGGCTGCTCCGCATCGGACTCTATAACCAGCGCTAGAAGTGGCAGTGTACTCCCCAGCCAACGCTGGGCACCAACCAGGTAGTTTCCATAGCAACCACGACGCATGCACTGCGGTTGCCATGCTTAGGAGAGCAGAAGGACCTCCTACTCTCCGTAGTCAGTCAATGCCTTGGCAAGCTGATTAACTAACAGCTGGGAGAAAAGACTATTTTAAAATACTTTTTTCTCTGAATCTGTACATTTGCAAGCACAACTACTATCCCAATGTATAGGTAAAATCTTATGCTCAATCTAAGGAGGATACGTTGCGGCATGACAGGTCCCCTTAAGGACCAAACTTCTGGAATAAAAGTGAATCATGACATGTCACACATGTCATGTGTCCTTAAGGGGTTAAAGGACCACAATAGGCACCCAGGCCACTTAAGATTAATGAAGTGGTCTGGGTGCCAGGTCCATCTAGGATTAACCATGCCTGCTGTAAACATAGCAGTTTCAGAGAAACTGCTATGTTTACATATGGGTTAATCCAGCCTCTATTGGCTGTCTCATTGACAGCCGCTAGAGGCGCTTCCACGCTTCTCGCTGTGATTTTCACAGTGAGAAGACACCAGCGTCCATAGGAAAGCATTGAGAATGCTTTCCTATGGACTGACTGCGCGCGCGGCTCTTGCCGCACATGCGCATTCAGTTGGTGACGTCCAAAGGAGGAGGAGAGTCCCCAGCGCCGAGGGAGCCCGGCGCTGGAGAATGGTGAGTGTATAACCCCACTATCTCCAACTTCAGCCCGGCGGGAGGGGGGCCATGAGGGTGGGGGCACCCTCAGGGCACTATAGTGCCAGGAAAACAAGTTTGTTTTCCTGGCACTATAGTGGTCCGTTAAGTGACTAAGTTGCCTGATTAATAGAAGCTGGCCTCCTGCAGGGTTCATGTTTTGCAATTCACATCAAGAAGCTACATTCTGATTCTAAATACTTCCAGGGCCGGACTGGGTATGAAAACCAGCCCTGGAATAAATTACATACTAGCCCCATAGCATTGCGTAATTATACCGGCACAACTTCATTTTCTTGTTCATAAAAGGTAAAATCATGCATTTTAAAGCACATTTGAAGAGTGAATTATTTATAGATAAGACAGATATAAAAGCACACAAGGCCTTATACATAAAGAGTAAAAAAAAGTGTAAACGTGGAGCGATCATCAAGAGTAGACCATTTATTGCTAGGGTCATTAGATTACATTTAGAACTTTGCCCCACAATAGCTCTTTATGTAGAACCCCCATTGTTGAAAATATCATAGTAGACCATTATCCCATGCAATTGTGTCTGCGGCTGACCCCCCTCCCACTAATATACTGCTGTCACCCCACTCCCCTAATATACTGCTGACCAGCAGCGTATATACCGCGGTCGCAGCTGCGACCGGGCCCGCCCAGCTGCCACATTTTGCGGCCCCGGCCCATGCGGCAAACCGCCGGGGCCGCATATGGAGGGGTCCATAGGGTGGCCCATGCTGTCAGGGCCACCCGATGGATGTGGATTGTAAGGGGGCCCGGTCAGCGCTTGGGGGGGGCCCCCTGTGATTACATCAGAGCTGGGAGGAAGTGATTCCCAGGTCACTCCTCACAGCTATCAGCCCGCGCGGGAGGAAGGAGGAGGAGGGAGTCAGAGTGGGAACTCTGACTCCCATCAGGCTGAGCCACCACTGGACCCCAGGGAAAGTAACAAGGTAGAAAACATGTTGTGTATGTGTGTGTGTTTCTGTGTATGTGTGTCTGTGTCTCTGTATGTATGAGTGTGTGTCTCTGTATGTGTGTGTCTGTGTCTCTGTGTGTGTGTGTATGTGTCTGTTTGTCTGTGTCTCTCTGTATGTGTGTGTGTCTCTGTATGTACGTGTGTGTCTATGTATGCAGTGGCGTACACACAATCCATGGGGCCCCGTATGTATGTGTATGTGTCTGTGTCTATGTATGTGTGTGTCTCTGTCTGTGTGTGTGTCTATTTGTGTCTCTGTATGTATGTGTCTGTGTGTATATATATATGTGTGTGTGTCTGTCGACGATGTGTGTGTCTGTCTGTATGTCTGTGTCAGGGGGGGTTAGGGGGCCACGGATCGAGTGAGAGAGGGGAGCACAGATCAGTTTCGCACCGGGGCCCTTATGGATTGTGTGTACGCCACTGCTGCTGACCCCCCTCCCCTAATACATTAGTGACCCCCCCTCCCCAAATACATTACTGACCCCCCTCCCCTCCCCAATACATTACTGAACCCCTTCCACTCCCCCAATACATTACTGCCCTCCCTCCCCAATACGTTACTGACCCCCCTCCCCTCCCCCAATACATTACTGAACCCCTCCCCCAATACATTACTGACCACCCTCCCCTAATACATTACTGACCCCCCTCCCCTCCCCAATACATTACTGACCCCCCTCCCCTCCCCAATACATTACTGACCCCCCTCCCCAATACATTACTGACCTCCCTCCCCTCCCCAATACATTATTGCCCCCCTCCCCTAATACATTACTGACCCCCTCCCCCAATACAATACTGACCCCCCTCCCCCAATACATTACTGACCACCCTCCCCTAATACATTACTGACCCCCCTCCCCTCCCCAATACATTACTGACCCCCCTCCCCTCCCCAATACATTACTGACCCCCCTCCCCAATACATTACTGACCTCCCTCCCCTCCCCAATACATTATTGCCCCCCTCCCCTAATACATTACTGACCCCCTCCCCCAATACAATACTGACCCCCCTCCCCAATACATTACTGACCTCCTCCCCTCCCCCAATACATTACTGCCCCCCTCCCCAAATACATTACTGACTGCCTTCCTCCCCTAATACATTACTGACCTCCCCCTCCCCTCCCCTAATACATTACTGACCTCCCCCTCCCCTCCCCTAATACATTACTGACCTCCCCCTCCCCTCCCCTAATACATTACTGACCTCCCCCTCCCCTCCCCTAATACATTACTGACCTCCCCCTCCCCTAATACATTACTGACCTCCCCCTCCCCTCCCCTAATACATTACTGACCCCCTTCCCCAATACATTACTGACCCCCCTCCCCCTCCCCTAATACATTACTGACCCCCTCCCCCAATACATTACTGACCCCCTCCCCCAATACATTACTGACCCCCTCCCCCAATACATTACTGACCCCCTCCCCCAATACATTACTGACCCCCTCCCCCAATACATTACTGCCCCCTCCCCAAATACATTACTGACCTCCTCCCCTCCCCCAATACATTACTGACCGCCTTCCCCCCAATACATTACTGACCGCCTTCCCCCAATACATTACTGACCGCCTTCCCCCCAATACATTACTGACCCCCTCCCCCCTTATACATTACTGACCCCCCTCCCCCCTTATACATTACTGACCCCCTCCCCCAATACATTACTGACCCCCTCCCCCAATACATTACTGACCCCCTCCAATACATTACTGACCCCCTCCCCAAATACATTACTGACCTCCCCCTCCCCTCCCCAAATACATTACTGACCTCCCCCTCCCCTCCCCTAATACATTACTGACCTCCCCCTCCCCTCCCCTAATACATTACTGACCTCCCCCTCCCCTCCCCTAATACATTACTGACCTCCCCCTCCCCTCCCCTAATACATTACTGACCTCCCCCTCCCCTCCCCTAATACATTACTGACCTCCCCATCCCCTCCCCTAATACATTACTGCTTCCCCTCCCCCAATACACAATGCAATAGGTCTCCCAAGCCCCTTTATTCTTACCTTTACAACAGCGCAATGGTGCAGTGAAAAGAGGCCGCGATGCAGTCTCTGTAGAGCCACCGCGCAGCCGCCAGATGTGACGTCATGTCATCATTTGCCGATCACATCCGGCGGCTGACAGGAAGTATCTGTGTGCTCGCACAGCAAGCAGCAGCGGCTGGCGCAGGTGTGGCTGCGGCCGTATAGGCTAACCGAAAAAAAAAATTTCATGCCTTGTGGCCGAGTGCAGCCATATGTCAAAGCAGCCCCAGGGCTGGCGGCCTACCGGGAAATTTCCCGGTATCCCGGTAGGCCAGTCCGGCCCTGAATACTTCTAATACTTTTGTTATCAGGATTATCTAATTTTTTTACATTATAGCTTTAGGTGTCTTTAACATTTGCAGAAACTGGAGATTTTTGTTCAGAAAAGAGCAAAGTTGTGAATTAAGTAATCGTCAGTTGAATGTTCTTTTTTTCTTTTCTTTATTTCTATAGTGATTGCACCATTTTTAGAACATATTACTACTTTTCTGATAACAAGATTTTAAGCTGTGGTAGCAGGACTAAATATACAACTGCTACAATGAGCATTAGTCAGGAGCATTAATGGGACACTATAGTCACCTGAACAACTACAGCTTAATGTAGTTGTTCTGGTAAGTATAATCATTGCCTTCAGGCATTTTCATGTAAACACTGCCTTTTCAGAGAAAAGGCAGTGTTTACATTGCCGCTAGGGACACCTCCAAGTGGCCACTCCTTAGATGGCTACTGGAGTTGCTTCCTGGCTCAGTGCTGCACAGTAGGCAGCTCTGCCGTTCAGCATCCCCACACTCTGCATGGGGATGCTGGATTTTCCACATAGATACATTGATTCAATGCATCTCTATGAGGAGGTCCTGATTGGCCCAAACAGCGTTTGGCACCGCCCCCTTGCTGATTTTAGCATCGGCACCCAAACGGGAACTGTCGAGATCTGCAACTAGAACTCTCAGCCTGTCGGGGGATCTTGTGGAACCCCAGCTCTTGAGGCAAATCTTACTAACAGAGCCTTCCAGATCACAGCTGGGCACGGCTATACGCATCACCTTGCAGCTCATGCAGCCTATGCCTGGGCCCACACACCTGATCAGGTGTCAAAAATTTGTGCACAGTATTTACCTGCCATGCCTATGTACCATTATGTCTGACTATTTCTGTCTGTTGATGCTGTTGTAGGACCACAGACTTGCTTGTAGCTACCTGCACTGCACAAAAAAAAAGACATTTAAAAAAGTCATCAACCTCTGCGAGTTGGCTTTTTAATGATGCTACGTCAAAAATATTAACATTTCTTAACGTGGTCTGTAATCCTTGAGTGAAACCTCATGTAGAATATGATGAAACAGAAAAAGAGAGTAAGCGCTAAATAACAAATAGGCAGCAACCCTATAAGGGAATCCCTCAAATACCCTTAGAAACTAATGGAAAAAAAGAATAAAGAGAAAGGGCTGTGCCGAGGAAAATCAGTGTATAAATGACAATATAAAATAACAATTAGTCCAAATAAAAAAGAGAGTCTTATCTAGAAAATGCTCTTATGGAGGATGCGGAATCTGTAGATGCTAGGTCAGGGAAAATATCCTCGCTGTTCTCCTTCTTGTAAATTCACTCGTATGTAAAAGATAAAACAAATAGAGAACAGTATAGTGCAATACGTCTGGTTGTAAAATAGCTAAAATATTAAAATCTGGTATAAAACTCACATTTATAAGAGCTATAACTCGCTCTAGTGTAGAAGGCGTACAGCGGTACAATCCCCGCTTATGGGATATAGGGAATATTTCCTCCGTCAATGGTGTTATCCACGCTCAAAAATAAGAGAGACAACCAATAGTGCTCACTATAAAATAATGAATATAAAATACGTATAAAATGGTACTCACAAGAGAGGAGCAGACCGACTGCTCCTTGAAGATAGCGCTGGTGGTATTATCCCCACCTCGGATTACTTGGATTACTTGGAGTCCAGGGTATTAAAAAATGGCAGGTAACAAAAATAGTATACAGTATACAGTGTAAAAACAGATAAATGGCACTAATTAAAAGTGACCAAATAATCTTTAATATGTTTAAAATACACAGTAAAATATCCACATATTTTACTGTGTATTTTAAACATATTAAAGATTATTTGGTCACTTTTAATTGGTGCCATTTTTATCTATTTTACAACCAGACGTGTTGCACTATCCTGTTCTCTATTTGTTTTATCTTTTACATACGAGTGAATTTACAAGAAGGAGAACAGCGAGGATATTTTCCCTGACCAAGCATCTACAGATTTCGCATCCTCCATAAGAGCATTTTCTAGATAAGACTCTCTTTTTTATTTGGACTAATTTTTATTTTATAATGTCATTTATACACTGATTTTCCTCGGCGCAGCCCTTTCTCTTTATTCTTTTTTTCATGTAGAATATGCCACTTTAAAACTATTTAATCCTGAATGCACACAATGAACAATGTGTCCCAGTACTTATGGGAGAAATTCTGCATCTAAAGTGAACATATCCCCTTCTGAGTGGAGTATTATAAAAGTGTATCAAACATTCTTGTGTATTTCTATTTGTTTTTTGTTATCTTTTTTGAGAATATTTTTTAAGACCTGGTTTGGCTAAATGTTAGGGACCATTCTATCAGCGCAGGGCTGATCTCTGTATCATGCAGGACAGAAGCCGTATTAGTTTTCATTACTTCCCTGTCCTACGCTTCCTGTACACATGTCTCAGTGGTAAGAAATGTTAGTGCCCCGTAACGGTCATTTAAAGACCAAACTAATAAGGCAGATGTATGTGTGTGTGTGTGTATGTATGTGTATATATATATAATATATATATTAATTTTAATTTAAAACATGGTATCACTTTGTATAATGTATAAATAGCTATAGATAGATATAGATATATAATCTAATCTCTATAAATAGATAAATATATCTATATATAGAGACACACAGTCAGAATTTCCACCCTCTGAGTAGAAATTGGGTCCTGGTGAGGGAGGTCAAGCAAACCAAAATGACCACTGAGTAGGAAACTGCTGCACTAGAGCCCTTGACAATACAATTGAGATCATTCACGATGAGCTGTGGTTTTGTTAGTACAGAGAAGCACAGCTATGTGTTGTACTGTAGTGTGAAGTCACACCCAGTGCCCTGATTCAATGTTCTGTAACCTGCTGGAGCTCTGCTTCTCTGTACAAACTAAGGCACGGCTCTGTGTGTTACATTCAGGGATACCGGGAATAAGGCACCTACCTAACGTGGGGGGAAATGGGGCAAATAATGGAGAGAAAGTGGAGGCAAGGGAGAGTACAGAGGGGAGAAAGGACATTGAGAGGAAGGTGAGCACAGAGGAGGATTGACACAGGATACAGAGTGGGCATTAGCGTAGAAAGGAAGGGTTATTGCGAGGGTGTGACATAGAATGGAAGACATACACAGGTTGCTCTGACATAGGGAGGAGTACAGAGTGTGCAGTGCACAAAGAAAAAGAGTTATAGCATGGGGAGTGGCACAGAAAGGAAAGGATGTATGAATATGTCTCTAGCCCACTTCTTCTGTATGTCACTATACTCTCCATGTTTCCTTCCATGTGCAGGAAAGAGACTGGTGACATGGGTAGAAATGGGAATGTAACATGGGGGTGGGGAGTACAGATACAAGTCACTTTCATACACACTGCCCATCAAAACATACGACCAGCATTCACACACCCACACATTGACATTAATATTCCCCCTACACACAAATCCAGCCACAACGCCACACAATAATGTTGCCATCCATCCATTTGAGATGTTGCAAATTATGGAAAATTCCTCTAATCTTCCTACTAGAGGGGTTAGTGTGCGTAGTTTTCCTCCTCTGGCCATTTTGTCAGCTGTCTCTGTTTATTCTGTGTTTATAAAGAGACAGGCAAGCGGTAGCAAATGTGAAGGGGCATTTGTGCTTATATGAAAGATGTCTAAAATAGCTTGTCAGTAAGTTGTCTCTGGGTGTTAAAAACACATCTCTCCTGTTACCGAACAAGCGGAAGCACTCCAGATAATTATACCATATACGGAGTCTATTTATCAAGTTAGAACCCTTTTCTACACTTTGATAACTTTGGAGAGGTTATTGGAGTGTGTTTGATAAATCTGGACCTTGGCTCTTGCATCCTGCTGTTGTTGGCGTTTATTCTGGCTGCAGTTTCTTTGGCTTTGTCAAAACGGAGTAATGAAATTGGAAGACAGTTTGTACATTGACAGGGATCTCTTTCTGTGTCAACAATCATAAAGCTATTGGTTTGTTTTCAATGGAAACTGTCCTGTCTTTTTATGATGAAGTATTTCCATATGTGAGGACAGCATGTCAGAACGCTTCCTTTAATGTGCTCAGGCAAATCTTCCATTTTCTTCTGCTTTTCTCTGCCTCTCACTGTATTGACAATGATAGGTCTATTGAAGATTAGGGGTGGCTTTTTCATAACTTTACAAATCATTTCTGAAACGGTTTCAACACTTAGCTGTAGTTTGGGTTTGTCTTTCATATGTTTGAAGGGTAAACTCCCTTGTTTTGTGTAGAACTGAAATAAGGTTTGGCTTGATTATGCTCAAATCTTTTAAAATCTATGCAGTGTTTTCAGTACAAAACTGGAAAACCTACTTCCCTCCCATTCCTGATGTTGTAAGTTTAAAGCACAGTATGTGGCTAGTTATGGGGCTAAACACAGCAGGTGCCCTACAAGCTGTGCAAGGGAGCAGAGACAATTTGGGTTTGTTCTTAAAGAGTAATTCTGGTACCAACCTCGAAAAGTGGAGCAATTAGCAGGAACAACCCACTGGTTACCACATATTCTACTTCTTTTAGATTAGAAGGAAGTTTAGAGGCACAAGCACAAACGTTGGCATAGCTGGCCATGTGTGAGCAGAGCTATGGAGAGTTTACCCTGCTGGAGAAATGAAGGTTCACTAGGAGCCCCAGCACCCTGATGTCCAACCTAGAGACGCTGGAGGAAATGTGTGGCAAGGTCCCTGGTTCACAAAGCATAAAATACTCTTATTGTATATAAGACCACCCAATAAGTGATCAATAGATTGGTTCTCCAGCTTCATTACCATGGAAACCTTGGAGCTCCGAGATCTGCTTCTCTTATTACGAGTTTAGACGTGTTATGACAAAATGGCATTGTAGATTAGACCTTGGCCATTTTTTACAGCAATTTTGTAAGAAGCAATTTGGGTTGATTATATAATTTATTAGGACACTGTTAGCAGAGCAAAACAAAATGGTAAGAAATATGCATGTCACTGTAATAGGGATCCCTGGGCCCTAATATATTTCCAAGTAGGAGATCCAATATGTTATTTTGAGCAATAAAGTAATCCGTATCCTGAAAGTTCCACTTTTCTCAAATCTGTTATCTCTATTGATCTACTGTTTGACTGTAATTGCACATTTTTTTTAAAAATAGATAATTATGTGGGTGATTTGCCAAAGTTTGATTTGTTGAGAATTTTCAAAATGAAAGCCAAACTAGCTTAACAAGGAAAAAACATGTCAACATCAGCTATGTTTTCAGTTACACTATTTTGGCCTAAAATTTGAAATTCAAATTTAGAATATTTGGTTTCTTTTAATTCCCAACAATTCTCGCTTTAGTGCATATGGATAAGTGTTACCATTTCAACTTATTTCAATGTGGGATGCACGCATGAATATGTAGAATTATTGTGTTCTAAATTATTAGTGATACAGTTGCATGTTAGCTCTCTTGAAGTGGAGGAGGAAGGCAGATATCCTAAATGGAGTTCTCCCTCCTCTGAACCACAGTTTGCTGGTTTCACCAAAAGTGGTGTACTTTTCGGTAATAGTATACAAAATGTAAGGCTATCTATAGACCTACTTTTGTACAACGAGATGTCATGGGCATCTTCTGCATATCATGCATGTTCCCATCAGCTATCAAATGATGAAACAGCAGCTAGTAGTTACTTTTAGAACGGTATTAATTACACTGTATTTTACAGATATGCTGTAAATGTTCAGTGTTATCTTAGCAGTGTTAATTGTGGTGGCAAATTTCAATTCAGTTTTAATCATAGTCTTTTGATTAATAGCCATTTTAGTTTGTGATATTTTATTCATTTGAATTGTTTTAGTTTTAGTCTTTTTTTTAGTCGGCTAACTCTTCAGTAGATTTTCGTAGACACGACTAAAATCTAATGGGTTTAGTTAAAGCCTCTATTTGTCTCTTTTGCTCCTCCGCAGCCCCTCTTTGTCTGTTTGTGTCCTCCCAGCCCCTTTAGGTATCTCTCTCACCCAAGAATTTAGTCGACTAAATATAAAAAATTTTATTAAACTAAAATTGTTAGTCGACCAAATTAACACTGTATCTTAGGAGTTCATAAACGGTAGAGTATATTTTGGCTCTTGGTTAATGTCAGGGTAAAATAGTCCGGTGAAAATTTCACTCTTGTTATGTTACCGATTTGACCAGTTTTTACCTGAATTTAGCAAACCTGGGTTTTCGACCATGTTTTAACATTTTTGGGGCAGTTGATCCAATGCTCCTTTTCTGTGTTTTTTGTAAATGGCTGTCTATTGTCTGTAACAATATCTATACAATGAGGTGCTAGAATTACTGCATGAAGAATTATAATGTATATATATTCAAAACATAAAAGGCACTGCTAACATGCATACAAAAGCCTTCAATATCCAGATTAATTCATATTGTAATTTATGTTTGGTATCTGCATGCAATTGAAGTATAGTCTGCAGCATAGGACAAGATGTTGACCATTTTTTTTTAATGTAAAGCAGATATTTAGAAAAAAATATTAAAAAGTGACTCTTATTTGCATCACGTCTGCATTTTCTCTGGAGATCTATAAATAGCTGGGCTTTCTCAGACACCCATTATTTTCAAAGGGGAGATTAAAATATCCGTTAAACCTCTCTGCAGATTGACTTGCTTTTGTGATATTGCGACCTAAATCACCATACAATGGCAAATATTGTTTGCAAAATCATATAAAAACAAATTAACTGAATCTAAAATCAATTTATCACTGTGACCAGTCTGGGAAGATCAATAAATTATTTTTTTCTTTTCCCCAAAGCTTGCGTCAGGTTTTATGGCCATGTTAAGCGAGATAATGCATTGAAACTGATTAAAAAGACCCATGCCCATATATATGTGTAAAGTAGGTATTTAAAGGTACATGATCTGGGGACTCAGAGTATTGCTCTATGAGTTCTCCTGGAGGGTTATCGGTGCTAATCACCCTAAGCTGATAGCAACTGCACCACATATGCTGTTGGCTTGTTGACAGCTCCATTCATGAGATTGTGTATTAAAGAGCCTGTTAGGGAGCTAGGACTTGCATAGTGCATGGACACTGTACAAATATTTGAATTGAGGATGTATGGATTCCTCCCATGGTATGTCATTAGGAGTGTGACTTATCGTTTCCAAATTGTTGTATTAATAAATAATTCTGTGTAGGAATAGCCAATGCAATAAATGTATGTTGTTATGGTGCATGGGGTGTCCCATTCATTTACGTAGGCTCCTCAGGACAGAAAATATCACTTTTCACTAATTAATGGTATTGTTGATTTGTTTCAGAAGGAAAGTGTTATTGTAGGCAGTGAAAGGTCAGTGACTGAAATAAACACTATTTTGGCAATCACACATCAACCGCTGTCTGTATAGAAATGTCATCAGACCTAATATTTTGACTCATTGTTACTTGTTTCAGTTTGCACCAAATGTGCAAGCATTTCCTTCACTGCATGTAGATTGTTCACACTTGGCTGACAGAGCGTGTTGTTCACAGTTTTCCAGACCTGTTGCTGATAATGATTTTATCACAGTATTTATAGTTCTCTACTTTATTTTCCTTAGTATAGATAGCAAGTCTTGTCATCCTGTACCGTCTTTATTTGTGAAATATCTTTATATATCTAGCACCTAGGCGACCATTCTTCATTAAATACAAAAACTTTTGCCAGAACCACAATACCTTTTTTCTGGGGGGCCAGAGATGAGATTCGGGGCTCCCCCCCCCCCCCCCCCCCCCCCCATGTAAAGCGGTTCACTGGGGTGCTGCCTACACAACCAAAAAACCCGAAGAGTAGAGTTATCTGGACTTAAGCGCTGCTCTGCCAGTAAGGTAGAAGACTTTTACGTCTTTTGCCATCGTGCTGACGAAAGACTTAAAATATTTGCTGAATTGCCATTAGGCAACCCGAAACAGAATTCAGAGCTGCCTAAGTCACGTGTGCTGGGGCTGCTAACAAACCCCCACTCAGCCCCCCCTTCCCTCCCTTTTGTATGTGCAGTATTTCAACCAGAAACCGTGCAGTGCAGACTCGTACCACCATAACCACTTCAAATCACTAACGTGGTCATGGTGATTGGAGTAACCCTTTAACATTTTAGGTTATTACACTATTTTAATAAAATTGCAATTTTTCATTTGTTTGTTAATTGCTATAATTGTATCATTTCATTCTTGGATTCAGCAATACTAAACCTAATAGGGACAGAGATACAGGAAGCTCTTTAGCGCCATATTCTTGGCAAAGACCATGGTTAGTTGTGTGCCTTTAAGAGTGCATATAGCTTTAAATGGCATCAAGCACATGAAGCTATTCAACCTTTGTTGTAAAAAACGTTTTTACATTTTTATGAGCAGTTTGTAAAATCAGTGCTTTCCATTGTGTGGATCTAATTATTTAAAGGGGCCTTTACTGGTTAATCAAAAGACCAGTTGTTTCACTTAATTGTAGCTTCTGTAATGCTAAGTAGCGTGACTTAAGGAATTTTTAATTCTCAGTTGCCCTAGTGCTGCATTCATTTCTCCCACGGCCCTTCTCCCCATTGTCCTAATGTATCTCTTCCATTGAGAGCTCTGAAAATTTCCCAGGACACCAGTACACAGTAACATAATCAATATTACTCTATTAGTTCTGAGATGTCCGTTGCAGCTGCAGATCTCTGCACCACGGGAGCTCCATGCCTTAGCAAGGAATAATTACACAGAACCTGTAGATCACCATGCAGTAACCAAACAATACTTTGAACCAACATGCCATGCAGACGATATTGAAAGAAGATACACAAATTGGTATTTGGTATTATCTGTTCAAGTTTGTAAAATAGTTATGATTCGTGCGAGTCGCAGGTTTAATTGTTGGCAAGGTCAGCTCAGCCTTCCATCCTTCTGATGTTAATAAAATATCTGCAATTGAGTTGGGTAAAAGTAACACCTAGATTCCACTTGATACCTGGAAAGTGGTGAAATGTACGTATCATGGCTAAATACTTTTATGACTTTTTTTTTAACTTTATTATTTTTATCATACTTCTTTAAAAGCCATGGAGTTTGTGTTCTGTACTATTTATGATTTTGTGGTTGTGCATATCGGCCTGGACTTAGCCTAACCTATATATTTATAAATACCCACGGTAGGGTTTAAAATAACAACTTCTACACTAATAGCCTGGCCTTAATAATTGATCATCACTGCAAACCTGGAGGGTCCATGACACACTAAGCAGGGCTGAATTTCTACTTGCCAATGAGGAACCTTGACCCGCCAATGGCTAAAAGAGAGTGGAAATATTTAGCCTTGTATATACCATACAGCATGTTCTCTGATTCAGAATTACTGCTGTCTTTACCTTTAGACAAAACTAGAATGCATCCTTAGTTCTGGTGCATACAGCAGGAATTGGTTCCAATCCCAAAACATCATCCAGTACTAGAAAACCAAAAAAATGGTCCCAAACTAAAAAGGAGAGGATCCTGAAATGTTGGAATATCCCTTGAAGAACAGCGTTTATTAATTAAATAAATGGACCACAGATCAAAGTATACAATCGAAAAAAATATATTTACATACTACGAATTGGATTGTGCCTCACAAGATAAAATGGAGAATGTGAGTATATTAAAACAGTACTTACACATAGCCAATGCAATTATTATTTGGAGAATTCCTTTATTTAGTGCTGGGAAATATGTGAAGTGGTATATCAGCTAAATGTCTAACAGAATAGGATTATGCTTAACCAAATACTTTAAAGGAAAAGTTACTAGAAATTGGTCAGAAGATCAAAGTGGAAAATCCCTGTTGAGGCTAGCTGTTTGTAAAGTAAAATTGAAACAGGATATCTACTTGATATGCTACATCAGAATAACATTGTGTATATCATTATAGCAAGACAGTGGCAGTATTAAATTGAGCTGAATAGACGGTGAAAATTAAACAATAGAGTATAAAGGCGTAATAGATCTTACCATATATGAGTAGGAATAATAAAATATAAATAATATATTTAGGGTTAGGCCTTTCAGTTGGAAAATCATCCCACTACAAAACCTTTCTTTCGTTTCTTTTAGCACTAGAGAACCGTGTGATGTGAATTTGGCCATTATGGTGTAGTGCAGTTAATATATACAGAAAAGATCACTACAATTAAAACAAGACCTTAGAAAATAAATATGCAACAATCGGTAGGTACGAGAGAGGGAGATGAGACAAGATCTGTATACCCGAGAGTTGCACATATCTTTAAATTTTAACTAAACACTAAAGACTGCACCTTTGTACATTTCAATTGGCTGTTGCTGAAGGTATCCAGAATAATGAATACGAGCAATATTGGGGTTCTGAATATGCTTCACTGTCATGTACCTCTAAGTATACAGCTCATGTTACATGATCATTTCCCATTGGCCATTCTTGCTAAACATTCACTACTATTCAATGAAAGAGTCTTTAGAAAATACATTTTGGCCTAAGAGGTATTTATTTGCCTTTATTTATTTAATTTTTTTAAATATATTCTTTATACATTTTCAATTAATAGTAACATTAAGATACAAAAGTTCAATACAGATTTCAAAATTGCAATACCATATAGAGCCAATAGTGGTACAGTGTAGTCTCAGATTGCTATAGTAATGACGGGTGTATTCAGTACAAGGTCTGATGTTCTTTTCAATTCCTCCGAGGAGGGTTTTGTTAATAGCCAAGTAGCCAAGTCTCTTTTAGGGACAGTAAGCCTGGCCCCGGTCATACACCCGTGTTGGTTGTTCTCTTGCGTAGGAGTCGTCATGCTTGTGGTGTTTTTCTTTCTTTTTTTTTTTAATTGTTAAATTTGTCTCCACAATAACATTTGTACAAAAAAGTATTTTAAAAACATTCATATACATAGACAAAGACACAAAAAAAAACCCCACCCCCCCACGAGAGTTCTACAGACTTCCAACCCCTCTATCATACTTCAAATGGTATTAATATTACATTTGTAGTAATTTTTTCTCCCAATTGTCCCATAGGCTCCTGTCATCATTCAGAAGCTTGCAGTGATCCTTCTCCATTTTAAGTTGGTAGACCAACTGTATTGTTATTAACTTGATGTTAAATGGGGTATCTCTCTTCCAATTTCTTGCCATTGCTATTTTACATGCTATTAAACAATGAGTAATTAGAAATTGTTTTATTTTATTTAATTTTGGCCATTGGCAGTGTAATAACATTATTTCAGGTTTTAGAAATATTTTAACCCCGCACAGTGTATGAATGATGAATTGAGCCCACTGCCATACAACAATCACTTGTTTACATGACCACCACATGTGGATATAATTTCCTTTTTCCTCTCTACATTTCCAACACTTTATATCCATAGATGTATCGAATTTAGATATTTTAGTTGGCGTCATATACCATTGATTAGCCATCTTGAAGTGTGTTTCTATCAATACAAAGGAGTGAACAAATGTATTAATTTTTTGTAAGGTAGATAAGTTGTGATGGCTTCGATAATAGCTAGGGGATCGAGCAGTGGAAGTAGGCGTGAAACGGGATTAGACTGGACTTTGATTATTTGGCTTTTTACTTCTTTAACCACTTTCTCTACCCATTCATCTAAATCTCCGTTTTAAAACACGAGTTCTATCTATCTATCGATCCATCTCACCGTATAGAAAGGGAAACTCCCAAGCTCCAGTCGCATATATAATTGAAGATATATGGATGCAAATAATTGCAAACTCATTAGTATCGATCACAGGTGATTCTGGTCGTGGCCTCCCAAACCACATTGTATCCAGCCAAGATTGTTACACAAAAAAAAAAAAAGTCCAGCCATACTACAGCTATGCTATCAAACCGCTTAACCAAGCCTTTTTTATTCCGTAGATAAAAGTGATCTGCCTTATCTCCCCTCCGCTCCTCCTCAAACTGTTAGGCTGGATTATTCATCAGAACAGTTAAAGGGAAACAAATTGGATTTTGTAATTAAAGTTTATTTTTTTATTATTGTGTTGGGCAAGCAAGTCAGTTTAAACAAATAATATTCCTTTGGTGAGGAAAAAGTAAAATGCAACGTACATCAGGTATCAAGAGTTACAGAGAAAACCGGTAAATGGATCAATTTGAATGTGTGAACAAGAGCGGTGATATGCAGCCACTCATAAAAGGAAAGAAAGGAAAATATATGAAAAAGAAGCTGAAATAAGAGGAAGTGAGGAGTAGAAAAAATAAAAACAAAAAAAAAAAAAAGGATTCAAAGGAATACATCACCATATCACAGGCTAAGCTGCCCTGCCTACCACACGAGGGACACTAAACACCTAAATCACTTTAGCTAGTCTAGCCAAAATGCTTTGTGTGAGGAGTTTTTGGTTGTTTAAGAGAAGTTGCCACGTTTATAAGCTAACTTTGATATGCCCCGCCCCCAGACTTTCAATCAGACAGAAGGTGCTGTTACTTCCTGGTTGCTTAGCTCACTGGAGCTAAACTCACTGGCACACAATTGCTCAGAGCACCCGCCTTGCAAAGACTTCTCGTTGAGCTGCATTGGGAACTTTGTGAATATCCAAGCTGATATTTTTCTAAGAAAATGGCCAGTAGTCTACAGGCGAATACATTCCATTTTATCTTCATGAGCGAGCATATAACATTACACCCACATTTAATTTTCTTTTTGCGTTAAAGGGTCACTCCAGGCCCATAAACAACATTAGCTTGGTGAAAAGCCTTGTGTGAAGAGTTTGTCCTCTGTTTTTCATTTTGCAAAAAGTACATATTTCAATAGTAATTGACACTTTTATAAATTAACCTGTTTAAACCTCCTTTGCTTTCAATAAGACAACAGGTAATGTTACTTCCTGGTTTAGTTAGCTTAGTAAAGCTAAACTCAAGAGGCAGCAATAGCCCTTACAAAGACTTCTTGTTGAGCTGCTTTGGGAAGTCTGTGATTGGACAGCCACAGAAAGTCTGTGGGGGCTAGAAGGGGAGAGCTTACAAAGGCAGCAGACAAGATTTTGCAAGCTGATTTTTAGAAATAACTCCAATTAAAAAATACCTAATTAAACGCATGCACATTTTCATTTGGGGGAGATCTGCTAAACAGTTTTTTTTGTATTTTGGCAGTGGAGTGTCCCTTTAAGTGGATTTATGTGCATGTATCATTGCTTCTGTTGTAGATTGCACAGATTTAGTTTACATTAGTATCACTTTCATAAAGAACTTAAATGTGTCTTGTAGGTTTTACTGTAAGAGACAGTCAATATCTATTGTAAAAATATGGCGATTTTTAATAATACCTCAATGAATCAATCAAATCAAGGGATTCAATAATTCCAGCCAAAAAACCATATTAAACTACGATTTAGAAGGAAGTTGAGAAAGAGAGTTAACTGAAAAAAACTGAAAGAAATGTAGGGGAGTTAACCCTAAAATTACTAAGAGAGTAAAGGAACACTACAGTATAAGGAACACAGCCTTGTATTCCTGACACTATAGTGTTTAACTATTTAGGTACCTGGCCCATTATGGGAAAGGTGATTTTACTTACCGTTATTCACAAGCAGTTCTAGTCCGACCGCGGTGGGCTCCGCCAGGGCTGCCATCAGAAACTTTGGTGCCACTAACACAGCTCAAGGTCTGGGCCCCCAGGGGCCTGCCTCTAGGGCCTGCTCCCAAATCCCGCACATAGGAATACACACACAGACACAAACACACGCCCTGATACAAAAGGACACAGATACACACACACACACATACTAACAGACACACATACTGAAACAGACATAAACACATATACAGACATACATAGTGACATACAGACACACACACACACATGCATAAGGACATACAGACATACACACACATACATACTGACATACATACATATATACATACTGAGAGCCCTTGATGCTTGGGCCACCCGATGGGCCCCATCAGTGTACGGGCCCTGGTGCACCTGTAGCGGCAGTTCTGCTGCTACAGGTGGGCCCGAGCGGCCTGGCTCTGGCTCCGCCTCCATGGCTGAGATAATCAAACTTGATTAGCCAATCCAATGCTTTTCCCTAGTAGAGCATTGGGGGTCAATTGCGCATGCACGGCAAAATGCCACATTACACCAGTCACATCTCCACAAAGAGATGCATTGGATTAATGCATCTATACTGTAAGCTGCAGTGGTTCTGGTGACTCTAGTGTCCCTTTAAGTGAAATCAAACATAATTGTGTATATTACACACATTTTTGTTGAAATGTTTATCCAAGATGATAAGATTATGATAAATATTTCCTAATGGACACCTGACAAGATGTTCTAGTTTAAATTGTTCTGAATCTGAGTCCCCTCATCTTCTCTCCACATTTTCCTAAGTATATGCCACGGTGTTGACTGCTATACCGTGCAGCCATTTTCATATCTGTAAATATCTGTTATACATAAGATTGTAAATGAGAAACCCAACAAGTGGAGGGCACACTGCCATGATGTATGTGTAGCCAGCATAAAATATCAACAAATCAAAAGAAAAATAAGAAGTGATAATGCTCAACTTAAATGCAGCCCAGTTGCCCTCTGGGGCAGACCACTAAAAAATAGCATGCAAAGAGACACATATAAATCACGATGAACTTAATAAAACATTCATTTTTCCATACAGTCGCCATAGAAATTATCAAGACAATGTAAAAGACATATCTACCTATCAAAAGCATACACCAATACATGAGGTTTAAACAAACCTAAATCAAATAGAAAATGCTGGCATTATGCAAAGAGGAGGACAATAGGTGGCCAGTCACAAAAAGATAAAAATCCTCACCACCCACACAGAGAGATTTTAAAAGTACTTTAGTTTGGAAAAAAAATGGGACACTGAAAACCAATGAATATCTGAAATGCTTGTGCTGCCTGAAGATGATCAGAACAAAAAAAAGTTTTGAATATTTTTTTTTTTTTTTTTTTTTTTTTTTTACATATGAAGGAAGAACTCGTGGCCTGGAGTTTGCACATTTGTGTTACAAAAGCCCAACGGGAAACCTTATATGAAACATGTGATTGACTGAACTAGGAAGTGCTAAAACAATTAAATAAAGTTAGATAAAGCCTCGAACAAGACAACCAATATAGTACTCTCCTGTCATGTTTAAAAAGCAGTATTGTCTTGGTTGAATATATCATATTACATCTTTATAAATCAGTGATAAAACCTCTCTCTTGTAGTTGCCACCTTTTTTAATGAAAATGTCCTCATGATTGCTACAAAATTAAGGATAATTGAGAAACATCGTTACAGAGACTGGCTACAAAAAATACAAATGGCTTAGAACATGTCCAGACCTTTACAGAGTTATTTAGTAGCTGATCTGGTGAAATTCTCCAACTCATGTGTTATCAAACTCCACATAGCTTGGCTATTTTTGCCTTAATTTTGCCAGTTTCAGAAAATGACATATGGTAAGAGATCATAATAATAATGTGGAATTTGCTGCCTAAAATTGACTAATCTAATATATTGACCGAGATACAAGTGTTTCTTTCTTTTTGTTTGAGGAATAGATGCAAATAACAGAAAGTGGCGCTATAAGCACATTTTTGAACATTTTGGAAAAGTGTTTCCACTTACCTGAGTCCCATCAGGCCTACTGTGATTTGTCTAACTCAGCAGAAGATGTTTTGCTTTTGCAATATCAATTTAGTGCTTACTTAGCCAAAAGTAAGAGAGGTGAGATTGTCCGCCAATGTGAAATATTCAGAATTGGACAACATTGGCATTGCTGTTTGTTTGCATAAGCCGTTTCCTTATTTAAAAAAAAAAATACAAACTCTGATCACATTCTGTTTGTATTAGAGATTGACTTTGCTCCTCCCTATACAGAAAGTCTATTTCTCTGTTACACGACAAAAGCCTTAAAAGAAGCCACTTCACTCAAAAGAAAAAAATTAATAAACAAACTGTCACTTAGAAATTACTCTCTTAAACTATGAAAATTTACCAAATTAGTTTTATTAGATAAATAATACTACATGCTAAGAGTATGTGATGGGGGGCAGGGCTTGGACGCCATGGTGGATGGTGACAGTTGACTTTAGCTCCCGACAAATCTTGACTATAAAGTGATCTATGGGGCACATCCACCCCACTACTCAACGCCCTCACACGGACACCTGGTACCTTGTGGTCTGCTTCAGTGTGGGTTACACCTCTGCTGTCCGGTGGTTTCAATCACCAGCTTGCTGCAGCCTGGTATTTGCTTGGAAGGAGATATGGCCAATCACCCCACCTTGGGCTTCCCAGTCTCTCTTACCAACACTCAGTGCCTCACACTCTCCCCTCTGGGCTGGTGGGAGTTATCCTAGTCACCACCAAGCCAATACTCACCTTTGCACTGCTACTGGGCTAAATCTGTGTAAGGGCCTCCCACACATTTTTTCCAAGATGGGCGATAACAATACTGCTGCGACGCATGTTGAGCAGGCACCTGAAGCGTTTGACGCCATATACCAGTGGTTTCGGAAGGGATTGGAGGCTCGGACAGGAAGGTCTGTGTATCTGTCCGCAGTCCACCCACCCGTATGAAACACTGCTGCCCAGGATTTCAAAGCTCACTCTTAGTACCGGTGAGAGGGGCCTGTGGACACTGGGAATTGGTCCCCATTACTGCTTGGGACTGCAGTGATGCCGCTAGACACAGCACCTTGGGAGGCACAAAACCCCTCAAGAACATGTCTGAACTCTGCCTGACTATCACAGGCATAGGCTGGTCGAGCAGCACTCAATAGGACACCTGCTGTGTCAGTTTGCTCCTTCATTGCATATACCTATTAAGTTGACCAGCATGGGCCCAAAATACCTACTGTATGGTGGTACACTTCCCCTGTACACTCTCTTGTGATGTCAGTATACCGAGTTGACAAATCTTTATTTTATTTTCTGTTCTGACTCTATTTATTTATTTTTTTATAAACTGTCCCCTGTTTGTGACACCTTCAGTATTGCCACTATAAATTTTTCATGTGTTCTCTCTACATGAGGAAATGTCGTGACAAGCTTTTCTGTATAACATGGCACAACAAAGATAAATAATTTTTAAAAAGGAAGTAATGTGGGGAAAAAAAGGCTTTTTTTTTTTTTTTTATTTAAAGCAGTGTGGCGTGGTGTAGCGATGAAGTTCTGTGTTGCTTTTCTTATTGCTACATTACAGTGCCATTATCTCTAAATCCCCCACATTAATAGAATCTGATTTACAGCACAACCTGTGTGTACCGTGGTATTATTCTTTATAATTATTTAGCGTACTGGAATGAATCACGGGGCTGTGCAACAGTAAAACTCGTATCCATATGTTTAAACTGTGATAAATGTGTATTTTAAATAGCAAAGGTCTGTTTGCTCAGACAATGCTTAGAAAGTATTCAGTTGTACAATACAATAATCAGTAGGTTATGAAGTCACTCATATTTTCTTAGTAGTGCCTGCTCAATGTATTCTGATTTTAGCTTACTTTTCCTAAAAGATGACTACCTATTTGTCCATTTGAAAATTTGGTAAGCAAGCACAATGCCAAAAGGGCACTTATTCACTTCCTGATTTAGTTATGCTGTATTTCAATAATGTATCCACATTTTATGTGCTCTACTCATATCCCCAATATGTCCCCAAAAGCTCCACTCTTCAATTAATTTAATGGTAAGATCTTCCTTCTATAATATCTAACTTCTCTCACTTTCTACATCATGACTATGAAATCAACAGTACTTAAAGGGACACTATAGTCACTAAAACAGCTTTAGCTTAATTAAACACTTTTTGTGTATAGATCATGCCCTGCTCAATTCTCTGACATCTAGGAGCCAATTTACTTTATTTATGCAGCCTTTGACACACCTCCCTGCATGTCCTAAACACTTAATTTAAAGAGTCACCTGAAGTTAACACTTCCTTTATTGCAAATTCTGTTTAATTTAGATGTCATATATCTCGCTCTTAATAGCCTGCTAGACCCTACAAGAGCCTTTTGTGTGTGATTAAAGTTCAATTTAGAGAGCAGGAGATACAAACTTCTAAAATAAGTAACATCTTATTTGAAAATTAAACCATTTTGTTTTCATGCAGGCTGTGTCAGTCACAGTCAGGGTAGGTGTGGCTAGGGCTGCATAAACAGAAACAAGTGATTTACCTCCTAAATGGCAGAGAATTGAGCAGTGAAACTTAAGATGCGTGATCTGTACACCTAAACTGTTTCATTAAGCTAAATTTTGTTTTGGGACTAGTGTCCCTTTAAGCTCCAGTATCTAAACCTCCCATTAAAATTACCACAAAAAATAACATTACAAAATATTGTTTGACTACTTCACTGAGAAACTGGTTTCCAAGGCTTGTCTACTTTTTTTTTGTTTCTTCATTAGCATCTTATAAATGTAATATCTACTTGAATCCTTACAAGTGACACGCATATTTCTAGCCAAATTGAATAAGTAGTTTTTAGTTAAAATGTCAGAAAGGAATCTATTATTTAATGCTGACACTTATTACAAAAACAAACAAAACACATTTAAGTCTGCATCCAGCCTGTTCTAGCCCTGAAGTCAGTCTTTTCCTGAAGCACACATTTTAAAAACCACTGGCCTAGACTATATATTTTAGGCTGTTTTTTTCAGTAATTCGCAAAATATATTTTATGATGAAAGTTATTTGATTGACATCCTAAAACTGGTCCTTTAAACTGAAGCACAGATGTAAAAATTGTGCTTTTTTTTTTTTTTGCCTTCTCAAAACCTGTAGACTTCATCTGTTCTTATATTGCAAATGGAATTGTTTTTGTTTCTTGTTGTTTTGTTTTAGTTTGTATCAGCATTGATAGCTGAAGTTATTTTCCACTTCCTTCTGCTGTGCTTCACATGAAATATATATTAATGTGTATGTATATGATACACTTATATAAAGAGGAAGCTAGTGGGAGAGCGAACTCAATGTACATTTGTGAGAGCTGTAAAGTCCTGGGTGTTGCATTGTTTACATTTGTCTGTGTGAGTCACGCGAGGTTTAGGAGTTACTGTTTATCAGAGATCATTCATAATTATGTTTTCTTTTCAGCTTCTAGATCTCTGTCGGGTGGTGAAAGATGACTCCTTGAAGGTTATCTCAGCATTTAACATCCCACACAATTCCATCCAGGCACCCATTGCTGGCATCCCCAACCCTAGAGCCAAGTGGGCATACTATCCCCAACCAAGCCTAGAGGATAACGGGGGAAGCAGGGCGGCAAACAAGATGAATGCCAAGCTGTAAACATAAATCTTGGAACCCGGGAAGAAATTCGAACTGAAAAATGTATGCTTTTATACCTCCTGGCTTACCAATACAGGCAATAATGTGATAAATCACTTTTATAATGGACATATCATCCTTATCGTAATTTGGGATCTTTAAACTGATATACAGTTTACAGCTACTGTTTGTGAACTGTGAAATTTGTGGCTAATTTAAAATTTCTAGGAGTGAGTTGAAAGCTATTTTTTGATGAGAAGAATGCAATATACAAAATCTGAATACCACTATTTTGCTTTATCATTACTGTGTGTTTTGTAAGTGTAATGCATAGTTAAAGTGATTAGCCAGGAAATACTTTGAGGTGGCCAAAAATGTTAGCACTAGATGGAGTGCAACTAGTTGGAGGCCAAATTGTTGACATGGTCTAATTTTGAAAGACTTTGAATGAAACTTAATGTAGATGACATTGTAACATTCCCTAAATTAAACGTGGACATTTTGAACTAATGAATGTATAGGAGGAGATCTCATTTCAGGAATACATTTACAATCTGGTGTAACATGGGGTGTACAGTACAGTTACATACAATCCTTGCACGCATTGCCAGACCTCAGTGGGAAATCACATTGACAGACAATGGAAACCAAAACACTTTATGTGGGCAAATATTTTGAACCAGCAGTGTGAAAAGGAATGCACAGATTTTGTCCAAAACAGTTAAAAAAAAAAAAAAAATAAAAAAAGTCTACTGATCTAGAAGAATTCCATTATGTTGTTATGCAGCAATGCATTGTAATGTTTTAGTCCTAATTAACAAACTGGGTTTGAAAAGCTGCTGGCTGTCTACCACTTAGGTGGTGGCATGGCTGTACTTGTAAAATCAGTGGAACTTTTTATGTCATACATCATTGCTGTATACTACAGTTTCATAGCCGGTGAGATGATTTAGCTGTAATAAATGAAGTTTGTGTTTAGCATTTAAAGTATATGTCCCTCCTAATATTCACTGGGAAATTTACTAACGTGTGAATCCAAAGTGAATTTCACATTTTAGGGCAAGAATTGTCTGTTTCCTAAAACAATTGACACATTTGTGAAGATTCCGATCAGTTTGAATGCTGTAATGTGACCCATTTACTGACAAGTTACAGTAAAATGATGAACTATATGTTCCCTGATTGATGTTTAATAAATTAGATTTGAACATGGGAAGCATTTTGTTTATCAATATAAAATGCAGAGTTGGAATAAATTAGTTCATTTTATTATATTATATATATATTATTATATATACAATACCAGATCCACAGTGCATCCTCACTACATTATAATTAGCATCACGTTATGGTAATTCTTCTGTTTCATGGGAAAATACATGAATGACGTTATTACAATAATAAATAATCCCCACATTTAAATTGTTAGAAAATGTTGGTGCTAATAGGAAATAACATGTCTATAAACGAAAGTTAAATCGTGTTTTGCTACTGTTTAAAATGATAAATATTTTGCCAAATACAGGTTAATTCAAATATGCAAATAAAGTAAGAATGGATACAAAAATACAGTGCTGCTCATTTTAATTTTATTATATTGGTTCGTGACATATACTCTACGTCATGTTTTTAATTTGTCTAGTGGTAATACATTTGTTAGACAATAAATTTAATTACGGTAACATTGGTGTTGCGTTTTTTTTTTTATTTCACATTATCATCAGTAACTTTGTGTTCTACGGAGGGTAAATTAATTATATTTTAGAAGTCCAACAGCACGATCTGCAGTGTTAGAACCTACAAAAGGTGATAATACTAAATCACTCGACCTGATATAAAATATTTTAGTTTTGTCTCAGATTGTGATTTTCACTTTTTTTTTTTTTTTTGGTAGCTCTGTATGTTTCACATGATCTGGATCTGACACAAATATTTCATGGTAGCATTTAATATGCAATAACAGCAACAACATTTATATATAGCTCACTAAGTCATGTAGCAATAGCTGATTATTATCTATGTTTTATGCATGTAATATGTGTAACTTTATACCTACATTGCTTTGTTTGTGTCCCAGGGCATACTGGAAAATTAGAGAAATCTCAGTGTATTTTCCTGGTCAAATACTTTCTGAGTAAATAAAATACACAATTTAGATCACTTTTTTTTTTTTTTTCTCGTGGTGAGACTCTTAGAGCTTATAATGTGCAGAATGGAAAACCTCAATGTTGCAGCATACAAATATATTCAAATTCTATAATGATTGTCATTGAGATCTAAAAATGGTATATCTGTTCTAATTGTGAAAGCATAAGAATAATTACCGGTATATTGTTTTTAAGGTGGATGATGGCCGCTCTTAGTAGTCCTTGCACTGGGTTTTGTTAACCTAGACTACAGACTGCCATGCATGTAACGTAGGATAAATATAGTCCTGTAGAAATGCATGAAATGTTAGATTGTAGCTAGATGACACAAGTCGAGGGCAGCATTCTGTATTATCTTCATATGTTTACAACCTGTCTAGATGAAGGATGTTCAAGAAAAAGTCCCCTGACAATGTAATTTACCCTTTTTCCATCTCATAAATATGACACCTTTACTGATAACACCGATACTATACCCATCTTACAGCTCGAAAACTCAAACTGCCATCCAATTGGAAACATTCCTCTTCTGTTGTGCTAGATGTAAGTGAATAATTATAGTTGTCACCATGTCTGCTAGTTTCTGTGTTTCACAATGTTGCTCTGCTACATATACCATCAGTCAGAGCCTTTAGCTGCCTTGACTTTCAGTGTAAATGTTGGTGTTTTGTGTATGAAGCCTGTGTGTAGCATTGATTGGAATTAGAATTGCACTTCTAATAATCAGAAATGTCTAAAAACACAGTACAACAGAGAGAGATTAGAAAGTTGAGCGTAAGGCGTGAACAGATACTTGGGTGCCTATTATAAAATATAAGTAAGAATATATAAACAAAATACAACAGGAGAGCATTAGGTAAGCAAGTTTTACTTTCATTCTAACTGTCCTTTTTAAATGTCTCTTTTAAACTATGGCATCAGTATTTGTATGAATTCCAGTCTATGGACATATTAGGATAAATTGGAGAACATGTGTCAATTATAGCATTTTAAAGGATCACTCCGAGCACCATAACTACTACAAAGCATTTACTGTATGTAATCAAACCATTTTAGAATGAATTGACTTTCTAACCGCTTCTTGCCTCCACTACAGCCGACAGAGAAACAGAAGTTACCTTAACTCATTAGCTGATAGTGATCAGCTGAATAGACAGCTAGCTAGTCCTGCACCTTTTGGCTTAGTGCAGATGAACTAAAGGAAGCTCCTAAGCATGAGGTTCTGGCCCTTTGTCGAATGTAGTGGATGCAGAGATACGCGCCTGGCAGAACCCAGATACGCAGTCAAACTGTTCTAAAATTGTTTGACTCCTTACAAAGGAGGGGCAACAGGGCTCTGCTGTCACCATAACCACTACAGCCACAGTGGTTCTGATTTTTGGAGTGGATTGACAGCATTGCAAGATGTGTAAAAGGTTGAAATGAATGGACTTTAATGTTTTTTTCAAACTAAATTATTATCTAATAGAGAGTGAAAATGTTGCATTTCTGACAAATTAGGCATACAGAATTCATACAAACAGTACAGAGGTCAGCACTTTGGATAGCACTGTTTGACATTAGTAAATATAAATATAAATATGAACAGATTTTCTGAGTCAAAATGAAACAAGGCATTATATAAATATAAATCATCTGAACATGTTATGAATGTGGAGTCTGTCTGAGAACTCTGTATTCCACTATTGTTTCACGATTAATACCTAGATTCATACATTGGTCAGAAAGCGCCATTTCAAAACGGTTTCCACAAGCTAGCTGTATGGGATGGTCATAGGTGTTGAGATTGGGACGTGCATTATAGTAATGGGCTCTGAACAATGTTTTAATGTTAAATAGCCATGATACATAGAGCATCTCACTGACAGAAATCAAGTTTTACAAAAACTGTTTGGAAGTAGCGCAGTGCTCTCCAAGACATAGTCACTTGGAACTGCTGTTAAATGACTCTACATAGCACATGTGGAATATACTGCTCTCCCCTCAATCAAGATGTGACTGACAAGTGGGGTGGGACCTATTTTTAACCCCTTAAGGACCAAACTTCTGGAATAAAAGGGAATCATGACATGTTATACGTAAAAATTGGATGACAAACAATGTTGGCCAGTGCCTCATAGTAGATAAATTAGCATCAAATATGTAAAAAAATATAAATTTAGAAAAAGAACAAACAGTCATTAGGTGTCATTTATGTTCTTTTACATAGCATGTAAAAATGCCTATACTTTATATTGGTCCTTTTTTAATTGCTTCAGTGTTTTCTTTTGGTTTTAAAAAAAAAAAAAAAAAAGACTTCCAACGAATCGTGGACACACAGCCGCATAGAAGAGTTCAATGAATCGTTTCTACAGAAAGAAAAGTTGGGAGCAACTCTGCAAATCACAGACTCTGACGGCTGACTTCACATGAGAATTATGATGAGTTGTCATCAAATGGTTCCAAAATCATGTTTTATCGGTGAGTTTCAGTGACTGATTATTGTGATGTAACTCTGAGATCTGTCTCCTTGCTCAAAAAACAGATCAGTACGAGATATTTCCAGCTAAACGTGCTATTGCTTTAAAGTGATACTATAGTCACCAGAACAACTACAGCTTATTGTATTTGTTCTGTGAATCATAGAATCATTCCCTTCAGACTTTTTGCAGTAAACTGTCTTTTCAGAGAAAATGCAGTGTTTACATTACAGCCTAGGGATAACTCCATTGGCCACTACTAGAGGTGCTTCCTTGGGCAGTGCTGCACACTGTGCAGTACTGCCATTCAGTGTCTCCACCCTCTACATGTAGACTCTGAACTTTCCTCATAGAGATTAATTGATTCAACACATCTCTATGAGGAAATACTGATTGGCCGGGGCTGTGTTTGACTTGTGCTGGCTCTGCCCCGATCTGCCTTCTTCAAAGTCTCAGACAATCCTATGTGAAAGTATTGTGAATGGCTCACAGAATCACTTCTGATGATGTCAGGCGTGCAGGCAGGGTCAGAGGCAGAGCCAGCAGCTACAGACCTGAATACAAGTAAGATTTTACTATGTTTAGGGAGGCAAGAGAGGGGGTGGGGGGGCAGAGGGGGCTGGATGGTAGTTTTAACACTAGGGCAGGGGTAGGCAACCTACGGCACTAGTGCCATGCACGGCACTCGAGGTGTCTTTGCACGGCACTCAAGGCTGCTAGAGCCAAACACACTCTGGCCTATCAGGAGTCCCAGTAAAACTTCAGATATCTGCTAATACGAAGAGGTGGTGAAGGACAATCCTCAATTTATGCATTGTAGCACATAGAGGAAGTGATCTCTGATCACTTCCTCCCAGCACTTGTGAATGGGAATCCACACTGTAGTAGAGCAGCCCTCGACCGCTATCACAGCTCCTGTTCTTGACCTGTACCTGGCCAGCCTGGTTCCCACTGGAACAGAAATACACAAACATGCAGAATAACCCTACCCTCATACAAATAATATGAACAGCCCACACACACACACACACACAATCCCCACAAATGCAACACCACTAACAATCCACATACATGCACACAACTCCACATGCAGCCTCTCACATGCAATACCCCAAACAGCCCCCACACACTACCAAACACACAATGTGACATATCCATCCACACACAATTTCACAAGCAGCCCCCATACACAGCCCGCATTCATATGTATCATACACGATACCATAAACTACTATATGAACATATACAATATAATAGCTCATATACGCACAAATACAACGATACAAAGCAATTACAGCAAAAATAACACAAGCAGAATACGGCAGCATACACACCTCAATTTAAAAAAATAGGATCGGCACGCTAAGGGACATCACAATCCTATATCGGCACAGTGCTGCTAAAAGGTTGCCTACCCCTGCTATAGGGTCAGGTATCAATTATAGTGTTCCTTTAATTAAATTAAATGTAATCTACTTGCATTACTCTTAAGGTGTAAAGGCACATTCAATAATTTAATTTCAGAAATTCTACATTAGAAAAGAGACACATCTTTATTTAAAATGTGATTCCTTACTCTCTTATTGCGATACAGTTGCATATTGTGCCTGCAAAATCCAATAAAATACAAATTGAAAGAGAAAAAAAAAAGTGATTCCTTATTAAACAATGTTATTAATCAAACCCCCTTTACTTGAGCTCTATGTTACATAGTAGTGTGGGTTGAAAAAAGACTGAAGTCCATAAAGTTCAACCTTGTTCAAAACAGTTTGTTTTTAAGGTGAGATAATAGCACATTGCTTAGTGACAAACAATGCTAAATGGGAGTGTCGAATTCAGCCTGGAATGACCATTTAATGGTATGATTACATGTTAATAAAACAAATCTTAACGTGGCATTGTGGAAGGGGAGATCTTTCCATTAACCAGTATGAAAAAATAATACATATAGATAAATATTATTTTCATGTAACCGGGCCATAGTAAATTTAGCTGGAATGAAAACTGAAAGGTCTGTCATCATTTTAGTGTAGAGGCAGCCATATTCTAGGACACCCACTAAAGTAAGGATTCAATGTGCATTTCAAATTTAACTTCAAAATAGCCAAACTGGAAAGATTCTCTAAATCAGTTTTGCTTTTAGTTTAGCTTCTCTAGCCTTTAATGTGAAATTCACTTAGAATTCCCACTTTAGTAAATCACCCTGCCAGTGTCACTGGGATAAACTGTTAAGGCTCTTCCTGAATCCGCCATCTTGGAAGCTTCACTAAGATGCAAGACAAAACATATCGTCTGAGAGCTGTTAATGCAAAAATAACAGAAGCCAATACATGCAGGAAGTAAAGACGTTGGTCTCTTTGCTCTAAATCAGGGTTGTCCAAACTCTGGCCCTCCAGATGTTGCTGAACTAAAACTCCCATGATACTCGGAATGAAATAGCCAGGGAACCATGTGAGAGCCAAAGTTTGGAGAACCCTACTCTAAATACATGCTTGTTAGATGGAGGTTTGTACATTATTTCATTTAAAGAGCATATTTAGACACTAGTTAAAATGACTGTAACTGGGTTTGCAGATCACTTTCTGCCACATGAAAATATGAGATACAGAATAGGTAATGGAACTCTAGTGAATAGGACTGTAGCATAGGTTAGCTCTGCTTTCTGAATAGCAATATCATAGTTTAAGTCTATATGAGAATTGCTCTTCTGAAAGCACGAAATGCGTGGATTGCTAAGGAGGTACAATGTGAGCTCATTTCCCTGCATGTCCCTTTAGGTCAGTGGTGGCTAATTGAGTTTGACTGTTTATCCAGGGACCTAGAGGAGGGGGCATTTATTTAAATTTTAAGGAACACCATACTGGCGAAAATATGGAGCTTGCAATTTGGGTAATGTGTATAATCGGTATTGGTTATAAAATTTTCAAGCTCTCCAAGCACCAATCTTCCAGCTTCCATAATGGACCCCTGTCACCATGATAATGGGATTCTCACTTATATGTTACCGGTGACATATTGTACAACCTTGGTTGTTGTTGCTAGTTTGCAAGTGCTGAGAGGCACTTTTGGTGACACTCATTGCAGGACGATGTAACTATCTCTATACTGAGAAAGTAGGTCAAGGTTATGTGCTACTTGGGAGATCACAAAAAATCCACAAATAACAAGTGCAATGAGTGTGCAAGGGACAAACATCTTACTGCTCTCTTACAGTCCCACACAGACAGTACTGAATGAGTCACAATGTTGCCACATACCTCCCACTCATGTACATGGGGACAATTCAGTTTGAAATGTGGGCACTGGTGTGACCAAAAACCCAGACAAGCTTCATCTGTGAGTTATGAAGAGACCAGGGAGTGCATAAATCTGAGAACAGAGGGGTAAGAGTGTAAAATGCCAGAGGGAAGAGGAGAAAATACCAGGGACAGGTGGAGAACAATTAGCATTATTTATATAGCGGCAACATATTCCATAGCGTTGTACAACAGGTAAACAAGACAAACAGTTCTAACAAAACACATTCCATATATGAGAATAGCAGCTTAAGAAGGTCTGGCACAAACTAACTTAAACCATGGAATTTAGAAGGGGAGAAAGACTGGGGGTGAGAGGGGTTAGAAGAGACCAGGAGAGAGTAACGGAGCAAGTGATGGGATACGATGACCTGAAACTTGGGTTTGGGAAGATAATTTTAAAAGGATTGTAAAGAGAGGGATATGTGATGATGATGATGCAGGGTTACTAACTCCAGAACTGATCATTAAAAACACAACTCCGACATCATCAGCAATTGTGTCTTTTTCCATTACAACAAAAACTGAGGGGAGGGGTGCTGTCCAACCTGCTTCTATGGACCAGCCTCAACTGCCTCCTGCAAAAAAAAATACACCCAATACTATACCAATCATTACTGGCATTAGATCATGTGTGTTAGAATCAACATCATTATATAAATATCTATATATATATATATATATATATATCCTTGTATATTCTACTATGTGTGATAGGTGTGTGATAAGGTGAGGTACACAGCATAAGACACAACACTCCGCATGGATTTACAGCAACAGATTGTTATTCCCATCTCAGCTATGGAGTCAAAAATATTGCATTAATTACCAGCTCTCTGTTTATTGAATAAACACCATTGGGGAGTGTATTAGTTTATGGAGAGAGGTCCTGTGCTCTCTGCGAATTCTCTGTCATTGTGAGAGAATGACACATCAGATTCACTCTCCATAACGTATAACTAGCAAATCTACCTAAAGTAGTAATGCTGTCTGCATATTATATGTAATACTGTCTGTATAATATAATAATACTGTCTGCGTATTATATATTATACTGTCTGCATATTATATATTATACTGTCTGTATAATATAATACTGTCTGCATATTATATAATATAATGTCTGTATAATATAATACTGTCTGCATATTATATATTATACTGTCTGTATAATATAATACTGTCTGCATATTATATAATATAATGTCTGTATAATATAATACTGTCTGCATATTATATAATATAATGTCTGTATAATATAATACTGTCTGCATATTATATATTATACTGTCTGTATAATATAATACTGTCTGCATATTATATATTATACTGTCTGTATATTATACTGTCTGCATATTATATATTATAATGTCTGTATAATATAATTATACTGTCTGCATATTATATATTATACTGTCTGCATATTATATAATATAATGTCTGTATAATATAATACTGTCTGCATATTATATATTATACTGTCTGTATAATATAATACTGTCTGCATATTATATAATATAATGTCTGTATAATATAATACTGTCTGCATATTATATATTATACTGTCTGTATAATATAATACTGTCTGCATATTATATAATATAATGTCTGTATAATATAATACTGTCTGCATATTATATAATATAATGTCTGTATAATATAATACTGTCTGCATATTATATATTATACTGTCTGTATAATATAATACTGTCTGCATATTATATATTATACTGTCTGTATATTATACTGTCTGCATATTATATATTATAATGTCTGTATAATATAATTATACTGTCTGCATATTATATATTATACTGTCTGCATATTATATAATATAATGTCTGTATAATATAATACTGTCTGCATATTATATATTATACTGTCTGTATAATATAATACTGTCTGCATATTATATAATATAATGTCTGTATAATATAATACTGTCTGCATATTATATATTATACTGTCTGCATATTATATATTATACTGTCTGGATATTATATATTATACTGTCTGTATATAATACTGTCTGCATATTATATATTATACTGTCTGTATATTATACTGTCTGCATATTATATATTATACTGTCTGTATATTGTATATTATACTGTCTGCATATTATATATTATACTGTATGTATATTATACGGTCTGCATATTATATATTATACTGTCTGTATATTGTATATTATACTGTCTGCATATTATATATTATACTGTATGTATATTATACGGTCTGCATATTATATATTATAATGTCTGTATATTGTATATTATACTGTCTGCATATTATATATTATACTGTCTGTATATTATACTGTCTGTATATTATATATTATACTGTATGCATATTATATATTATAATGTCTGTATAATATAATAATGCTGTCTGTATATTGTATATTATACTGTCTGCATATTATATATTATACTGTCTGCATATTGTATATTATACTGTCTGCATATTATATATTATACTGTCTGCATATTATATATTATACTGTCTGTATATTAAACTGTCTGCATATTATATATTATACTGTCTGCATATTATATATTATACTGTCTGCATATTGTATATTATACTGTCTGCATATTGTATATTATACTGTCTGCATATTGTATATTATACTGTCTGCATATTATATATTATACTGTCTGCATATTATATATTATACTGTCTGTATATTAAACTGTCTGCATATTATATATTATACTGTCTGCATATTATATATTATACTGTCTGCATATTATATATTATACTGTCTGTATATTAAACTGTCTGCATATTATATATTATAATGTCTGTATATTATATATTATACTGTCTGCATATTATATATTATATATATATACCCTAAATTATTATATTTTTTACGCTATGTTAGCTATTTGATTTGTTTATACAGAGCACATGCCTGGAGAATCTGCTTAATACAGGTTATTCTGTTTGTATATTAACCTCTACGTATTCTGGGTGGGTTCTACTTTTCTATAAATGGGTATATATTATACTGTCTGTATATTATACTGTCTGTATATAATACTGTCTGCATATTATATATTATACTGTCTGCATATTATAATGTCTGTATATTATATATTATACTGTCTATATATTATACTGTCTGCATATTATATATTATACTGTCTGTATAATATAATACTGTCTGCATATTATATATTATACTGTCTGTATATTATACTGTCTGCATATTATATATTATACTGTCTGTATAATATAATACTGTCTGCATATTATATATTATACTGTCTGCATATTATAATGTCTGTATATTATATATTATACTGTCTATATATTATACTGTCTGTATAATATAATACTGTCTGCATATTATATATTATACTGTCTGTATATTATATATTATACTGTCTGCATATTATATATTATACTGTCTGTATATAATACTGTCTGCATATTATATATTATACTGTCTGTATATTATATATTATACTGTCTGCATATTATATATTATACTGTCTGCATATTATACTGTCTGCATATTATATATTATAATGTCTGTATAATATAATAATGCTGTCTGCATATTATATATTATGCTTACTGTCTGCATATTATATATTATACTTACTGTCTGTATAATATAATAATACTGTCTGCATATTATATATTATACTTACTGTCTGTATAATATAATACTGTCTGAATATTATATATTATACTGTCTGCATATTATATATTATACTGTCTGTATAATATAATAATACTGTATGCATATTATATATTATACTGTCTGCATATTATATATTATACTGTCTGTATATTATACTGTGCATATTATATATTATACTGTCTGTATAATATTATACTGTCTGTATATTATATATTATACTGTCTGTAAATTATACTGTCTGCATATTATATATTATACTGTCTGTATAATATAATACTGTCTGCATATTATATATTATACTGTCTGCATAATATATATTATACGGTCTGAATATTGTATATTATACTGTCTGTATAATATAATAATACTGTCTGAATATTATATATTATACTGTCTGCATATTATATAATATACTGTCTGTATAATATAATAATACTGTCTATATATCACATATAATACTGTATGTATATTATACTGTCTATATATCACATATAATACTGTCTGTATATTATATATTATACTGTCTATATATTACATATACTGTCTGTATATTGTATATGATATATTATACTGTCTATATATCACATATAATACTGTCTGTATATTGTATATTATACTGTCTATATATCACATATACTCTCTGTATATTGTATATTATATATTATACTGTCTATCTATCACATATACTGTTTGTATATTGTATATTATATATTATACTGTCTATATATTACATATTATACTGTCTATATATCACATATAATACTGTCTGTATATTGTATGATATATTATACTGTCTATATATATATATCACATATACTCTCTGTATATTGTATATTATATATTATACTGTCTATATATCACATATAATACTGTCTGTATATTGTATATTATACTGTCTATATATCACATATACTCTCTGTATATTGTATATTATATATTATACTGTCTATCTATCACATATACTGTTTGTATATTGTATATTACATATAATACTCTCTGTATATTATATATTATACTGTCTATATATCACATATAATACTGTCTGTATATTGTATATTATATATTATACTGTCTATATATCACATATACTCTCTGTATATTGTATATTATATATTATACTGTCTATATATCACATATAATACTGTCTGTATATTGTATATTATACTGTCTATATATCACATATAATACTGTCTGTATATTATATATTATACTGTCTATATATCACAAATACTGTCTGTATATTGTATATTATATATTATACTGTCTATATATTACATATACTGTCTGTATATTGTATATTATATATTATACTGTCTATATATCATATACTGTCTGCATATTGTATATTATATATTATACTGTCTATATATCACATATAATACTGTCTGTATATTATATATTATACTGTCTATATATCACATATAATACTGTCTGTATATTATATATTATACTGTCTATATATCACAAATACTGTCTGTATATTGTATATTATATATTATACTGTCTATATATTACATATACTCTCTGTATATTGTATATTATATATTATACTGTCTATATATCACATATACTGTCTGTATATTGTATATTATATATTATACTGTCTATATATTACATATACTGTCTGTATATTGTATATTATATTTTATACTGTCTATATATTACATATACTGTCTGTATATTGTATATTATATATTATACTGTCTATATATCACAAATACTGTCTGTATATTGTATATTATATATTATACTGTCTATATATTACATATACTGTCTGTATATTGTATATTATATATTATACTGTCTATATATCACATATACTGTCTGCATATTGTATATTATATATTATACTGTCTATATATCACATATAATACTCTCTGTATATTATATATTATACTGTCTATATATCACATATAATACTGTCTGTATATTGTATATTATATTTTATACTGTCTATATATTACATATACTGTCTGTATATTGTATATTATATATTATACTGTCTATATATCACATATACTCTCTGTATATTGTATATTATATATTATACTGTCTATATATCACATATACTGTCTGTATATTGTATATTATATATTATACTGTCTATATATTACATATACTGTCTGTATATTGTATATTATATTTTATACTGTCTATATATTACATATACTGTCTGTATATTGTATATTATATATTATACTGTCTATATATCACATATACTCTCTGTATATTGTATATTATATATTATACTGTCTATATATCACAAATACTGTCTGTATATTGTATATTATATATTATACTGTCTATATATTACATATACTGTCTGTATATTGTATATTATATATTATACTGTCTATATATCACATATACTGTCTGCATATTGTATATTATATATTATACTGTCTATATATCACATATAATACTCTCTGTATATTATATATTATACTGTCTATATATCACATATAATACTGTCTGTAAATTGTATATTATATTTTATACTGTCTATATATTACATATACTGTCTGTATATTGTATATTATATATTATACTGTCTATATATCACATATACTCTCTGTATATTGTATATTATATATTATACTGTCTATATATACCATATAATACTGTCTGTATATTGTATATTATACTGTCTATATATCACATATAATACTGTCTGTATATTATATATTATACTGTCTATATATCACATATACTGTCTGTATATTGTATATTATATATTATACTGTCTATATATCACATATACTCTCTGTATATTGTATATTATATATTATACTGTCTATATATGACATATAATAATGTCTGTATATTGTATATTATATTTTATACTGTCTATATATTACATATACTGTCTGTATATTGTATATTATATATTATACTGTCTATATATTACATATACTGTCTGTATATTGTATATTATATATTATACTGTCTATATATCACATATACTCTCTGTATATTGTATATTATATTTTATACTGTCTATATATCACATATAATACTGTCTGTATATTGTATACTATATTTTATACTGTCTATTAGTGTTTCATTCTGACATGGCTGTAAGGACAGGTTTGTATTGTATTAACCAGCACGATCACTATTTATTTATCCTTAGTTGGTGTACTTTGTTTAAAACGTGCAGCTTGTTACCGATATACAGAAAGCAGGGAAGTACGTTTCTATGAATATAGACTTTCCAGTAGACTCGGTAAAAGACATGTTTTACAGATCCCTGGGGATCCCGTATTTATACAATCCCCCAATAATAAAAACCAAGAGTTTCTCCATTAAACAGTGTCCGATCATGGCTTCACGGGTTTACCGGATTGTTTCCCAACTCCTGTCTGTCCAGTCACTGTTTAGTGGATATCCTGTCTGTGTTTGTAAGCTCATTATTATTGTTACTGTTACTCGTTACTATTTGATATCCTGTGTTTCGAACTATTTGGAGGTGTGTGTGTTTGATATCCAAAGCAGACACAGAGATAGCAACATCTGACCTCCACTCACTGCCGCATCCCTGGATGTCTGGATACATCCCTTAATATCCTATTCAACCAAAATCACATTTACCAACAAATACTGACATATCGATTGAAAAGGGCCAATTATATCGAGATTTGCCATAAAATAGCAACAGGTTTCTATGAATATCGATAGAAGGTTAAACATAAAAATGAGGGGCTTTAGATCAGGTTATTCGAGGTACATATATATTATATATTAGATCTAATTATTGATACATGTCTGTCTGACTGATATTGGCGTTGGTATATATAGCGCCAACATATTCCGCAGCGCATCTCCAGCACAATAAGAGAGTATAATAATGAATTAATTACAGGACTGCAATGGACAATGGTGTTTCTTTCTATAGAAGATCTGAGTAATACAGAGGATGTCTGAGTAAGAACAGGACACAAGCCAGTGTGTTTCTATCTGTATAGATCTGATCAGTAGAGAGCAGGAATTGCCTTAGTAAATACGGGGAATCCGTTTAAAGACTGCACGGGGAAACTAAACTCATATAAAGTAAGCTTTGCATTGATCCCACTCATGGTATAAATGTAAAAGGTCCCTGGATAGACCAGCAATAGCAGGTCCTGGTGGAATAAAATTGGGTTTTATGAAATCTACGTTTCAACTCTGCAGCTATCTTCAGTCAGATCTTCACTGTATCATGTTTCATATATAAAGAGCAGGGGTGATGGGGGAGTATGAGAGGTAGGAGGAGAGATGGATCAGTAAGATTGGAATGAGAGTGGGGCTGGAGTAAGATTGGATTGGAGTGAGAGTGAGTGGGGCTGGAGTAAGGCTGGATTGGAGTGAGAGTGTTAGTGGGGCTGGAGTAAGGCTGGATTGGAGTGAGAGTGTTAGTGGGGCTGGAGTAAGGCTGGATTGAAATGAGTGTGAGTGGGGCTGGAGTAAGGCTGGATTGGAGTGAGAGTGTTAGTGGGGCTGGAGTAAGGCTGGATTAGAGTGAGAGTGTTAGTGGGGCTGGAGTAAGGCTGGATTGAAATGAGTGTGAGTGGGGCTGGAGTAAGGCTGGATTGGAGTGAGAGTGTTAGTGGGGCTGGAGTAAGGCTGGATTAGAGTGAGAGTGTTAGTGGGGCTGGAGTAAGGCTGGATTGAAATGAGTGTGAGTGGGGCTGGAGTAAGGCTGGATTGCAGTGAGGGTGATTAGGATTGGAATGAGAGTGTGAGTGTGGATGGATAGATGGGATCAGAGTGAGTATGGGAGATTATACAGAAGGCAGTGTTTTTCCATTGAGGGACCCCACCTCTTTTTATGTTTTGGGGGTGGATAAGAGATAGGATAAACATTCTGTATTAAGGTGTGGATCTGTCTCTGTTATATGTTTCTACTAGCTAAACCAACTGGTCTTTTTCCAATGGATAACAATTTAGGTTAAACCAGATGGACAGACAAATAAATAGGCAGGCAGGTAGAGAGACAGACAACTAAATAGACAGACAGAGATCTCTGAAAACATTTTCACACACAATACTTATCTGTAATATGACATAATTTTAGTGACATTCAATGTAAGGAGTGTTATTGGAGCCCCCAGTAAAAGTCAGTAAATAATGTTGCTAATAATAATTAATAGTGTTATTATAGTTAATTAATTTTCCAGTAACTAACCCTGTACTCTGATAACATTATGGACTCAGGCTGGACTGATCAAGGGTAAGCATGATTTTAAACGTTTTAAAAATGTCTTATTACTTGTATAACTAAAGGCTGGCTGAGGATGATAAGGCAATCCCTAAAATAAATGATAGTCTGATTTTCTTTAAATTCTACCTCTGTTAGATTTATTTATAACATTACAATGAAGCGGAATTATTGACAATACCTGGGTTCCATAACTAACTTCCTGTGTTAAACGCTCACATGTTATTTTTATAGAGGAATCACAATTCGTTGATTTCTAGAAAATATAAGTTGGTTTTATTGAATATACAGGAGAGTGTGTAATCCTCCCCTTACTGCAAATGCTGTAAAACAAGCAGATGTCATTTAATTCTCATGGTAATGGGATTTATCTGGGAATAATTGACTCCATATTAATTATGTTTATTTATTAATGTAGTATATATTGAATGTCCTGATATTTAAACAAATATAATTGGCATATGGAAATAGTAAAGACTGCTAATATAATAATTATGCAATGGGATCGAAAATGCTCTATCTTTAAAGGAATATATGATTTAAACTGGTAAATAAATCCACAACATATTTTAATGACAATAGTTATATGATTTATAAAAAAAAAAAATTGTAAATATAGGTTATATTAACTTACATCAACTAATTCTTTAAAATGACAAATATACATTTTCTATAACACTGAAAAAGATCCAGATATAAAAATAAACCCTAATTTAAAAAATCTGTTATGTTCTAATATATTTTCGGTTACACAATGTAACATTATAATTGTTTCTCGGTTTTTGGAAACAAGATCCTACTGTGTATGAAAGAAATATAATCACAAGCTAATTAAATTCATAGAATTCCCAGTTTTAGACTGTCTAAGCTCGTCCCTTATCCTGCAAATAAAAATTAACCAGTTGTGTTCATTTAAAGCCAGCTTTAACACAACACTGTTAGGATCATTTCTAACTAAACTCGGTTGGTTTTTAATTAAAGGAGACAATGAAACATTTTAAAACAGCTGGATTTAAATGCACTTTCAGTATAAATCTAGAAGCTGTCCCTTGTCCCCTTGTCCCCAGCTCATGCTGGCTGCTCCCCGAATAGGAATGTGTTGTGTACACAAAGGCTGATTTATAATATATGTTTATCGTACACGTAGAATTATATTGCTCAAACACTAATATTAATGCTATCCGGCTGTTATAATGCGATTGCTTTCACCATCATAATAGCATTCTTAATCTATATAATTCTAATATAAAATATAGATAAATGTTTGTGTATACAGAGAGATAAATGAATGTATATGCAAACAGTTCTTAAGCTTTATAATAACAAGAAAAATACAAGCAGTTTCTCCTTATATAATACTAACACAATAAATAGAGTTAATTAGGTAGACCTATTGTAATAATAATTATAATAATAATTATTATTATTTATCAAATATTTTACCAGGATGGATACATTGAGATTTCTCTCGTTTTCAAGTATGTCCTGGGTCCACAAACACTGCATTGTTACAATAGGGTACAATAAAATACAAAAGCAATATTAATACACAATATATAACGTAATAATCATTATGCTAGTAGTTATTCGCTATATAATATTTCATATTAATAACAATATATAGATGTAATATATAGATTAAGTAATCCAATCTAGATGTATGTTTCTATATGTAGGGAGTGATAAATCGTTAATCGTATATAGTTTGCATAGAACGGAAACCTCACTTCCTGACTTCAAATATACTAAATGGGGAAAGGTGAATTATGGCACACAGATCCCGTTATGGTGTCCTATCACCATGGATACCAACAGAATGTTTTAACAGTTAGCATTCTGCACCAGAATAGGAACTGTCCTGCCTTGATAAATGTCCCCTGAATGTAATAGTTTTATCAGCATACCATAACAACTGCTGGTTAATCAAACTATAAAAATAATCAATGTGCTTGGTTTTTTTTAATGCAGAATTCCTGTAAATCATATGATGACGTCTCAAAGTATATAAAATGTGGTTATTAATTGTGAGAGTGACAGTTTAAAATAAATGTAATCTCATAGAGTTGATTTGTTCTAGATGAGTCAGGTCATTCCATACCTAGGCTGCTTATACTAAACAATGTATATACAGTCATGTACAAGTCAAATAGAGTGCAACATGTCATATACCAGGCGATCACACATCACAGAAACCACCAGTAACCTCTACTTAACCCACATACACACAGTATATATATATATATATATATATATATATATATATATATATATATATATATATATATATATATATATATATAGCAAATATGGAAGGGTGAATATTGGGAAAAATCGACAGTACTTTTAATATTGTAATAGTTCATGTTCACACATATACACAAATGCACACACGCAGGGTGTGTCTGTGTGTGTATATATATATGTGTGTGTGTGTGTGTGTGTGTGTGTGTATGAAGAAATATTACAATATTTACAATATTAAAAGAACTGCAGATTTCTCCCAATATTCACCCTTCCATGTCTGCTGTATATATTGTTGCTGATAGAGAGAATTATTCTAGAGTTCTTTGTGGTTTCCAGTTCACTTGTTTTATTTGTTCTTGTTTACAAAGAAATTGTATTTCAGGCAGAAAAGTAAATCTCCACAAATAGAAAACCAATGGCTTATTTATAGGAACTCGTGGCTTGTATGTGGAAAGGTGAATGTAAACTTTAATATTCTGAATCTAACAGTTTACACAATTTACAATTTATAATACGTGCTCCCTGTATATTAATATGTGATCACTGTATTTTCACCCATTATACGTGCTCCCTGTATATTATTATATGTGATCACCATTATACGTGCTCCCCCTGTATATTAATATATGTGATCACTGTATTTTCACCCATTATACGTGCTCCCTGTATATTAATATATGTGATCACTGTATATTCACCAATTGCATGTGCTCCCTGTATATTAATATATGTGATCACTGTATATTCACCCATTATACGTGCTCCCTGTATATTAATATATGTGATCACCATTATACGTGCCCCCCCTGTATATTAATATATGTGATCACTGTATATTCACCCATTATACATCCTCCCTGTATATTATTATATGTGATCACTGTATATTGACCCATTATACGTGCTCCCTGTATATTACTATATGTGATCACTGTATATTTAGGCACTCAGTATAGTGCTCCCTGTATATTACTATAAGTGATCACTGTATATTCTATATCACTGTATAGTCTGTAAGTGATCACTGTATAGTCACCCAGTATAGTGCTCCCTGTCTATTACTATAAGTGATCACTGTATAGTCACCCAGTATACGTGCTCCCTGTATATTACTATAAGTGATCACTGTATATTTAGTCACTCAGTATAGTGCTCCCTGTATATTACTATAAGTGATCACTGTATATTCTATATCACTGTATAGTCTGTAAGTGATCACTGTATAGTCACCCAGTATAGTGCTCTCTGTATATTACTATAAGTGATCACTGTATAGTCACCGAGTATAGTGCTCCCTGTATATTACTATAAGTGATCACTGTATATTTATTCACTCAGTATACGTGCTCCCTGTATATTACTATAAGTGATCACTGTATATTTATTCACCCAATATAGTGCTCCCTGTATATTACTATAAGTGATCACTGTATATTCTATATCACTGTATAGTCTGTAAGTGATCACTGTATAGTCACCCAGTATAGTGCTCTCTGTATATTACTATAAGTGATCACTGTATAGTCACCGAGTATAGTGCTCCCTGTATATTACTATAAGTGATCACTGTATATTTATTCACTCAGTATACGTGCTCCCTGTATATTACTATAAGTGATCACTGTATATTTATTCACCCAATATAGTGCTCCCTGTATATTACTATAAGTGATCACTGTATAGTCACCCAGTATAGTGCTCTCTGTATATTACTATAAGTGATCATTGTATAGTCACCCAGTATATTGCTCTCTGTATATTACGATAAGTGATCACTGTATAGTCACCGAGTATAGTGCTCCCTGTATATTACTATAAGTGATCACTGTATATTTATTCACTCAGTATACGTGCTCCCTGTATATTACTATAAGTGATCACTGTATATTTATTCACCCAGTATAGTGCTCCCTGTATATTACTATAAGTGATCACTGTATAGTCACCCAGTATAGTGCTCCCTGTATATTACTATAAGTGATCACTGTATAGTCACCGAGTATAGTGCTCCCTGTATATTACTATAATTGATCACTGTATATTCACCCAGTATAGTGCTCCCTGTATATTACTATAAGTGATCACTGTATAGTCACCCAGTATAGTGCTCCCTGTATATTACTATAAGTGATCACTGTATATTTAGTCACCCAGTATAGTGCTCCCTGTATATTACTATACGTGATCACTGTATAGTCACCCAGTATAGTGCTCCTTGTATATTACTATAAGTGATCACTGTATATTTAGTCACCCAGTATAGTGCTCCCTGTATATTACTATATGTGATCACTGTATAGTCACCCAGTATAGTGCTCCCTGTATATTACTATAAGTGATCACTGTATATTTAGTCACCCAGTATAGTGCTCCCTGTATATTACTATAAGTGATCACTGTATAGTGCTCCCTGTATATTACTATAAGTGATCACTGTATAGTCACCCAGTATACGTGCTCCCTGTATATTACTATAAGTGATCACTGTATAGTGCTTCCTGTATATTACTATAAGTGATCACTGTATATTCACCCAGTATAGTGCTCCCTGTATATTACTATAAGTGATCACTGTATAGTCACCCAGTATAGTGCTCCCTGTATATTACTATAAGTGATCACTGTATATTCACCCAGTATAGTGCTCCCTGTATATTACTATAAGTGATCACTGTATATTTAGTCACCCAATATAGTGCTCCCTGTATATTACTATAAGTGATCACTGTATAGTCACCGAGTATAGTGCTCCCTGTATATTACTATAAGTGATCACTGTATATTCACCCAGTATAGTGCTCCCTGTATATTACTATAAGTGATCACTGTATATTAAGTCACCCAGTATAGTGCTCCCTGTATATTACTATAAGTGATCACTGTATAGTCACCGAGTATAGTGCTCCCTGTATATTACTATAAGTGATCACTGTATATTCACCCAGTATAGTGCTCCCTGTATATTACTATAAGTGATCACTGTATATTTAGTCACTCAGTATACGTGCTCCCTGTATATTACTATAAGTGATCACTGTATAGTCACCGAGTATAGTGCTCCCTGTATATTACTATAAGTGATCACTGTATATTTAGTCACTCCGTATACGTGCTCCCTGTATATTACTATAAGTGATCACTGTATAGTCACCCAATATAGTGCTCCCTGTATATTACTATAAGTGATCACTGTATAGTCACTCAGTATACGTGCTCCCTGTATATTACTATAAGTGATCACTGTATATTCACCCAGTATAGTGCTCCCTGTATATTACTATAAGTGATCACTGTATAGGCACCCAGTATAGTGCTCCCTGTATATTACTATAAGTGATCACTGTATAGTCACCCAGTATAGTGCTCCCTGTATATTACTATAAGTGATCACTGTATATTTAGTCACTCAGTATACGTGCTCCTTGTATATTACTATAAGTGATCACTGTATAGTCACCCAGTATAGTGCTCCCTGTATATTACTATAAGTGATCACTGTATAGTCACCCAGTATAGTGCTCCCTGTATATTACTATAAGTGATCACTGTATAGTCACCCAATATAGTGCTCCCTGTATATTACTATAAGTGATCACTGTATATTCACCCAGTATAGTGCTCCCTGTATATTACTATATGTGATCACTGTATAGTGACCCAGTATAGTGCTCCCTGTATATTACTATAAGTGATCACTGTATAGTCACCCAGTATAGTGCTCCCTGTATATTACTATAAGTGATCACTGTATAGTCACCCAGTATAGTGCTCCCTGTATATTATTATAAGTGATCACTGTATAGTCACCCAGTATAGTGCTCCCTGTATATTACTATAAGTGATCACTGTATAGTCACCCAGTATAGTGCTCCCTGTATATTACTATAAGTGATCACTGTATAGTCACCCAGTATAGTGCTCCCTGTATATTACTATAAGTGATCACTGTATAGTCACCCAGTAGTGTACTCAGTGTCCCTGTGTGCGGTATTAATATGGGTCTTCATGTGGTCCCCGGTCTTATTCTGACTGTGTCTTATGATAGTAAAGATTTTGCTATTTCGTTGTGGTTGTTTCTGGTGAGGAGTTGGGGTTTCCTGTTATTATAGAAAGATGTGGGTAATTTAAAACCTAGCAATAAAAATAATAACTTATAATATGAAGCAAGAAAGAAATAGTCTATAGTTTTATTTTAAAAGTATTCTTAAAATATATAAAATGAATAAAATGATTTTACAAATCCTTCCATAAAAAGCTTTAATTAGAGCAGTGAATGCAGGGTATTGGACTCTGTGACATTGATACATTGAAATAAAGATATTCCATCCATTGACACATGGGGTCTGACAGCTCAGTACATGAAACAAACAGACATGACAATCACAGAAAGCATGTCTGCTATATATTATACACCGGAAACCAAGCTGGTACTAATAAACCAAACAACAAGGTCACAATCACTGAAACTGCGAAATTCTATGGGTCCTTTACTTAATAACTACAATAATTCATGTTATATTAAATTACTATCAGGATTCAGTGTACTATTTAATGATGATTGGTAAAGGAAATATCATACAATTATAAATAATGTGTAAAATGTATATTCCTATGCAGATAAGGATAAATAGACAGACAGACTCACAGACTGATAGATAGAAAAAAAAAAGAGAGTGCCAGATAGATAGACTGACAGATAGATAAAAATATTTATACATAGATAGACAGATAGATAGATAGATAGATAGACAGACTGACAGATAGATAGATAGATAGATAGACAGACTGACAGATAGATAGATAGACAGACTGACAGATAGATAGATAGACAGACTGACAGATAGATAGATAGACAGACTGACAGATAGATAGATAGACAGACTGACAGATAGATAGATAGATAGATAGACAGACTGATAGATAGATAGATAGATAGATAGATAGATAGATAGATAGACAGACTGATAGATAGATAGACAGACTGATAGATAGATAGATAGATAGACAGACTGATAGATAGATAGACAGACTGATAGATAGATAGATAGATAGACAGACTGATAGATAGATAGACAGACTGATAGATAGATAGATAGATAGATAGATAGACAGACTGATAGATAGACAGACTGATAGATAGATAGATAGATAGATAGATAGATAGATAGACAGACAGACAGACAGACAGACAGACAGACAGATAGATAGATAGATAGACAGACTGACAGATAGATAGATAGATAGACAGACTGACAGATAGATAGATAGACAGACTGATAGACAGACTGATAGATAGACAGACTGATAGACAGACTGATAGATAGACAGACTGATAGATAGACAGACTGATAGATAGATAGATAGATAGATAGATAGACAGACTGACAGATAGATAGATAGATAGATAGATAGATAGATAGACAGACTGATAGATAGATAGATAGATAGATAGACAGACTGACAGATAGATAGATAGATAGACAGACTGATAGATAGATAGATAGATAGATAGATAGATAGATAGATAGACAGACTGACAGATAGATAGATAGATAGACAGACTGACAGATAGATAGATAGATAGATAGACAGACTGATTGATAGATAGATAGATAGATAGATAGATAGATAGATTGATTCAGATAAATGTGCTTTAGTTAGTTCACAGTTTAATTAGATGCTCCAAGGGTTAATTAACAACCGATTCGTTTTCAGATACTATTTTATCTTGACGGATAAACTAATCATATTCAGGAGACATGATGAACAAATCTGTTATTATTGGTAGTCACACAGAACAATACTGAGCCATGCAGAGCCCGCAGGGTAATAAATCATATCACATAGGACGATGAGTGAACATCATGTTCCTTAGTGAATCAGACAGTGTTTACCGCCAGCTGGGTAATAACACGCTTATCTGTCACACTGTGTGTATGGCGAGATATGCAAATCCATTTAGTGAATTAGCTGAACTTAGAGCCAGTGACATGTCTTGTACTTTTATTATAGCCTGCTTTATTAACTATGATATAAAACATAGCAGTACGTCACTAGTTTACACCACGGATGACAACGCATAAATTAAGGCTTATTTACTAAAGTTAGAATTCGATGTGAATTTCAAATGTAAGTTTAGAGCAGTCGAACTCAATACAGAACTATAAACACAGCTATTTTGCCTATTCGGCTATTCTTTACCTTACATTTGAAATTCCCTCTGAATCCTCAATTCGGTGAACAACCCCGATAACTCATATTAAACACCAATACCTATTATATTCACAGAGAGATTTAACGATGGGGTGAAAGGTATTTTTGGAGAACAGCAAAAATAAATTCAAAAAGATAGAATCATGAAATAATCCGTTTACATTAATAAAAAGCACAGACATGCACATTAAACCCAATTATTTAGGATGTTACTAGTATTAGTATCTCTTCCCGGATCTCAGTATTATTTGATCAAGGAGATCAGTGTGTGCACCATACATTATTACTGTGATCTCTGTATATTGGTAAATTCCTGTCAATTAGTGCATTTGTTTTGGCTGATTCCACTGTCCGCTTAGTAAATCTCACGGTATTAACACATCTAATAAACACTTCCTACTGTGGCTGCCTGTCTGATCCGGGCTTTAATGTTAACATTAATATATATATTTATTTGATGGTTATAGTAAATGGGCAGTTGTGGGGCAGAGATCTGAAAGGACATTCCTTGGTTGCTATGGTGATTGCGCCACTTGCGGGGCTTTGCTGTGACTCATTCCTTATTCACAGACTCCCTTTATGTTAAACTTGCTATTGGCTGCCTATATGGTTACATTGTTTCCAAAGTGAAAATGAAATTAGTATTTTACCCACTGCAGCTTTACTGTATAGACTTAGTCACTGCATCCAGGGATAGTGAGATTTAATCACTTATATAATTATTTTCACAGCACATCTCGTTCCCTCCATTATATATTTATCCCTCCCCCTCCCCCATCTCACCTCCTCTTAACTATCTATTGCCCCTCCCCCATACCTGAAAAAAAAATGTAACGCTGAGGGAAGGGTTAATCAACTACCAATCATCGATCTATACAGGAAGGCAGGCGGAGCGGAATTAACACGCCCAGCTCTCTGATTGGCTGAGACGCACAGTCTTTCGAATACTCGCAGTGTTCCATCCACAGAACGCCTGCCTCCAGCGAGGTTAGCTGAGGTTGTCGCCGTGTGATCGCTGCCTATAGGACTACGAGCAGGGCAAGCTGGGGATTCACTGATCTGGGGACCCGGGGGGCTTCAGCAATGAGGATGTACTCTGTTCTCCAAAAATCCCAGGGAGATGTGTTTCGGCCAAGGTAAGTGTCCCTTTAATTTAACCTAATGAGAGTGATACATATTGCGCAATGTATAGTAGTGTTACACTGTATCTGTGTCTTAAGGAAGGAATGGCCGAAGGACTGCAACTCTCATAATGTTTTGTCAGTGTTAAGGCTGGCAAAGCATCATAGGAGTTGCAGTTCCACGAAAGCTGGGGATTTGGTGCCAGGCGGGAGTTCAAGGCGTTACACTGCCCTCTGGCATAGAAAGGGCAATCATCAGCATCTCAATAAACATGAGGTCCCCCCCAGTGCGCCGGCCCGGGTACCATTGCTGCAACTTACAAACTCAGCCTGCCAGATACTGAGCTTGATGGGACTTACAGTCCTCAGGAGTCAATGTAACGACAGTTTATTTTTTCTTTTAATCAGTTACTTTATCAATTGTTCGGCAATTCTAGAGGCGAACTATACATTGTGCTGTATGAGAACAACTATCGAAACTTGCTTTATGATTGTCATAGATCCTTATCATCCCAGCTCTAGAGCTACAATTTGAGGAGGATTGACTAAAATCGAGCCTACGGCAAAGTTCTAAGGATGGAGCAATCACCATGGAAACTATTGGAATGTTGCTGCTTATTGCACTACTTCCAGACTTTGCTGCAGCCGAGCAATTCATAGGTACCCCCCACCTCCACACTGGTAGTGTAGTGCCATGACCTTTTATCATATAGGCAGGCTGACATATCTGCACACTGCCGGCAAGATGGAGAGTTATGGGGAGGGTAGAGTGCCAAGTTAACTGTTAGATATCAGCACATAATGAAGGGTTGTATATTAATGTATTATGACTGACAAGTTACTGTGAGGATGGTCACATTATATATAGCAGGTGCTATTGTATAGTGCAATATAGACCATCCCCATAGCCCCCACTACAATACATAGAATCCAGCACCCCCACTACAATACATAGTAACCTGCTACAATACATAGTATCCAGCACCCCACTACAATACATAGTAACCTGCTACAATACATAGTATCCAGCACCCCACTACAATACATAGTAACCTGCTACAATACATAGTATCCAGCACCCCACTACACTATTACACAGAGCATCCCATGGATTCAACGCAGTACAAAGCATCCCTATATATTTAGTAAGTTTAGTGCAATGTATTCCTATGTTGGATAAAACGTGATGCAGTAATTTGAGTTATGCGACCAGAGGGACCCGGAATTCATATTATTATCCTTTCTTTACTTTGTGCTCTGGTTTTATATATCTTTTATACATATATAGCTATGTGGAGCACATAATGTTGAGTTCCTTAGTGTGAAACATACATGAGTCATTGGTACTTTTGTTGGCGATTTATGTATATTATGTATGATAAGTGGAAACTGAAATGGGTTTTCTGAACTCTCTGTAAGTGTATATTGTGGATGTTACATTAGCGTGTGTAAAATCTTATTTAAAAAAAAATAAAATAAAAAAAAATTACAAAGCCAAATAAAATAGAGTCCTATAGAATACCGAACTAGTTCTGTGCACTGGATATTGCTTAGCGTCACTTAGCGCATCTGGCTTTGAGTGAGCACGGTGCACGGCAGAGAGGGAGCTGCTCTGAGTGAGGGTGACAGTAAAGGTGACAGTGGCTGAGCTGCTCTAAGTGAGGGTAGCAGTGAGGATCTCAGTGGCAGAGCTTCTCTAAGTGAGGGTAGAAGTGAGGATCTCAGTGGCAGAGCTTCTCTAAGTGAGGGTAGCAGTGAAGATCTCAGTGGCAGAGCTTCTCTAAGTGAGGGTAGAAGTGAGGATATCAGTGGCTGAGCTGCCCTGCGTGGGGGTGACAGTAAGGGTGACAGCGGCTGAGTTGCTCTGAGCTCTCAGTTCCCTGCTCCCCAGTGATCAGCCCCAGTCTGACAAGTGTCGCCTCACAGTTGGCTCTGATCATTGAGGCGCAGAGCCCTGTCAGGGGGCCCGGGGAGGGGGGGTTGAACTATCTGCTTCAGGGTGGAGCTCAGTGATCGAGATCTCCCGGTGTGTCTGTACAGTTCCAGACATCTAATCAGCATACTGTGCGTATACCTGGGTAAGAGAAAATACAGCTTCCAGGACATGCGGAGTGATGACTGATCACTGCTGTACAGGGTGGGGGAATTCCTCTCATCTGTCAGAGTATCCGAGAGATCAAAAAATGTAGAACAAGTCTGGCCAAACAAGATAGATACACAATTACTGCAGAACAAGTGCTATACGCTTGGCCAGATTTATCGAGGGCTAGTTACGTATAACTAGTCAACTTTCAGCTATTTTCCTTTAAGACAGACAGGCTAAGTAAATCTAAATTTAACCTAGTGTATTCCTGGATATATGTATATAGTCTCTTGTGATTTGGTGTTTTGAGTTGTGTACTGCAACCATCATGTCATTCTGAGTTTACAAGTCAGATCTATTAAGGGAGCCCAGATACAGGGTTATGCTGTCTCAAACTGTAAGTAAAGTAAATCAAAACTTAGAATGGTCCCTTAGCTTACATGGTGATGGCTCCCTGTTCAGTACATTGCCCCATGTGCACTTTCTGTCATACCTCTCCTCTACCAAGGTAACAGTGGCAAGTTAAAGATGAGCAAGTTACAAGTTTGGGGAACAAGGCTATTGCATAAAAAACATATATTCCTGCTTACCAGCTCACTATACATACACACACAATATGTTCTCCTTCAGCACTTCTTTAAAGGGCATTCTATGTCATCTACTATCTTAGCAAGAAGCAATAAAGATGGCTAATAATGTTCTGTACAATGACTCTGCAACACTCTGAGCAGGCAGTGCACTCACCACCATGTGTTCCTGTTATGTCCAACTTGTTTTGTTGCAACTACTTGTTTGTTACTCCACTTATTGTACAAAGCAGGAACTGTAATGATATAATACAAAAATGATCTCAACTTATAGCTGTCAACTATAGACTTGACTCTCCCACAGAAAATGTACTCATAACGTTTACCATTTTCTCTTCCTACATTACTGTCTCTCTCACAGTGAAGCAAGTTTTACTCAGACAATGCTCTGTCTAAATACATATACAAACTATAGACCAGAAAGTAGAGTGGGAGCCAAAATAAGCCATTAAAATATGCCTTCACAAATCTGATTGTGGTGTTTGTGGCTTAGGTGTCTGTCTGAATAGAAGGCTTGCTATTAACAGGTTGGCACTACATGCTAAACATTGCTTTGCATTCATAAACCGAAAACAGTAGCCCAACAGCAGGCATTTACAATAACACAGAAAAGGTCAAAACAATGCTTTAAACGTGTGATATTTCTCTGTCACCTTATCATGATGGACACATGAACACAAACTCAATTTACCCATCTTTACAAACCGTTCACAGGGCCATTTGCCAAATGATAAATGAATAGTTAGCCACAAAATACAGTTTAAAGATTTATTCTTCTAAAAATGTAATCTTTTTGAAAGTATATATTCACTTATTTACTAAATAACCTCAATTTATTTAAGGATTTGGGCTAGAGCACAGGTAACTCTTTTTTTTTTTTTTCTTTGCTTGTTTTGTATGTATTGATGCTGATGTGTGCTATGGTCATTGCTGCTGCACATGAGTAGTGGAAGTTTGAGCGCAGAACTTATTTGTGTGTGTGTGTGTGTGTATGTATGTTATTTATTTGTGTGTTTAAAAGATGTGCTTACATATTTGATAGACTCTATCATAGAATAATGATGGTATATTCTGTGTACACCAACACTACAGGCAATGACAAAAATATTAAATTGGTCAACTGTGTACAGTTAGTGGGAGATGGAATCCCACGGGGAGACCTAGAACATGCAATCATTAACATAAATGTTTGTCCATTGTTGAGATTTAAATAAGAAATGTGGGATGCAGAAACACTTTGTAGTCAGTATGGGAAACCGGAAAATGGCATCTGGATGGAAAATGGTGGCAAACAAATCTGAAAGTTAGTACCTTGACACTGAGGCCTGGCTACTTGTGTTTCTGTGTGGGTGGCTGTATGTGTCTGTTAGTACATTTATTTATTTCATAGTTTGCAGTGAGATCTTTCCACTTTGTTTTGTCTCTCTTGTTGTTTAACCCCTTACGGACCAAACTTCTGGAATAAAAGGGAATCATGACATGTCACATGTCACCTTAAGGGGAAGTTACACCATTTAATACAGTTTGAGTGACAGAAAACATTGACAATTTTCATAAAATGCTCTGTTTTCTTTTACATTTATACTAAATACTTAACAAGTTACATCACAATCCAGTTCAGACAAGGCAAAGCCAGGGCGAACATTGCAAATGACAAGGAGAAATAGGGACATTTTTTAGCTCTCCTCTTCTCTATGTTTACTCTATGTTGACTGCTAGGCAAAGAACAGAGGTGTAGAGTTATATATTTACTGTAAATTAATCTTTTACACCTCACTAATATCCATGTGTTAAATAAAACAGATACGTATACATAATAGTAAAAAAAAATCTGGTAGGTGACAGCAGTGTGCTGAGGGACACAGAAAAGGTTTAGCTGGCATTCAGGGGCCTGTTGGGATGGAATAAGTTAAAGTTAGGTGAAAATTGTCACAAATGAGTTCAGGTCAAGTTTCAGTTCCTCTTAAGGTAAGAGAACACTTACAAAGTTATTTACTATAGAGTGAGAATTCAAAGTGAAAACAAGGCAAATTTCAAAGTTCAGGTCAAAATAGTGTATCTAGAAACATTCTGTAAGTCAGCCATGCTTTCGGTTCGGCTAATCTGACCCAGTTTAATTAGGAGGCGTGGTATGTCGAAAGTCCCTTTTATTTTTTTTTCACCACTCAAAATGTCTGTTGCAGTAGATATCATTTTGCCATTGGATGCCTAGTGTGAAAATTGATGATTTGTTACCTGGGGTTTGCATTCCCAGGGGTACTGGAGGCTATATTACAACACACTAATTACAACACACTAATAAAAGTCTGTAAATATTGAATCAGAATTTACCATACTTATTTTTAGGTGTATTTTATTTAACTGGTGTAAAGTGCATTTGTTGACACCAATATATGATACACATACAGGGACATATTTCTCATAGAGTTGTCAGCTTTCAGACAAAAACAATGGCTGACTATTATATATGCACAACAGGCTATCTATCTTTTGCTAATTATCACTTCCCTGTTCTTTACAGAGTAGACTATTTTCCACTTTGAATATATTTTTAGTCACATTATTGCTGTTTTCTAAAAAGCATATAAACTGTAAAACTTAATTTGAAATCTTGTCACAGACATGTCTAGAGTATACAGGGATTGTTGAGAATTCATTAGAGACTTGTATTCTAACAGGAGGATAGATGGGCTGCAAACACACCTGCATTTTAACATTTTACCTTAACCCCTTAAGGACCAAACTTCTAGAATAAAAGGGAATCATGACATGTCAGACATGTCGTGTCCTCAAGGGGTTAAACTTGGCAAATCGATTCTGAGTTCGCTGCAATTTACAGTTAAGTAAATATCCATGAGGGGAAACAATAGCAGATTTGGAAGAGAAAAAAAAAATCTCCAACTGGCTATAATCCCAGTTTTACTATTTTAGCATGAATTAGGCTGGGTTAAACTAAATGAGATTCAGTAGATAGGGCTGTGTTGCCCTTTTTCAAAGGCAATCAAGAGTTCTTTTAATAATTTATAAAAACTAGAGATTTTGGCTGGGGCATAGCTGTGCAGACCTGGTCCTCTACAAACGCTACATAGATGACAGTTTGTTTTTTTGTGTTTGTTTTATATGGAATGGACAGGTGTCTGAACTTTGTTTTTTTATTCCATTTCATTCTAATACTATAGGAATTTCAGTTGCTTAGAAATATAGCCCTTTTAAAGTGGAGGTTAGATTTGGAACTGTATATTGAAAATCTGTTATATTCAGAACTTTAGAAATCAAAAATAGCTGATGTAAATAGTTTTTGTTTATATTTTAGTTACCACCATGAACCATGTTTAAAAATGTCCCTTAGGAGCAAATTAAAAGGATTCACCAACATTGCACTGAATTTTAAGGTTTTAAAGAACTAGCATTTAGGTTGAAACATCAGTTTTTAGGAAAGTATTCTGATTTAGCAATTTTAGAGGAGGCTTTACAAAAAGTTCAGATGGAGGAGAAAGTTAAACTACTGGAACCTAAAAAGGATTAAATGAATCATGGAGTAGGGACCTATATGTGCCCATCAATATTTTTTTTTTCTTTACTTTAACTTTATTACAATGTTAAATCGAATAACACGAATTAGTAGAACACATTGGCACTTTCCATTAGAGGATTGTTTGGCACAAAAATCCCAGGTAGTTTTTAAGCCCCTAGTTTAAGGATCAAATTGGTACAGAGCTTTACTATGCCTCGTAGAGATAATCATTATTTGGGGGGACATAAAGATTTTTTCTAGGTGTGGCAACTGTCGTATTTGCAAGGTAGTATGGGAAAATAGACACCTTTTTGAATTAATAGTATAAGACTAATTTTGCAGACCGATATGAATAAATTGGATTAATATGATTAAATGTCATTACTTGTCCCTGTAAATGACAAGTTGACCCCGTGGACTAGCAAGGAGAATGAAAAGTGTGATTAGGAGAACATGTTGCTAATGTAAAGGAGCTATGAGAATTATTCCTTGTCGTCTGTTGTACTGATGTCGATGGAGGGAATCCTAGCGTCTTGAAGAATTAAGGCATTCATTTTTTTATTTTTTTATTTACCATTGGGGTGGAGGGGATATTGGCACTAGACATTTACAATAAGATATGTTGTGGATTTTTAGTTTGACATGTCTTGCACCCTTATGGTTGAATGAAAAGATGGAATAATATTACGCTATTTGAAGTACATCACATTTATGAGACGAATTGCCATATACAGCCAGAACTAGGTCTTTGTGAAATTTGCTGTGTTAGTATGATTATTACATGGGGCAATATTCTTGCATCTATTTATTTATTTATTATTTTGGATGAGGATAATATTAAGATTATCATTGCAAAACATCTTTACTGGAAATATAATAATATAATACAAGGGATTCAACATTGTATTATATGTGGGGCAAAATAATAGTTTTAGTAGTAATATGAATGTGTACTAATGTATATTCATTTTGTGTGGTTTTGAAATATATTTCATTGATGTTTCTAATGTATTGTTAATTATGATTTGTAATTTAAGTTTTTTTTATTTAGATTTTCTTCTTTTAATCTTTAAAAAAAAAAAAAAAAAAAAAAAAAAAAAATATATATACTTACACTGATGATATAGATTATTGTTTTGTGATACTCTGCCTTTCCTTTTAATGGTTTAAGACATAACCGTGACTTTAAGAACCGATTGGTATGGAGGGTATTTATTCGGCCTTGCTCTATCTTAAAAAAGCCCAACTGCATGAGCGAAATGCTTTGAAGTAGCACACTATCCACATTTGCACTGAGACCAGTACAGAACTGCTCCCATTCTGGCACCCTTCCAGTTCAGGACTTCCTAGCCCGAGATGGAGGTCTAAGATTTAGACATTTGTTACGGAGGTGTAATCAGCTGTCTGCTCACCGTGTGTTTGCACAATGCACGTTTAGTGAATCATGGCAATAAGCTCATGATTTACAATGTAAGGGTTTTCATCATCTTATAGTGCATTTACCCAAATAAACAGTATTTTGCTATGCAGTTTTTATGCTTGCTTAAAGGATCACTATATGCACCAAAACAGCCTATAGCTTAATGGAGTGGTTTCGGTGTATATATCATGCACCTGCACTCTCACTGCTCAATTTTCTGCCATTTAGGAGTTAAATCACTTTGCTTATGCAATCCTAGTCACACCTATCTGCACGTGACTTACAAAGCTTTCCCAAACACTTCCTGTAAAGAGAGATATTATGTTTAAACTTCCTTTACTGCACAGTCTGTTTAGTTTAGAATTTCGTATCTCCTTTTAATAGCCTCCTGTGTGTGATTAAAGTTCAATTTACAGAGCAGGATATAAAACCTTTAAGGCATGCTAACATCTAATTGAAAATTAAACCATTTTTTCATGTAGATTGTCTAATTCACAGCCAGGGGAGGTGTGGAGAGGGCTACATAAACCTAAATATAAGTGCTCCTCAATCGCAGAGAATTTGAGCAGTGAGACTGCACAGGCATGACCTATACACTAAAACTGCCTAATTGAGCTAAAATAGTTTTGATGCTTATTTATAGTATTCATTTAAAGGGAAACTCCACTGCCAGGAAAACGATCCGTTTTCCTGGCACTGGAGTGTCCCTCTCCCTCCCACCCCCCAATCCCCGGTTGCTGAAGGGGTGAAAACCCCTTCAGTGACTTACCAGGGGCAGCGACAGGTCCCACGTCGCTGCTTCCTCCTCCCCCGCCGCTCCTCCTTCTGCTTACGTCGGCCGGTGGGCGAGACTGATCTCGCCCGCCGGCCAAGGAGACCTAATGCGCATGTGCGGCAATGCCGCGCATGCGCATTAGCGCACCCCATAAGAAAGCATTGAAAATGAATTTCAATGCTTCCCTATGGGGAATAGAGCGACGCTGGAGGTCCTCACACAGCGTGAGGACGTCCAGCGACGCTCTAGCACAGAAAACCTGTGCTATGAAGCAGGAAGTGTCCTCTAGTGGCTGTCTAATAGACAGCCACTAGGGGAGGACTTAACCCTGCAAGGTAATTATTGCAGTTAAAAAAAAACTGCAATAATTACACTTGCAGGGTTAAGGGTAGTGGGAGTTGGCACCCAGACCACTCCAATGAGCCGAAGTGGTCTGGGTGTCTGGAGTGTCCCTTTAAGGTAAAATTGGAAATATGGTGGCTGCTTAATGAACTTCTACTAAGTGATCGCCTCTGAAAACTGCAATATTGTTTCTATCAACTGATTGATATTACACTGCTTTTGGAGAGAGAGATTGACAAGCTTTGTTGAATAAACATTGTATAGTTCAGCTATTACATTTGTTTATATAATCATAAGGGAGCATTTGTCCTACTGTTTTTATAGAAGATATACTGCATGTACAATGCATTTTAGTGCTGTATTTTTAAAACTATTTCTTATATTTTTTTGTGCACCTGTATTTAAGAGGTTTTATCCTGCAATGTTTGAATTTCTTTATTTTTGTTGTGCATAAGAATTACAACAGTGCTTGCACAGCCACAATAGCTTCCACAAGCTCTATTTTCATTTGATGTAACATAAACATGGCTTGGAGATATCTTGCACATTTTTGTATTTAGAATACTATGACATGCTAGGTTAGGTATGCATATAACTTTGAGTAACATGAATAAGTATACTTATGCTTATAATGTGATTTGCAGGTCTTGTATTACGACTAATAGAAAAGAATAAAATTGACAAGCTTTTCACACATGTTATGGACTGAGGCTTAAGACACAATAGCAGTGTGATAAAGTGGCATATGGAGACTTGCAAGGTTATACTGATATATTGGGCCACTATGCTTAATGTACCTTGAGCCCCACAATATGTAGAGAGAACAGTAGGTAAGTCTAATGCTGAGAAAAAAACAAAAATATTATAAACCAAAAATATTATAAGAGCATAGCTTATGCTGGTCGGTGCTATATTGGGGATGGGGATTGCATTTCTTCAGTGTCCCTTTGTAGTGAGTTCACTGGCCCCCTGTCAGAGTCTCTTTCACCCGATACCTTCCTTGCAAATGTAGTGTACGTCCGGCACTGGGGTTCTGCTTCTTGCTGCTGTGCGGGTGTCTGTGGAGGTGTCCCTCCCGCCCCAGGCTGGCTTGGAGGCCTGCACTTTCTTGCCACTAACTCGGTTACCGCTCGGGTCCCTGGTTTCCTCCACGTGCGGGAGTGACAGGGGAGCTGGTCTTTTCCTGTCGCTTGCGTATCTTGTTCCTCCGCCAGTGTGGCTGGTGCTTTGGGGCTTTCTGCCCTTCGGCCTGCAGCCCGGGTGGGCTAGATTGCGTGTGGATAAGTAGTTGAGGCGACGTTGTGCCTGAGGGCATTCCCTCCACTCCCCGCCGTCCGTGGGTCCGCTTACCCAGCGTCGGTGGTGCAGGTGTCATGGTTCGGGCTGCTTGTTGCCGCTTCATGAGTGTGTCCCAGAAGCGGTTCAGTATCGCCTCTAGCTTCTGTAGGGGTGCTTTCCTTGGCATTTGTGCCGAGTGTGTGCTCGCCATGTGAGTCGCTTCGCCGGCCGCCATTTTAGTTGCACTCTGTAAGGGTCTGCAGCCTTGCAGTTCAGGGTCAGGCTTATGCTGCTTGCTATTTGAGTTGCGTGTGGACCGGGCTGACCCCCACCGGTCCAGAGGGGGGGGGGGGAAGGAGGCGAGTGTGCATAGGGCTTTACCATCCAGGAGATCGGCCGCCTCTCCCTGGCTCGGTCGCATGTAGGCCCCATGTGCTGTTGGTCGGGTTCCCGGGCAGTGTAAATCTTGTTTGTAGGTTCATTCGATGCCCCTTGGGTCCCTTGACTCTTTGTGTGCCCTCCGGCTCAGAATCGTGTCTGTTTTCGGGGTATTTATCCCCAGTTTTGTCGCTTTGTGCAGGAGCTGATTCACAGCACGTCTGTCCTGCTTGGCAGTTAGGCTCCGCCCCCGCAATATTTTATTTTTAGAGTGCACCCAGTATTTGCATATTATACAACTTTAAAAATTATCAACAAATGACTAGCTAGAGTTTTGCTGATGGTTGAAGGTGATCTCTCTCCCTGTTATGTGCATGCAGTGCTTAAAGGGAAACTCCAATTGCAATAACCATTACAATTTATTGTAGTGGTTATGGGGCTTGGGAAGAATGGGTGAGTCCCCTCCATGTTTTTGTCAGATTTCAAAGGATTTTTAAAAAAGGGTATGGAGTGTGTAAGTAATATAGTATCCAGAATTAGATCTGAGATCAAGGAGGAGATACGGACTTTGATATCTTTTAATAAATCACAACTATACCATATATGAATTATCGTGCTAGTCTCTCTTTTACATCTCCAACATAGAGGTGAATATTTTTCATATATTTTATGTAATGTATGTAACTTACATCTGTATGTAATCTTTAGATGTAATTCTAACAGATATATACAATGGATATTTTTTTAAATTGGATAGTAGCTTGGTACCATTCGAAAGGGGTAGAAGATAAATTGAGATCCTTTTCCCATTTGACAATGGGAGGAATTTTTTGAGCATCCAACTCTCCTTCCAACAACTTAGACGATCTACTAATTAAACCCTTAGATCCTAATCTGTCTAGATAACCGTAGATAGAATGTTCAAAAATAAGAGGGTGCCCCTGCTACGTAAAACTACCTCTCTGACACTCACACTTTAATATCATGATTTATATGCTTATCTCATCTTTTTAAAGTCATGCGACATGAAAGACATGTGACAATCCCGATTTCAGCCTATCACTGTGATCCTGGTTGGATGAAAACCCTCAATGCAGAAGTGTAAGAAGGAGAATTGGTAGTCTCTATGTGTTTGGGATTAGTTTGCAATGAGCTAAAACTCTCCCTAAGTGGAGTCATTTGAAAAATGAGACTCCACTCTTTTGTGGTTCTGTGTTTTCTTTTTATCTTCTCATATATGGCCTGGATAAGTCTATCTGTTTGGACTATATTGTTTGAGTGTAGGTATTTTTGGTTGCTGAGAATACTGTGCAGCTATGTACTCCTGCAAGCTATAAGCCTCCCTTCAAATCAACTGGAGTATCCAGCAAGCAAATGTATCCACCCAAATGGAAGAAAAAAGAAAAATCAAGAGCTTCAGACACCGGGAGCTATATAAAAGCAATATACACTGAACAAAATTATAAACGCAGCACTTGTTTTTGCCCCCATTTTTCATGAGCTGAAGTCAAAGATCTAAGACTTTTTCTATGTACACAAAAGGCCTATTTCTCTCAAATGTTGTTCACAAATCTGTGTTAGTGAGCACTTCTCCTTTGCCGAGATAATCCATCCACCTCACAGGTGTGGCATATCAAGTTGCTGATTAGACAGCATGATTATTGCACAGGTGTGCCTTAGGCTGGCCACAATAAAAGGCCACTCTGAAATGTGCAGTTTTATCACACAGCACAATGCCACAGGTGTCGCAAGTTTTGAGGGAGCGTGCAATTGTCATGCTGACTGCAGGAATGTCCACCAGAGTTGTTGCCGTGAATTGAATGTTCATTTCTCTACCATAAGTCTTCTCCAAAGGCGTTTTAGAGGATTTGGCAGTACATCCAACCGGCCTCACAACCGCAGACCACCTGTAACCACACCAGCCAAGGACCTTCACATCCAGCATCACCTCCAAGATTGTCTGAGACCAGGCACCCGGACAGCAGCTGCAACAATCAGTTTGCATAACCAAGGAATTTCTGCACAAACTGTCAAAAACCATCTCAGGGAAGCTCATCTGCACGCTCGTCGTCCTCATCGTGGTCTCGACCTGACTGCAGTTCGTCATCATAACCAACTTGAGTGGGCAAATGCTCACATTCGATAGCGTCTGGCACTTTGGAGAGGTGTTGTCTTCATGGATGAATTCTGGTTTTCACTGTACAGGGCAGATGGCAGACAGCGTGGGTAAGCGGTTTGCTGATGTTAACATTGTGGATCGAGTGGCCCATAGTGGCGGTGGGATTATGGTATGGGAAGGCGTATGTTATGGACAACAAACACAGGTGCATTTTATTGATGGTATTTTGAATGCACAGAGATACTGTGATGAGATCCTGAGGCCCATTGTTGTGCCATTCATCCACGACCATCACCTCATGTTGAAGCATGATAATGCCCGCAGTTCCATGTTGCAAGGATCTGTACACAATTCCTGGAAGCTGAAAACATCCCAGTACTTGCATGGCCAGGATACTCACTGGAACCCTTTTAATAGATGTTTTTGATTTTTAATTTTTTGTCCTGACTATGGATGACTCAATTTTCATTGTTTGCTTGCGCTATGTGCCCCTACCTGACCATGTAAAGATTGCGCATGTAAGGTGCCACCTAACAATGCGCATTGTGTGACTGCATGAACTCATCTATTCATATGACTGCTTCATCATGAATGATTTATTTCTTCCTGTTAATATATAAATGCTACCTTGTGGAGCCATTCATGAGAAATTCATTGGTTGCAGTAATTGGTGAAATTCAGTCTTCCCTAGTTCCAACTGGTACTTAATGTCCTAAAACGTGCATGAATCAGAATATTGGCTTTGAAGTTCTCTATAAATCCTGCACAAGGTCCATTTCAGTATTCTTCACAGAAGCGTATAAATAATATTTATTTGCTGTATGACTGCAGTAGTGCTGAATCAGAGCCACTTGATCTATGATTGCATCAAATGTGTTAGAGTACCACTGGAGTAAACACAAATGCCCAGGTGTGCTTGTGTTTTGGGTACCAGTATACTTCAGCGGCCCCCTATCAATCTAAGTTTTGCATTCTACCTGCTAAGGTGTGCACATGGCATCATAGGTGATTGAAAGACCACCATTCTCAGTCAAGCTCTGATTAATGAAATAAAAATAAATAATATGCCAATTTCTTAACCTCTAACCTTTACTTCAATAAATATAGCCTAACCCTGTACTAACCCAATAGCTTTAACCCCCAGAATAACTTTAAAATTACTCTCAATAACCCAAACCCAACACTCCAAGCACCAATAACCACTAAAGTGTGCTGTAGTTGTTATGGTACCTTCCATGTTAGACTACTGAAGTGGTCTAGTAGCAGTGACCTTGGCGTTTTACTCCGGCAATGTCAAACATTGCCGTTTTGATGATACACTAAAGTTTTCATTGCGGGGCTAAACACCCCTTCAGTGGCTGTGACCCTGAGGGGTCAGTACCCTATAGTGTCAGGAATACATATTTACATTTATGAGACACTATTGTGTTCCCTTAACTTCTTACCTGGGGTCCGCCTTGGTGCCACTGCCTGCCTCCTCTCAGCTCTGTGCTATAACCACTACAGTTTGGTATCCTAAAGATGATGAACGCCAAGCATACAATTAATATCTAATACTCCTTCAACTCGGAGGATAACCTCTAACTTAAACTACCAGAACCCTTGGCCTACAAGTAATCACTAATAGAACTCCCCATAACCATTAATCTACCACTAATATCGAAGTTAAACTTCCATAATCCTTAGAATAACCTCACACTTGTTACTCTCCTTATTCCTAGCCTAACCCTAAAATCTAACATTACCATGAACCATCTACAAATTGTAACCTCAAGTTTCTTTTTTTTTAATTCTTTATTTTTGCAGTGCATATGAGGGTAACATACAGGCATGTGGTACCCCAAAGGCAATCCAGATGCATATTTCAAAACAAAGAGTACATAACATGGAGAGCAATGGGGTATGGTAGTACAATGCACTAGTTTTATATTTACGAACAAGCTTAAGTCATGCTATTTAGGCAGATTATAGATTGAGATTCTATCGACGTTAAGTATAATAGGCTAGCGTTGATAAGTAACTCGGTTTCTATAACATAGATATGACATGGAGCCAATACATCTTTAATGCGATTGGTTATGTTTGGTGTTTCCAGCAATATCAGGCGTAATAGCAATTGACATTCAGATTATCAGGCTGGCATTTATAGACAGTGAGTTGGTAGCCTAGTGGTGTTGTGTAAAGTCGCAAGCTGGGCAAGTTACAAGTTGCTAAGGCAAGGCTGAGCTCTATGCTGAGTGTGGTGCACGGGGCGACAGTGATCCGCACCTGGCCTATCCCTACAGTGAGTGTAACCTGCTGAAGAAAAGTACAGTGCTTAAACGCCTCAGCAGTAAACAATACTGGCCAATGCTTAAGGCATAGGTATAGTATAGAAGCTTAATGTCCACCTGGGTGTCCTGATGCTCAAGAAGTTCTTTAGCGTCGCTATTGTGGCTTGGCGGGGCAAGTTTGCCGACGGTGGCCTGCTGTTGCGAGGTCTTGAGGCCCCCAGCATAGTCTCTTTCAGCCGATGCCCCCTTTATGGAAATGGTGTGTGTTTGTCGCTGGGTCTCGGCGTCCTGCCACATTGCGTTTGACAAGGTGTCCAGGTGGGCTACGTAGTATGTGGGTGAGTATTCGGAGTGGCGTTGTGCCCGAGGGCATTTCTCTCGTCCCCCGCCTCCTGCGGCTCCGCTCGCCCGTCGTCTGTAGCGTAGGTAGCTTGTTTAGGGCTGCTTGTTGCCGCTTTATGCGAGCATTCCAGAAGCGGCTCGGTTTTGCCTCTATACTCTGCATGGGCTCACTCCGTTGCAGCTGTGTCGGCCGCATGTCCCGCTGCCAGCCGCCATTTTTAGGTGTGCCTTGTAGGGGCTTGCGGTCTCGTGTGTCTGGATCAGGCTTGTGCTGCTGTTTCTGCTGGTTCTTGTGAATGTCGAGTGCGGTCCGGGATGACCCACACCGGCCCGGGGGGGAGGAAGGCCAGTGCACTGGAGGTCGTGTCTGCGGTGTTGCCATCCAGGAGAGCGGCCGTCTCTCCCTGGCTCGGCCGCATGTAGGCCCCGTGTGCTTTGCATGGGATCCCGGGTATTGAGAGTCTCTCTTGTGGGTTCCTTTAATGCCCCCGGGTTTCCCCAGCTCGTCTTGTGTCCTCTGACTTGTGGGTGAGTTGGTGTTAGGGGTATTTATCCCCAATATCGCCGTTTCTTGCAGGAGCTGATGTACAGCACGTCTACCATGCTCGGCAGTCAGGCTCCGCCCCCGTAACCTGAATTTTCTAAACCTCTAACGTGACCCAAACTTTTTTTATCCAAATTGGCAAAACCCTTAGACAATAATCTAATCCAATCTCCCCATAATTTATACCGAACCTTAATGTCATCCTAGCTCCCATAACCCCATGTGTAACCCTAATATCAAATCCTAGTTCCCATAACACCTAGCGTAACCCTAATCCTAGCTCCCATAACCCCTAGCGTAACCCTAATATCTAATTCTAGCTCCCATAATATCTAATCCTAGCTTCCATAACCCTTAGCGTAACCCCAATATCTAATTCTTATTCCCATAATAGCTATTCCTAGCTCCTATAACCCCTAGTGTAACCCTAATATCTAATCCTAACTCCCATAATAGCTAATCCTAGCTTTCATAACCCTTATCGTAACCCTAATAGCTAATCCTAGCTCCTATAACCCCTAGCATAACCCTAATACCTAACCCTAGTTCCATAACCCCAATATCTAATCCTAGCTACCATAATCCATAGTGTAACCCAATATCTAATCCTAGCTCCCATAATCCATAGTGTAACTTAATATCTAATCCTAGCTTCCATAACCCCTAGTGTAACCCATAATATCTAACCCTAGCTCCAATAATTCCTAACGTAACACTAATACCTAATCCTAGCTCCCCTAATATCGAATCTTAGCTCCAACGATCTCTAATCCTAGCTCCCCTAATATCGAATCTTAGCTCCAACGATCTCTAATCCTAGCTCCCCTAATATCGAATCTTAGCTCCAACGATCTCTAATCCTAGCTCCCCTAATATCGAATCTTAGCTCCAACGATCTCTAATCCTAGCTCCCCTAATATCTAATTCTAGCTCCCATAATATCTAATCCTAGCTTCCATAACCCTTAGCGTAACCCCAATATCTAATTCTTATTCCCATAATAGCTATTCCTAGCTCCTATAACCCCTAGTGTAACCCTAATATCTAATCCTAACTCCCATAATAGCTAATCCTAGCTTTCATAACCCTTATCGTAACCCTAATATCTAATCCTAACTCCCATAATAGCTAATCCTAGCTCCTATAACCCCTAGCATAACCCTAATACCTAACCCTAGTTCCATAACCCCAATATCTAATCCTAGCTACCATAATCCATAGTGTAACCCAATATCTAATCCTAGCTCCCATAATCCATAGTGTAACTTAATATCTAATCCTAGCTTCCATAACCCCTAGTGTAACCCATAATATCTAACCCTAGCTCCAATAATTCCTAGCGTAACACTAATACCTAATCCTAGCTCCCCTAATATCGAATCTTAGCTCCAACGATCTCTAATCCTAGCTCCCCTAATATCGAATCTTAGCTCCAATGATCTCTAATCCTAGCTCCCCTAATATCGAATCTTAGCTCCAATGATCTCTAATCCTAGCTCCCCTAATATCTAATTCTAGCTCCCCTAATATCTAATTCTAGCTCCCCAATAATATCTAATCCTAGCTCCCCAATAATATCTAATCCTAGCTCCTGTAATATCTAATCCTAGCTCCCCTAATATCTAATCCTAGCTCCCATTTCCCCATGTGTAACCCTAATCACTTATTATGGTCACTCTTATTATGGTAACTGTATTGGTCTCTCTCCCTCAGCACTGTTGGATAAGTGACATTTCCCATGATGCTCAGCGAGTCTATAAAGGCTGGATACCAGCACCAGCCATCAGTAGGAGGGCAACTCCCATGATGCATTTCTCAGTCACTGCCACCCATCAATACACAGTGTGTATATCAGACTGTGTCCGGGCGCCCCTAGTGGGCAATGTTGGTATTGCAGCCAGTGACAGGCGGTCCTGTACTGCCCCCCACTCTGGGCTCCATATAACAGGACTGTCTGTAAACAACCGACCCCAGCGGCGATAAACTACCGCTATATATTATTTACTTCCATCCCCCCCCTTCACAGCACGTGACACCGCCCCCACCCTACCCGCCGCACGAAGAACAGGCGCGAGCCTCACTTACGCCGCGAGCCGGGTGGGGGGGGCGGAGCAGAGCGCGGCACGAGAACACGACAAAACAAAACACAATCTTTGTAAACAATCCTGCCTCGCGCGTCTCGTAAAGTACCCGGGGGGGCGGGGCCAGCAGACTCTAGCTGCCACATGAAACGGGGCGTGTCATATGTGGAAGAAAAAAAAGGGGGATTTCCCGCCCGCTACTGCTTCGGATTGGCCCTTCCTGTCCCCGATCACCCTCGCCGGCGACCAATAGGAAGTAGTTTAGGGGGCGGTCCTGTGACGTCAGCTCGGCTTGCTGCGCTGCCCGTGTCGGTGAGCGGCATTGTGCACTCGGAGCTCCAGGTGGAAGGCAGCGCTCCGGCTCCCGGCCTGGGAGGAGTTATTATTCTTATTATTGATATTGTTGATATTATTATTATTGTTGTTATTTTCTGGTTCCCGGAGTTGTGTGTCGGCGGAGCTCACTGTCTGCAGCCCTGTTCAATGCTGGGGAGGGGGAGACCATGAATCCCGACCTGTGACTGTAAGTGCTGCCGGTGTCTGTTGTTGTTGTTGTTGTTGTTGTTATGGCTGTGCGTGGTGTCAGCTCCGGGCTGGCTGCAATCCGAGCTGGCCAAATAGGAACTTCTCACACACTAAATGGAAGAACTACAACTCCCAGGCTGCTCTGCCATCCATCAAACTGGCAAAGCATCGTGGGAGTTGTAGTTCTGTACCAGATGGGGGATCCCCCTCTATGGCCACTCCTGCTCTATACTACTAAAGGCTAAACACGGGTATCCAGCTCCTTCTTTTATCCAGGATGTATCTGAGGATTATGGGAAATGCAGTCCAGAGAAAGCACAGCACTATAGACTATAATGCCCATCAGCCATATAGAAGACTAGCATCCTTGTCCCTGGAAGTACATGGATGATAATCCCAGGTCGCCAGAATAATATAGAATTTCCTGCTCAGTCAGTGGTGAATTGATACTTTTTAATATTCCTGAAGACTCTCCAGTCTTTAAATATTGATTGCCCCTGGTATTAGAAGCAGGCAGGCGGGGGCTATGGTCAGTAAATGCCATTACTGTGTTCCCTGGGGTGAGAGGCTAATGCAGGACACAGAGTGGATGAGGTTAAGATGTCTGCTAGGGCTCTATGGAAGTGAAGGAATCTCCTTGTTTGCAGACAGCCCGGCTGTAACAGTAGAGGGACTCTTTATGCTTCTTGTTAAAAAAAGCTTCTTCATCCTTGCTGTTTCATACACTACAAATGACAGCTTGATGTTATGAAGTTTCAAGCCAACAAAAGCCATGATCTACATGAAGCAGCAACAAAAACACAGTTTAACCCTGGTTTAGTACAGTCCTCTTAGCTACAGTGTAAAACTTGTTGCCATTATTTTCAGCTCTAAAAATATAATTTTGAGATTACCTGGATAAAGAATATTTTCCATGTACTGCTAATAAGGACTATATTTTATAAGTGGCTTAGAATATGTATCACTCTGCTAAATGATTTCAGTGTCACTTTAATTTTTATTATATAAACCACATTTATGATCGCAGGATCAGTAGAATCTGGTGCATTTTTTTTGTAATTTATTAGTGAAAAAAAAGTTGGTTTGCCAAATTATATCTCATGGTCTTTTTAGTAAGTCTTTAGACGCTTTGCATCAAGGGAGATGTAGTTCATCAAGATTTGGAGTGCCAAAGTTACATAAAGCTTTGTTTGAACATTGAGCACTACTAGTACAATTTCTAATTATATACATAACATTTGCTATAGATTACATATTGCCTTAACACTTAACAGGGCTCTCATAGCAACAAACCTTTCCCTGAACCTGGTCCTGATGGGGTTACATAAACTGGATTTGAGATGAGTGGTTCATTTTATTTACTTTTTTTTTTCCACAAGTGTTATGTGCTGTTTGCAATTCTGTTGCTCAGCCAACTTTTTGTCAAACTTTCCTTAATTAAAAAAATGATCCTGGCACAAGACTAGCTTTTATTATTCAGTGTTGGCACAGTCTGCACAGCGTGTCTACAGCTGTTAACCCCATGTTTGTAGTAGTGCCCTCTGTAAATCTATACAGCAGTGAAAGGGTAAACTGTTCCTTTTCCCTCCCCATAGGGAAGCTTTTTCACTCTACTATAAACCTATTGTGACGCACTTACTACAACTCGGTTACCCTTGCCAAGCCTCTGTCAGACTTGCTTCGCTCAGCACTTTAAAGAGAGAACAATAGGGCTGGGATAAGGAGTCCTGCCAGATACAGATACAGCAGAAAATCAGTGCAGTCACTAAAACTACCGCAGACGCTGTTCACTTTTCAGCACCACTGATCAGCCCTCTCTCCTGTTATGACCTGGAAAATGAACCTGCTAGTATTTCACGACAGCTGATGCACCTCTTTAAAAGACATTAACTTGATCACTTAATCCAAAACTTAGTTATGTGAGGAGACGAAAACCTTCCAAGCACAACACCCACAACTTTTCTCTAGGGGCTAATGTGTATGTATTATTTTTTACACACAAACAAAACCGTTGACTGCCCAAAAGTTAGTCTATTATTGGAAGTTATTTATTTATTTTTTTTGTATATTCACATAGTTAAATTGTAAGTTTGCTAATTACTAGTTAGGCCATTGAATCTAAGTAAAAACCCAACAACTGCTGATTGTATTTTTTTTTTTTATAGAGAAACTTACTAAAAAGGAAAAAAATATACCGGTATATAAAACGCCGTCACAGAAAACCACTATCACATAGTGGATGGGTTTATGTGAAAAAATAATGTACACCCAACTTATACCTAACCCTCCAATACCTAACCCTAACGCATGGTGATGAGACAATGTAGATTACGAGCTGATTGTGATTTTATTTCTTGTGTGGGTGGCTGTGGGCTGCCTATTGTCAAACCTGTTTTGTTTTTGTTTTTTTTAACGTTTTGTTTGTTACCTTAAATGACTTCATGGTTATTGTACGTTTAGTAAAGCGTTAGTTTAGTTATTTCTATTAAAAGAATATATTTTTTATGTCATGAGATTAATCAACAAATTTAGACTATTCTGGGAATTGGAGTGTAAAAAAGATCTAAACTGTACTAGATTGAGAACAGTTCAGGTGGATGGATTATCTGATGTCCTCCTGATTTTTGTCTCCCCCCTCCACCCCCACCTTTTGTTTCTTAAATACTTTTACACGTTTTGATTGGGCTCATCTCATATATACATTATTTTCTCTAATGTCCATTTTATACTTGTGTCTAGAGTCCTACAAAAGCATGATATAGCAGTTGATGAATTTCGTTAGACGTGAGAGCTTTAGAATGCTTTTGTCGGGGAAAGCTCGACACAACTTGAGGTCCAGATCTTATCTGGAACATCGAGAATCCCTCTAGAACTTTCACTACTAATGAGATGATTTATAAAAAGCTTTCAGTGGCTTTTAGATGACTAAAAATGCATTCACAATAGTACACAGAGTGTTTCGGGTAAGCCGTTCCGTCCACCGCATAGCTTGTGTTACAGAAAGGTGCAGTCCCTTTTCACAGGCAAACAAATAATTTCTTGTTGCGAATTAAATTTTTTGGCTTTTTAATTATGTCCTTTTGGATCATGTACAACAGATTTTTATTTTCAGTAACTGCTGTTTGAAGATGTATCCTCTTCCAGCTTTTCAAAACTTCTCTAGTTAAAGAGATTTATGCATTACTTAATAGCCGGGTTTTGCAGATTCATTCTTTAATTCGTTAAAATTTCATCAAATCTAAGACTGTCGGGGGCGGAGCTTAACCACGCACCTGATCAGACGCCATTTCTAGAAGCTCCTCAGCTTGCAAACCTAATCCTGTCGATATCGGCAATACTAAACACAATCCAGCCACAGCACTCACCGAACCGGATCCAGCAGGGCAAGAGGAACCGACTGTTGCCTTTTTTCCAGGCACCAAAAACAGCGAGGAGGAAGCACAGGTCTGAGGCCTACCGAGCACTCCACAGACTGGAAGGAATACTGGGAAGCTTTACCGCGAGTGGAGCAGACAGCCTGCAATCCCAGACACCGCCAGCCTCACCAGCACCAATGCCAGGGAGAGGTAGGCGCTCTTAAAAGCCCCAAAACCAGACGGAAGGTCAGGGTATAGGGGGCTATGTTACAGAGGCCCGCCCAACTCAGACCCACTACCGCGGAAAACACGCAAGTTAGGGACATGGGCACAGCAGCAGGCCATGACAAACCTGGAAGCTCACAATCCCCACAAACCCCTCAAGCTGAGCAGCCAGATGACTCAGCACCCACCACAAAGAGGGATTTAAAACTTCTTCTGGCAGAAATCCACAAGTTACTGGCGGCGGACTCCGCACTACTTAAAAAGCAGATGCAGGCAGTCACTGAGAGAGTGCGAACCTCAGAGGAGGACATAATAACCGTGCAAACCCACTTAACCACCGTGGATACCTCCATACAAGAGCTTCAAGCCCAAACCCAGACCCTGTCACTCAGGCTTGCAACCCTGGAAGACCGCCAGAGGCGTACACATATCAAGATCAGGGGCATCCCCTCAGCGGTCACGGCGGCAGAACTGCCACACTACGTTAGAAGACTGGTGACAACAGTCATGCCTCACGCTGTGGCCAAACGAATAAACATAGACCGTGTATACCGTCTTCCAAGCCCTACTCAACGCACAATGACTTTGGCACGAGACGTCCTTCTCAGATGCGTCACGCTACCTGATAAGCTCCAAATTATGGCGGCAATCAAAGATAAGGCACCGCTCACATTCGAGAACTCAAGCCTCACATTCTACCAGGACCTTACAAGGGCCACCCTCCAGATCTGTAAAAGATATGGGCCTGTCACATCCCAGCTGAGAAACGCAGGTCTGGCTTACCGCTGGGGAGCGAACGGCTCCTTAACAGTGACTCAGAACGGGACTACACATGCTACCGAGTTTGGGAGCTGCACAGACTTTTTTGAGTACACTGGGTCTGCTGCACCCGACCGCACCTTCAACCTCCGAACACCAGGCGACCTCATGGGACCCAGCGTCCATCACACCATTCACCCAGAGAGAGAGGAACCCACGGCCAGAAACACCGTGACTGCAGGGTGCTAACTCCCGAGGACTACCTTTGCAACCCATTTTTATCTAATTTTGTTTTATTTCAGTTTGTGTTCATAGTAGATTTAACTGTGTAGAGGGTATTTTACCCTCTCGCTCAAATATGGCAACACTACACAGTGCCCTCACGTGCCCGAGCCCAGCACAAGCAAGGTCAGTTTAGGCTGACAAGCATATCCACTAACGCCAAATGGCGTATCTTTCCTCCCCCACCCCACTGCCCCCTTGGGTCAGGGGCCACAGCGTGGTTACATATCCCTTTACTTCAACACCACATTATCAAGAGCGCATATGCTCACGTTACTCATGATAAGCAACCACCTCTTCAACCTGCAACCAGCATGACATTACATATTTTACACATGACAAGTGCCTGCAACCCGCATCCCTAAACATGTAGCACCTCAGGGCATAGGTCGTAAACAACGCACACAGGGACCGCAATCAGAGCAAAACATAAGCAGAAGCTCACTATAGAGCGACCTCTCCCTAGCAGTCCCCAAACAAAGTTTAAGCATGTACCATAAAAAAAATTGATGCTGTTCATTTTTTTTTTTTTTATCGCACCAGTTCTTAGAGTAATGCTATACTCAGTGTTATACATGTAACTGAAACGACGTGTTTTTCCACTTTTTTATGTGTCCAACCTTGTATTAAAACAAAGCATCTTGAAAAAGAATTAAAAAATAAATAAAATCTAAGACTGTGTCAAACCCCAGTCTGGCATACAGAGCCGATCTTCTGCTATCTAATATTGCGTGGCATGCACCAGAGTGGAATCATGCAAGATTTGGGCATCATGGATACAAGAAAGAAATGTAAATGGGGAAATTGGAATTACCGCAATGCTTGGTAAACCAAGGTAGAGAACTGCAGCCTCCAAATTGTAATAGTAGAATTGAAGAAAGGTACACAAAAAAAACATTTTTTGGGCCTAGAACAGGGCTTGAAAATTTGTATTGGGATCTAGGAGCGAGCTAAAAAAGTTAGGAGCCGGGTTTTTCAAAGTCAAAAATACAATTCTTAAAGGGACACTCTAGTCACCAGAACCTCTCATGTCCCTGCATGCTTTTCAATGTAAACACTGACTTTTCAGACAAAAGGCAGTGGTGCTAGAGGTGCTTCCTAGGTCAGTGTTGCACAGTGTGTAGCAACTACGTTAATGCTCTTCGTAGGGATGCATTGATTCAGTGCGTCTCTATGAGAAGTTGATTGGCACAGTGTTGGGTTTTGCCACGCGTGCGCCAATGCTTTAATATGAGGAAGCATTGGATTGGCTGAGATCATCAAGATTGATTGATGCCAGCAACTGTCACCAGTACGGCAGGGGAAAAAAAAGGTGAGAAAAAAACACCATTCCCATGTGATTGGAGGGGGCAGGTCGCCTAAACATACACACTTACTGATTTGATACACACTCACTGACAAACACACAGAAACTTACACTGATACTGCAACACTTACTCATAAATTACTTTTACTTTTTTTTTTTTTTTTTTTAAATCTAAATCCATCCAGCCTCCGTACCTTTTGGAGAGCTTGAGTGGATCAGCTTTTCGTATGGCTGCTGCAATCTCCCCCTGCTCTGCTCCCTAGAGTGCTGTTTAGTGATGTGGGGCCGGACTAATGTGATAATATGGCTTCCGGCATCACTGGAGGGAGCAGAGCAGGGAGATTACAGCTCCCTCGATTGACGCAACCCTTGCAGCCTCCATAAGCCGACTGCCCTTCTCCATTCTTTGGTAGACGGTCACCTTGGGCTGAACGGGCTCACAAATCCCAGATTGTTAGTACAAATTTCATGGTCGCCATAGGAACCCAGTGCCTGGGATTTGACAAGTTTCTTTTTTGTATTCATTTTTTATTATTTTGTGTGTTCCTGTCTTCAATAAACCTATATGATGCAACTACGCTGTTAAACATGTGGATTGTAATGGACAGATAATGTGCCAATATGCTGAAGGATTTTGGAGATTTTTTTTTTTTCCCCCCCACACGTGCCTCAGCTGCACACCTTATCGTAGGAAACACCTCAATAAATGATGACATCTCCTCTTCGAATGCCACACAAATTGGGTAGCAAGATTTAAATGAGGGGCCTTTCAAGGTTAGTGTCCCTTTTAAGAGGACTTTGATAATGTGTTTAAGATAAGGACACCTCTATATATAAAATAATAATAATAATAATAATAAAATATATATATATATATATATATATATATATATATATATATATATATATTTATATATTTTGCGGTGTTGGCAATAAACCCACAGGATTCGCAGCTTGCTACCTGGAACTGCAGTTCCATTGTTTTATAACGGAGTGCTGAGCACCTTAAACCTCTATGCACTCTGCTGTATTATGCTCACACACGGCTCTATTTATGGAAACCGTGAAAAGATTTACAGATGCAGCCTTAGGGTAGGAACTTGCTTAATTGCAGATTTTTTTATTTTTTTTTCTCCTCTGTGTAAATTACTTATAAATAAAACACAGAAGTCGGACATCAGCCTGGGACCTAGACAGTGTGCTTAAGATGTCGGTTCTTGTTTCCCTTCTACACGTTGTTGCAGTTTTTGTTAAAGAAACACTGCTTATACCACAAGCACTGCAACTTGCTGTAATGGTTCTAATGCTCTGATTGCTCATCCCCCATTGTAAATAGTCAAATCATTTTAAAATAGTTTGCCTTCTTACATGGGGTGCAACAGAAATGGCTACCTGTCTCTACTACATTTGACAGATCGCTAGAAGCTTTTACCTTTCCATTGTTTCTAGTTGAGGTAGGGAGCAGACTCCAGGTAAAAAGTCAAACCGTTCCTAAACGGTTTGGACACTTGCATTGGGGGTGCCAGGGCACTCCTGCCACCATAAACACTGCAGCACACATTAGTAGTTATGGTGCTTGGAGTGTTCCTCTAATCAACAGACTTCCAACACTCTGACCTTTTTGTCAGGACGTCGGTAGGTGGGGAAATCAAACTCAGATTTTTATTTATTCTGTATTAAGTTATTTTGTTCTATATATTGCACTATCTCTGCACAGCTGACTCTTTTAATGAATCAGCCCTTACTTGTTAATGCGGTTTGGGCTACAGACTGGTTTTTGCTGTCCAAGATAAACTTCACTACAATTGTCCAAACTACATCATATTTTTTTTTTTTTTCCTACTGGGTCATATTACACTGGTTCACTTTTTTTTTTTTCCCTTAATTGCTTTCTGTATGTATTTTTGCATTAATAGAGAATTAATTGAAGCATTCTAGCCCTCTCCCTTGAAATTGTATCTGGCAAAATTTTTTTTCTTTAATGGCAGTGACTGCTTATTCTCATACATGAATAATTCATTTGTCCTGGGCTCACAATATCCGTTCAGAAGTGTTAGTTGTGTGGAGTGTTTTTATTTTTATTTTTTTTTCTTGTATTGGTTTTGGCCTCTATATTCTACACTGAACCGAATAGACCCCTCCTATTGTGGTTTGGGCCAGTATGGTACAGGAAGTTGTGTTTTTTTTTAATTCTTCATATGCTTGCTAGACAGCCCAACAGTGCAGATGTTGCAGCCAAATTCGGTAAAACAGCAGTTTTTTTTTTTTTTGTGGTTTTTTTTTTTTTTTTTTTAACATGTTGTGGTTATTTCAAAGGTTCAATGTCTGAACATGTCCCTTTTTTTTTCTTTACCTTGCAGAAATAAGAAGACCAAATGGCCAAACAACCATCAGTGTTGAGCCCGGGCAGTGATAGCGGAGACAGTGACCAGTTACAGCCGACCAGTAGACCTCCATATCGCCCACTTAGAAGAGGGGCCCCAACCTCCCTCACCAGCCCTACTCAAGGTAATTTTTCTGATGAGGGGGGAAGCTCCTCTGCCAGCACTCCTTGGGGTACATCTGTACCGCCATATAGTCCCAGTTCATTCGCCAACAGATCCCCGCATTGCATGCTGGTGAAAAGAACATCGCTCGTCTCCAAGTCCTCCAGCGGTTATTTCTCATTTGAAGTGAGCCCTGCATCTGTGAGTTGCGATAAAGCCACTCAAACTCCAAGTCCGCCTTGTCAGGCAGTCAACCACCTTTTGTCAGCAATGGGTAAGCAAGATTTGGTGACCTTTTATTTACCAGAACAATGGGTAATGTATGAACAACACACAAAGCTCTGTATTTTTGGTGTAACTGTTCAGAGAGGATTTAACTTCTACTACATACACAATGTACGAAACTCTATTCTAGAGTTATAAGGAAGTAGTTATTTTTTTTTTGTCTCTTTTTTTGTGTCTCACACAAGATGTTTAAGTCCTCCAAAAAAAAATTACACTTTTTAACCCCCCCGGTTTCCCATGTTCAAAAAGTAGTCAACTCTCCCATACACACTGACCACCCCCTTTCAGATATATTTGCCAAAGTGACAATTCAAAATGGATTACACGTGTCAGACCAGAGTAGCTGATCTGAAAGCATATCAGTCTTGGGTAATTGTTCCATTTCAGCTATTTTGAACTTAAATTACATGTTGACAAGTAACCCTGTATAAATAACACTTGACTTGTGAGAGTGAATGGGAACTGTACGGTTTATTATGTTTCAGTGAATTTACAGTGTCTGTTAAAATTGCTACAGGAATAATACTTTTACCGTGATGATTAAGTGATCACAGGTGTCCACTAGATCTCGTAGAATTAGAGCACAGCCAACGGCGGATTCTGTGAGAATTTCTTAGCTGGTTCTAAGACACTGAGAAGAGGAAGAATGGAAGTATTTTCTGCATTGCTATCTTAAAGGATCACTCTATGCACCATCACCACTACCGCTCACCCTTACATTCCTTTTTAAGTTTTAATTGGAGTATGCTGAGCGCTGCTCCCTGCCTCCACTGCTAATGTCAGAGAGCAGGAATTTACTAAGCTGGAACTTCCATTAGCTCTCCTGAGATCAGCCCTGTAGAGCATGATTTGGCTCATTGACTGAGAGCGATCAGGAAACTCTCTCCTGCTTAGGAACTTCCGGCTCTCTGGCTTTAGTAGTGGGAGTGGGTAGAGGCGTCCAGCAGATCCCAGGTAAGATGTCGGACCATTCAAAAACAGTTTGACTATTTACAATGGGGAGGTGTCAGGTCACTCCTGGCACCGTAATTACTACAGAGCTGTAGTGGTTGTGGTGCTTGTAGTGTTCCTTTAAAGTATTTTATTGATCATGCAATCAGAATTGGGGGGAAAGGGGGTATTTTTATGTTTGAAAGCTGGCTTAGTTACATAGCCTTGCAGTAAGTTATTTTTGGGACCTGCGAGTCCCATCTCATTTAGCTTTATTCTTTGATTTTTGGGTCCTGCAAGACCAGGCACACTGAGCAAATCTAGGGACCTGCGTCCCCCATAGTGTTAAATTTTGAGAAATTTATATGGAGTGTCTTCAACAACTGAAATTACATTATCGTGGCATTAACATTGTATTTGTTATTAATCCGCTAATGGGCAAAGCCCTCTTTACATTTTATATTTTCCCCCAATTGTAAAGCGCTACAAAATTTGTTGGTGCTTCGTAAATGCCAGTAATAGTATAAATCTGGCCCTTTAGAGACCGTATCCTCACGTGTTGCCCTTTACATTTGTCAGCCTGGTTTTGTAGGCATGCTAATGTTAAATATACATGGAGTTCCATATTTTGATAACCTGTACTATGTCAATGATCTCTAATTGGTATATGAACAACTAATGAAAATTTGCCATAGCTACACGTGTTCATGTAGGAAGATCCTAAAAAAACACAGTCCAACTATTTTCAGTAATATTATGTAAAATATATGCAAAATGAGCACGTTGCTGTATGGTGAAGCTATAGAATATTCACGATACTAAAACATCCTCACTAATGTTTTGGGAGGGCTAGGAAGTTATTCTTGACCTTGGTGATTTTAATCTCTAATCTAGTCTAATTTGTCTTGGATTGGTCAAATGTCCCTGCACCGCTTTAAAATGAATCCAGTTCAAACAACTAATTAAAAAAACTAAACCCTACTACATGTGTGCAGGTATAGATGGCGAGCTCAGTGCTGGCATACATTAGGTAAATATTGTAATTGGTTTGAACCACTTCCCAGTCTAAACAGAGCTCACTGCGGAAGCTGCAGATTCTATGGTTTGCAGCAGAAACTTGAAATGATATTGTTGTGTGTGTGTGTGTGCATAGGCGTGCGCAGCCTATTGCATTAGGGTGTGCACCCTAAAGCACAAACACACGCCGTGTGTGTGTGTGTGTGTGTGTGTGTGTATATATATATATATATATATATATATATATATATATATATAGCGCCAACAGATTCCGTAGCGCTTTACAATATTATGAGAAGGGATTTAACTATGAATAGGACAATTACAAATAAACTTACAGGAACAATAGGTTGAAGAGGACCCTGCTCGATCGAGCTTACATTCTATAGGAGGTGGGGTGTAAAACACATTAGGACAGGAATTTGCAATCAAATCAGGTGGACTGCCCTTTAGGAGAGGGCAAGAGAAAGGTATGTGAGGTAAGGGTTAGTCTTGGAGGCCATACGCTTTCCTAAAGAGATGGGTTTTAAGGCACTTCTTAAAAGATGCAAGACTAGGGGAGAGTCTGATGGCGGTAGGCAGGCTATTCCATAGGAAGGGAGCCGCCCGCGAGAAGTCCTGCAAGCGCGAGTTGGCCGTACGAGTGCGGACAACGGACAAGAGGTGGTCACGGGCAGAGCGGAGAGACCGAGAAGGGACATCTATGGATCTGTGAGGAGATATAAGAGGGGCTAGAGTTGTTCAGTGCTTTATAGGTGTGAGTTAGTACCTTGAATTGACTCCTATAGCATACAGGAAGCCAATGTAAGGACTGGCAGAGGGGTGAGGTGTGAGAGAAACGACTAGAGAGGAAAATCAGTCTAGCAGCAGCGTTCATTACGGACTGTAGGGGTGCAGTACGGCTTTTGGGAAGACCAATCAGGAGAGGGTTACAGTAATCCATGCGGGAAATTACTAGAGCATGGACAAGCTCCTTGGTAGTATCTGGTGCAAGAAAGGGGCGGATGCGGGCTATGTTTTTAAGATGGAATCTACAGGATTTGGCAACATGCTGGATGTGAGGCTCAAAGGTGAGACCAGAGTCAAGTATGACGCCAAGACAGCGCGCTTGCAAGGATGGACTGATGTTGGTACCACAAACTTGAAGGGAGAGCGAAAGAGGAGGATCAGTATTAGGAGGAGGAAAGGCAAGGAGCTCAGTTTTTGAGAGATTGAGTTTCAGAAAGCGGGAGGACATCCAGTCAGAGATGGAAGAAAGGCAAGCAGTGACACGTTGCAGGACGGCAGGGGAGAGGTCCGGGGAGGAGAGATATAGCTGGGTGTCATCAGCGTACAGGTGGTAGTGGAATCCAAAAGAGGTAATACGTTTGCCAAGAGAGGCAGTATAAAGAGAAAATAGAAGGGGACCAAGGACGGAGCCTTGGGGGACTCCAACCGAGACAGGGCGAGGGGAGGAGGTATCATTAGAAAAGGAGACACTGAATGAGCGTTGGGAGAGATAAGAGGAAAACCACGAGAGGACAGAGTCACAGAGACCAAGCGATTGAAGAATTTGAAGAAGGAGAGCATGATCAACGGTGTCAAAGGCCGCTGAGAGGTCAAGAAGAATTAGTATGGAGTAGTGGCCTTTGGATTTAGCTGCGATTAGGTCGTTAGTGACTTTGATAAGGGCAGTCTCTGTAGAGTGGAGAGGGCGGAAGCCAGATTGAAGGGGGTCAAGGAGAGAGTTGGAATTGAGGAAATGAGACACACGGGTAAAGAAAAGCCTTTCCAGAAGCTTTGAGGAAAAAGGGAGCAGGGATATGGGACGGTAGTTAGAGAGGGTGGATGAGTCGAGGGATGTTTTTTTTAGTATAGGTACTACAGTGGCATGTTTAAGGTCAGCAGGGACGATGCCAGAAGAGAGTGAGCAGTTGAAGATGTGTGTTAGAGAAGGCACGAGACAAGTGGAGAGAGATCTGATAAGGTGAGATGGGACAGGATCGAGCGGGCAAGTGGTGGGGCGAGAGGAGCAAAGAAGAGCAGCCACCTCTTGGTCAGTAGCTGGGGAGAATGTCTGAAGGGTAGGAAAGGCATGATCTATGTGTGATTGAGAAACAGAAAGGCAAGGAGGGGAGAATTCTTTCCTTAGCTGTTCAATCTTGTCAGTGAAGTAACATGCAAAGTTATCAGAAGTAAGGTGTCAAAGAGACGCCTGGGGTTGCGGGAACATGAACTAATGAGAGAGGAAAAATAGGACTGTTTGGCAAGGGCTGCACTGTATGAACACAATATGAATCTATAATGGAGAAAGTCTGATAGGGTACGAGACTTCCTCCAGGAGCGTTCAGCACAACGGGAGCATCTTTGCAGGTAGCGCGTTGATTTAGTATGCCATGGTTGGGGGCGGGTCCTCCTTGAGGTGCTTGTTTGGAGTGGCGCTGCAGTGTTCAAGGCAGATGTAAGAGTAGAGTTATATATGGAGATGGCCAGTGAAGGACAGGAGAGGGAAGGGATGGACAGCAGTTGTGAATCAATGTCAGCTGACAACTGTTGGAGATCCAGAGAATTAAGGTCCCTCCTGAGTTGAGGGGGGTTAGGCTGAGGTTGTTGGGTGAGGGGGTACGCAAGAGCAAATGATAAGAGGTGGTGATCAGAGAGTGGATATGGAGTGTTGCAGATATTAGTTACTGTACATGCATAAGTGAAGATTAGGTCAAGGGTATTGCCAGCTACATGGGTGGGAGAATTTGCCCACTGTGATAGCCCGTGGGAGGAAGTCATTGAAAGTAGTTTAGTGGCTGCAGAGGTCAAGGGTGGGTTTATAGGAATATTGAAGTCCCCGAGAATTAGGGATGGAATGTTAGAAGAGAGGAAATAGGGTAGCCAGGCAGCAAAGTGGTCAAGGAAGAGAAGAGGGGAACCAGGGGGACGGTAAATAACAGCAATGTTAGCGGAGAAGGGTTTGAAAAGGCGAATTGAGTGTATTTCAAATGACGGGAAAGAGAGGGAAGGGGGGGTGGGAAGAGGTTTAAAAGAGCAGTGAGGGGAGAGGAGAAACCCAACACCACCACCTTTACATTCAGAGTTTCTTGGGTTGTGGGTAAGTTGGAGACCACCGAAGGACAAAGATGCAGGGGTGGCAGTCTCAGAGGGGGAGAGCCAGGTTTCTGTTAAGGCTAGTAAATCTATTGAACGAGAGATAAAGAAGTCATGGACAGCAGTGGATTTAGTTCTATTGCAAACAGAGCGTGCGTTCCAGAGGGCAGTATTGAAGGAGGATCTAGAGGAACATGAGAGGGGTATGAGATTAGTGTGGGTCCTTGGGTTAGTATGTGCTGTGTTTGTTGAGAGGGGACCGGGGTTTGGAGATACATCACCAGCTGCTAGGAGCAGAAGTATAGAAAGGAAGTGAAGGTGGGAGTAGGATTTGAAAGTTTTGTAGAAGGGTATGTATGTAGAGGATTTGGGAGGAGTTGGTGGAGATATGCTGGAAAGGTATGTGTAGAGTGCATGGGATGAATAGAGAGGGGAGGGGAGTAAGGTGGAAGTAATGATGATTGTGTTGCCAGGGACAGGTGAGTGAAAGGATAGGGAAATTTTAGTAATCAGAGAAGTTAGTGTTAAAGTGAAAAATAGAAGGGAGAACATTAGAGAAAATGTGTATTATATAGATATGTAGATCATATATACAAACACACACAAGTATCAATGAGTGATTAAACCAATGTAAGGATGCAGTGTGTTTAAATGAATTCAGGTGAGGAGAGGTTTGGTAACTTGATTGGTGTGTTAAGGAAACCAGCTGATGTGCACTATCTATAAGTAAGTTGTTGACCATGGGGTGGGATGGTGTAGGGTGGGCAATCTTCCAGAGATGATACCTCTGCTCAGAAGATTTTGCAGGACTTGGTTGCTTGGGAGTGCTGGGTGTTAATGCTGTTTTAAGGGGCCCAGTCTGAAATATAAGGTCTGAGGTTAGAAAAAAAAAAAAAAAGAAATAAAACGCACTATTATGGGTGGGGAGACATGGGGCTATTGAGGTAATTAATTAGAGATGAAAAACTAAAAGGAGAGAACATTTGGGATAAAAAGATAGGAAGGATCAGTCTTGGGGAATGAACATAAAATGACATGATCATACCAGCTTTAAGAAAAACAAAAACAGAAGATCAGGATGGGAGATATAGTTATCAATTAAGTAGTGATAGTATAGGGAGGGAGATGGAATAGAACACACATTTTAAAATTGCTGCGGTGTGTGTGCTGTTAGTGTGCTGTGTGTAAGGGTGCTGCTGTGTGTGTGTATGTGTGTGTATGTGTGAGGGTGCTGTTAGTGTGATGTGTGTGTGTGTGAGGGTGCTGGTAATGTGCTATGTGGGTGAGGGTGTTTGTGGGTGTGTGTGTTTGTGAGGGTGCTGTTTGGGTGTGAGGGTGTGTGTGTTTTAGGGTCCTGTTAGTGTGCTGTTTGTGTGAGGGTGCTGTATTTCTGTAGGTGATGTATGTGTGTGTGTTCTGTATGTTTGGAGGGATTGTGGAGGTGGGGGCAGATTAGTAAATATCCCCCCCTCCCTTCGTACCTTATGTAGGGAGGGGGGATCCTTGCTGCCATGTGCCATCCCTGGTGGTCCAGTGGAGAGTTAACTCTAGCCTGCGGGGCTAGAGTTAACTCTCGCGAGATCTGAGCGTTGCCACGGCAACGCTAAGATATCGCGAGAGGAACCTGGCAGAGCTGCTGTCTGGAGTTCCCCGGGTCCTCTCCTGCCTCCCTCCATGCTGCTGGGGGCCGGTGAGGTAGATCTTTGATCTCCCCGCTGGCCCATGGAGGCTTAGAGCAGAGCCAGCACTCAGATAGCGCCGGTTCTGTGTGAGCCGACGGGAGAATAAAGTCCTGGGGAATAAAGTGTGGGAACTCTCCCAAGATTCTCCCCCCCCCCCCCCCCCCAAAAAAAAAAAACAAATAATATACACTCCTGTGTGTGTGTGTGTGTGTGTGTGTATATATATATATATATATATATGTACACACACACTGACACGCATAGTCAGATACACACACTCATACATTCAGACACCCATGAGGTCCATCACCTCTTGCCCCCCCATGACAGGGAGAGGAAGGGGGGCGCTGAGTGCCTGCAGGAACGGTGTTCCTGCTCATAAAAAGTGCAGGAACTCTGTTCCTGCAGGACTTAATCCATAGGCGTGCCGCGGGGATTGGGGTGTGCCCAGGCACACCCCGTGCACACGCCTATGTGTGTGTGTGTGTGTGAGCGAGAGACCTGGCTTGTCTTTTAATTTAACCCACTATTGGAGTACAGAGAAGAAGTTATGTTGAGACCCACTGGTTTGGGTGCCCAGCAGCTGTAATTCTTGTTTGGTATGTAACGCCTGTCTCCAGTTAGAAGCCCTCTATTTATTAAGACTATACAAACAAGATTGACCTGTAATTTCCTTCTATTTAATTTTGAATTTGTTTCTAAGCACCCCTTCACCTACTGGAGCAGACTTCATATGACGATTAAAGTGATTGCTATCGCCATCTGATTGTTCTTCATCCTGTTTGTTTCCTTATGAAATCTTGTGTTTTCTAAGTTGCTGTGAGTGCTTCTGTTGGTTCTTTCCTGCCCAAAGGGCCTTCATTTATTTAAGATTAACCTTCGCAGACTTCGCATATCCATGTTCTTTTGCTGTGATGGGACAGACGTTTGTTTTGTTTGGAAGGGACTTAAGGCTGCAAAAACTGTCTGGATTATTCTTCATAAAGAAACGTGGCCTTGTGATTGGTATTGTCTTACCAAGTCCTCTCAAAGACACATTTTACAATTGCAATATAACATTTTGTAAGAAAGTGTATTTGGAGAAAGTTTATTTAAAATATACATATATTTTTTTTTAATTCCTATTCCCCCAAGTATCATTTGAGTTTCTCTAGTACTGAAGAAGGCAGTGTCATGTCAATGCTGAATATGATGTGTTTGTGACAGCCAATTAGTGCCCAATTTTTATTTCAGGCAGCGTACATGATGCTGCTTACATCGTAATGAATAACTGGCAACAGACAACTCATTTTGGCGCAGGATCAAGTAAATGCTGGCTTGCACTTGCTTTCCTTTTAAATGACACAACTGGCAATACAGTATACATTCTGATTACCCGAACTGCTCCCACCCCTTCAAAAAAAAAAAATCTTCTGTATTTGTTGACATTATTTGGATATTTATGGCTTCATAGAATAATTAAAATAATGTTTAAATCTTTCTCATTTGTCCAGTGCAATACTGTGTTTTATTATATCTGTAATGCTATCTTCTAAATGTCTAGTTAAATAGGTTCATGTTTCATATACCCCAGGTTTATCCCAGCATTTATTGGCCATACTTTTGCTGGGCGGGAACCAAGTTTCCTTTATACCTGTACCCAATGATTGACAAATGTTTGTAAAATTTAGTAGGTTTTTATTTTTCCCCGTAATTTGGGTATATGAACTGTTTTATTTTATTTATTGTACAAATGTATTGGGGGAAATTTCTGTGGGTTAATATACTCTATCTTAACGTGTTATGACAAGCGTACATTATTTGTATGTAGATTTGAATTAATTTTTTTTTTATATATATATATATATTTTTTTTTTCTCCTCCCTTAATAAAGCTTTAATTCAACAACCAATTCAAAGTCCCTCCTAATGCTGTGAATAGGTGAAATATGGTTGTCCTGATTGCTGTATATAATCACTGGCATTGTGCTTTGGCAGTCTGTACCATTTGTCTCCTTAAAGTCATGGTAAATAATACAAATTTAAGGCCTTGGGTGCCTTCCATTAAACGTTGATAACCTTATTTGTTACAGACAGGAGTTGTCTGCAGCTGTGCATTGCTCAGTAATGTGCCCCGACCAAATGCCTCTGGCAGAACATTACAAATTTGTACCTTTTCATTCTATTGCGCAACCGGCTGGGTGAATGTTTACTTATTTTAGGCCTTGTGACTCAGTGTATTTTTACCCTCTTAAACACAATAGTGCTATGTCTAGCATTAATCTTAATGAAGGGTTTACCAAGTAACTGCTTCACATTGTATGTCTTAGACCAGGAATGAATATTGGCCAACAAACTCCGTACCCCTTTCTATTCTAATTGAGTCTTCTCAGTTAACAAGCCCTCTGGACCATGTCTTATGTGCGTGTAACTGTACTGCATTATCTTTTTGCACCATTTGTTTGATATACTCTGTCTAGTGGGCCAGCTCGTGCTTTGGAACAGTAGTACTTGTTAGATCATGCTTAAATATTGATTTCAGTTTGGGAAACAAAATGTTCAGAACATTAGCTTGTGATCATAGATCCTAACCCCCTCCCCCTCCCCTAATAACTTGTCAAACTACATTTTATAATATGCTGAAATTGGCAATCTAGGATTTGTTCGTGTAAACCGTTTATATTTTTTGTATTGTATTGGGGGAGGGGGGGAGGAGGAGAAGTGTACGTTGAAACTGGTAAAAGTGAAGATAAAAATAGAACTCTGTGACCAGTGGGAATAACTGCGAGGCTGTGGGAGGTGCTACAGCTTAGTAACTTTAAGGAGAAGCGTGCTCATTGTTTTCCCAGTTTGATAAACTGCTTACTTGACAAAATAGAAGCAATGTAAACAAAGGCAGCCTTTGGTTTTAAAACGTACACAGTCTGTGTTCAGAGTGAACTGACGGAGAGGGCAGACACCTCCTGCTTTCACCCCAGGTTCCTGCTCTGCTGCCTCACTCATTGACATACGGGTACATTCATTGGGGGCTCTCAGAGAAACCCAGAGCAGCATGCATTGTTAACATTGGCTAATCACCTGTCTGTGCTGCTTTGAGATTCACACCCTGACATACAGATATGGGGGAGCTCCTTGGTCCCTTTGTTTATAATATATATTTTGTGGAGTTTAAAAAAATAAAAATAATAAATATATATATATCTCTCTAACTCCTCTAGCAGTCAATTTACCTGGGGGCCACTAGTCTAGCTCTTTACTTTTATCTCCCAGGGGGCCTCAGATCTCTGTTGTCAGAGGTGTTTGCATACCCACAAATCTTTACTCCCACACACACACACACACACATACACATTTTTATTTTGTGTGTGTTTATAGAGTAGAGATTTGTGGGTATGCAAACATACATACACTTCTTCCCTGCACAGACTCATTACTGAAGTTCTGGCGTACACCTGCCAAATGCCGGAACTTTACTAAGGAGACAAACAAAGGCACAATCGTGGCCATAATGCTGAACATACCACTGGCAATTCAGGACACAGAGCCTGGAACTCAGACATACCTCCATACTGAGGTAAGTAGCTGTGGGGAATTGTACTTTGAGACCAATGCTCTAAAGGATAGGACTCTCTCTAATCCAGCTCAGTAAACAACAAGCACAACTCTAGTTGTGACCTTTTATTCTAAAAACACCGACTTCAAAATAAATCCGTGCACTAGGGGCATTTTGTTGGTATTTTAAGGACAATAAAAGAATTAATAGCACCCCATGTCTGACCTTACAGCAAAGTTTTGGATTTCTTCTAAATTGTGCATTTAAAGAAGGGTGTTTTTTTTTTTTTTTTTAATTGAATTCTCATGCAGTTATAATTGATGTTTTGTCCAGTGCTTTGGTCAGGAGTATGGAGTGTCAAATAGTTTGCGTGTCACGTTAACCTGTGACATGGTATACATATTCTGTTTAAGCAGTGCCCTTACATACCAGATCACATTGCAATGTCCCAAGGGGGAAGGGTTACTAGTATTTAACCGTATAATTGTTTTTTACAAATGAAATGCACATTCTGTACAACAGAATCGCAAACACTAGTCACAGTGCTCCTTTAAAATCTTGCTCTACCACGTTATTTAGATTTGATGGTAAATTATTCCCTTGCAACCTAAATGGAGCATGACTGGCTTGTATGTGTGTAAATGGCTCATTTTAGGCAAAAATAGAAAAGAACAATTCTCCAGCCCTTATTCTTCCAGCTCAGCTAGTAAGGCCTAAAATGTGCATTCCTTTGGTTGGTTCACATTGTATAAATGTCCAGTTCACGTTTTTTTTGGACTGTCAAGGCAATTTTTTAAAATAACAATACAGATGTTGTCAGGAGGCTGAAAGGAATAGATTGCTTACAAATATCACAAGATAGAGCCAACTCTTATGCACTATTTCTATGCTTGACATATGCTTGACAAAAGGCAGTGCTACTTTGTCAAACTTTGTCAAGCCCTCAGTAATTCTAATGATGGAGGCTCTTATGAGATACTCCATTGACATCAGTTTTGTACCCCTCGCTTGTGCGCAAGAGTACATTGCTGATGCCCGCTGCCGATGTGGCACCAGAAGCTATAGAGGACCTCGAGAAAGATGGTGATAGCCAATGATGGACAGGTTCAGGTAAGTAAAAACTCCCATCCCCTGCACCTCCAGGCCACCTCACTGGAAGACGCGGAGTTGGTGGTCTCGGCAAAATATGCAGAAATCCCAGGTTACAGATTTGCTTTTAAACAATTTTTTTTTTTTTAAAAATGCTGTTATCAGCACCAATGTTGGTAAAGTATGGGGGTTTACGTTTGGTCCCTTAGGGACCATTGTAACTTATTATAAAGCTTGTATTTTAAAGTTTTATTTTTTTTTTTTGGTCTGCATCTCTGACCTTCGTAGTCGTCCCTGTTTTACTTTAGCATTTGAGTTCATTTCTGATTATCTCTGTTGAGCTGTTACAAGGTTTGGGTGCCAAGATTGTGTCATGTTGGCTTTATTAAAAGTTCATAACTTATCTAGTGTACAGACTGATTAGATTTGTAGCTTTTGTTTGCTGAACAATTTCAATACACCGTAAAAAGGGTAGCAAAAGTGTTAACAAAATGGGTGTTTGAAGAAGCTTGACATTTCAAGAATAATACCCAGCTTATGAAAGTGTTTTGCTACATTGTTACTTGACTGAGATACAAAAAGGTGTATACTTATAAATGTCGAAGTTGCAAAACAATTCTCTGCATTGTTGGTGAGGCTCCAGCACGTTTCTTGAGGTGTCACAAAATGTTTACTTGTAGAATACTTGCCCCTGGACATCACTGTGTGTCTTTTAAAAAGTTGTCCTAAAGCAAACAGATGCTTGGATTCTGAATGCCGAGGGATTTGTTAAAGGGATAGTTCTAGGCTATTGCAATTAAATACAACAAAAAAAAAAACGAAACAAAAAACCCTTTTGTTTCGCATCTTTTTATTAAACCCAGATTAAGAAGTAACAGACACCTGTCAGTAATTCATGATGTTCTATGACCGCATGCTGAGCATGTTCTACTGCCATACCCAGGAACATATTCTAGAAAATGTAACCGTAATGTAATTAAGTTCCCTTAATTAGAAAACCAGAATGCCAGTGACTACATCCGTATTGTCATGACTAGAGCAATAGATGGCACAGAATGTGAGTGGCACGGTCACATAAAACTGTGGGAACCCCTTAAATAAGTGGGTTGGCATGCACCATGACTCTGACTTTGTTTGGTCTATGCAGTATGGTTTATTCGGGGCTTATAATATCAAGTTCTTCACTAGTTAAAGTAAAGTCTTAAATACTTGACATTGCAAACCTGGAGAGTCTCTGGCACACTCACCAGGGGTGAATTACTTCTGACCAAAGGTTGGGGGCGAATGGAAATATTAAGCACCTTTTTTGCATCTACCTGTGCTTAAAGGAACACTATCTTAGAAGCCTGTTTTTCTAATGCTATAGCGTCCTGTTCAATGTCATTGAGAAGCCTTGCTGTGCCAATCAAATGGACTATGAGACCATCTGTGTAAAATAGCCAAGTTTCAGGATGAGTGCATCAAAAGGCAGGTTATCCCTGCAATGAAAAATATTTTACAACTGATGGGTTAAAATGAGCAGTGCATAGCACCCAGACAACTTCATTAAGATTCCAGGACAAGTTTGCAAGTTCTTACAGAGCTTGGAGTGCCCATTTTAACTATGCAAATTATGTGGAACTTGTGTATTGTCGAAGTGCCAGAATGCATCTACAACCCACTAATATATTTTATTAATATAGATGTGTTTTATTTGATAGACAAAATCCTTTTTACCCTGTTATCTGTGAATGGTCTCGCATACAATAACAAACCTATTGTGAAAAGGAATAAATTGTATTACTTCAGGAAAGGTGAAACGTGAGGCTGTGCTACGTTACGGCCTGAAAATAGTCACTTTATCGGGTAAATGGAGTCAACCTAGCTAAAAGACTGTGAAGGGGAAAAGAAAGGAACTAAAAAGGCAGATTTACATTTTACAAATTGTTAATCTGGCTATAGGGCTGTCAAACTGCAGATTATCCCTCTGTGAATATTGCTAGTTTTTCTTCCAGTAACTCAAGCTTCCCATGCCGTCTAGAATTAATTTGCATAGTGTTGACAATTTAATGTCAAGTAATACTCCAGTATTGGCCATGTTGCGTGAGCTGGATAAGAGTTGATGCAAATCATATTATTGTGTGTTGGAATACACTCATCAGCCTTAAATTTCAGGATCCTGTGCCGCCTCTGTCATGTTGAGCATGGCACACTTTGTAACCTCCAGTTCGGAGGCTCAAAGTACAGGACATGATGCACGTCATTGGTCTCATAGGTTTGCCGAGTTTTCATGGCCATATCACGCCGACTACATGAGTTAGAACCCTGCAATACGAAGTCTGTTTATAGTTTGTCATGTCATTGATCTGTGGGGGAAAAGTCTTATGGCTGAACTGTTGTGCAGATCCTTGTTTAACATTGTATTGAATATGTACAACACCCAATGTTGTACATCTTCTGTGGGATCCTTGCCCTGTTGTGGTTCCTATTGCCCAAGATTGCTCTCTGACATATTGGTGTTCTTCTTACTAACTCTTCTTCGTTTAGACTATTTGGCTTTTCTAGTACCCACAACACTGGCTTGTTTAATTGTTTTAAGAGTATTTCTGGAATCGTTGACCGTGGCTTACTTTCTCACACTGTATTTTCGCCTATCTTGGACACACGAAGGTCCAGTAGATGTATTTTGCTCTTTGTTATTTTATACTAGCTGTTTCCGTATTCTGTGTTTTGGGTTACCCCATCATGACCTGTGTGTTTGTATCACAGAATAAGTTGTATTGGGTACGTGCTCTCTAACCTCTAAATTTCTTTTATATTCTAAATTTCTTTTTTTTTTTTTTTTTTTATATCCTTAAGCGAGTGTAATTCCTCAATAGTTTATTTGATTTTCCTCTCCACAAACTATATTTAACTCGTTCACCTAAAACCATACCTAGCCAGAAAGCAAAATATAAAAATAAAAAGTAAAAATGATTTGCACGTTGCTGTTAAACTGGAGTATATTCTTGTAACCCTGTCTTGAAGACTGTAACCTGTAAAAATATTATTTGAGGCCTTCGATAATTGCGGCTGAAGCCACGGCAGCCTCAGATGCTCTCTTGTGTGTTAGAACATGGAGAAATTGGAGGGTTGAATGTGTTTTTAAAGGAAGCACGGGAAGACACCACCCAAAAAAGCAACATGACCCACACAATATAGCAGAACAGCTAATTTTCACTGTGATTTGTAGACACTAGAATTTTTTTTGTAATGCTCCGTTTTACTTCTAAAAATGGGTAACTTTTTGACCAACTTCTATTTTGTGAGGGTGATTCTATTTACCACTGTTCTATGTTTTTAATCCAGTTTTAGAACTTGTTTGACTTTGACGTACAGAAACTTAAAGCCTGCTATTCTGAATGCCTAGTAAAGGGCACCAGGTACCGCCATATGTTAGGTTACTGATTGTAATGCTGGATGTGGTGTGTGTGTGTGTGTGTGTGTTTTTTTTTTTTCATTTAATATTTTGTAAAATCTTTATTTACATTTAATTGTTCATAATATAACCAACGCAATAACATAAGCTCATTGCACCATCTCCCAATATCAATCTCTCTACACAGTGGATTATGATTGCAACGATTTACTAAATTAACTGTACCTATAAGACAAGGCTGCCCTAGGCATCTATTTATGTTGGATGTAAAAACTATGCTTAAAGGGATATTAGAGTCACCAAAATAACTTTCGCTTACTAAAGCAGTTTTGGTGTATAGATTATCCCCCCTGCCGTTTCACTGCTCAATTCTCTGCCAGTTAGGTGTTTAATCACTTTGCTTCTGTCTATTCAGCCTGAGCTACAACTCCCCTATCTGACACAATCTCCATGAAAACAAAATGGTTTCATTTTCAATCCGATATCATTTACTGTAAATTGAACTTTAATCACATACAGGGGGCTCCTGCAGGGTCTAACAAGCTATTAACCGAGCAGGAGATATTAAATTCTAAAACTTACATAATTTACAATATAGTAAGTGTAAACATTAGATGACTCTTTACGGGAAGTGTTTAGGAAGGCTGTGCAAGTCACATGCAGGGAGGTGTGACTAGGGCTTTATAAACAGTTAATTAACTCCTAAATGGCAGGGAATTGAGCAATGAGACTACAAGGGCATGATCTGTACACCAAAACTGCTTCATTAAGATACACCTGTTTTGGTAACAACCAAACATCCTGCCATATTTGTATGGCACATTTACACTAGACCAGTGGTTCCCAAACCCCTTCCAGTCCAGGATTTAGGGATTACCCAGTTGTGTCCAAGGTGTTTTTAGAAGACGAAAGAAAAAAAATCCTTTTAGACCCAACTGGGTAATCCCTAAATCCTGGACCTGTAGGGGCGCCTTTTGAGGACTAGTTTGGAAACGACTGCACCAGACAAATCTCTGTTCCTGGCAGACTCCTTCACGGTTTACTGTGATCGTGGCTGAGTTGCATGCATGGGCAATTCTGCCTGACCACTTCAGTCAACAAAGTGTGAATAGTGCTTCACCCCTAGTGTCGCTGTCACCTGCAAACGCATCATTTCTGTTTATCTTTTGACGAATGGAACTGCTACCAAGGTTCTATTGAATAGGAAGCGATCCTCCTGATTGGCTGAACATATTTTTGGCCTAGGAGACCATTGCAGAAGCATTTAAAGGTGTATAGATGTGTGTGTGTGTGTGTGTGTGTGTATATGTTTTAGATTTGAATGCATTAAAACAAAAGGTCACTTCCAGCTTGAAATCTTCATTTAAAAAAAAAAAAAAGCGCTCCATTCGCCAGCGCACGGTGTCCCTTTTGGTGCAAATAGAGCTAATTAAGCCATGACGGCTCTACAGCAGGACTTTGGCGAAGTTCAGATTATTACTGCTTCCATTCCCATAAACTTGACTGTGCAGGGAATTATTGGATATGTTTCATCAGTCTCCGTGAAAAATATGGGAGTGCCAGGTCTGGCTGAGACACATCTTTGACCACTCACTGTAGAAACTACAAATCCTGGGTATCTGCATCGAATGTGGAAACTTCGATTGTATGTGTTTTTTTTGTTTGTTTTTCTTTAGTTGGAATATCTTCTATTAATCCATTAGAGAATGGATTTATTGCTGGCTTTGAAACACCTAGGTGTTCCTTGCTTCCTGATTTCTTGAATATTGTGGCCAAGCACAGTGATAAATACCAGGGTATAGGGGTGTTGGGCTGTGCCGAACTAATGCACCCTATCGGACAAGCTGAATCAAATCCTGGAGACTGCAAAAGCAAAGTCCCAACACTTCCTAAATATGAATCTGATGGATATGTACAGTATAAGTGTTCCTGAAGGTACTGGGTGTCCTATTCTGTCTTGCATGTAAAATTATATAGAAATCTAGACAGAGGGAGAGATCGAGAATTATAAAATATTCATACGGTCTTACTCTTGTTGGCACCCATTGCACTACTAATGGAATGTTAATGAGAACGAACAGGTTGGGGATCATTGAAGCATACTGTCCACTTTACATGAATCTACTGTGCTATTGGCCATTTTAAGTGGCACTTGTGCTATGAAATGGAGAGCAGTGCACTTGTTTTGAGTCAAGGAGGGGGATTGGGGGCAATCCAGCTGCTGGCAGCTCCTCAACAAGATTTATTGCTGGCAGTGTTCATTTTCCAGCAGCTGTTTCAGAGCAAGGTCCCTTACTTTGTGTAACTGCCCGGGCTTGTCACGCACACGTGCAATAAGAAGAGAAAACCTACACAGATCTGATTACTCGCCCATGCCAAGGAAATGTATTTAGATACTCTTACTTAAATTTCCTTGCAAGCTCTCAGCTTGGCTGTGAGCGGAGACTGCGGAGTGGATAGTACGTGCTTGTGTGTATGTCGTTTTATTTTTTTGTAAATTTTTCTGTGAAAGAACAAACGCATGTTTACATTTAATTCTTTACCACAATTAAGTTTGGTGCCAAAGGTACATATGACTTATATCCATGCGTGAATGATCAGTTTATATTTCAAATTGCTGTATTTTTTTTTTTTTTATTTAGTTTTGTTTAATTGTAATAAAAATACATAATCTACTTCAAGACGGTGCTGCTTTATTTGGGTTTTACTGTAAGAGTAAATCACATGTTTATGCTATTCATTCTGTTTGGACAGTCTCATAGTTTTCTACACGGGAGCTTAAATAGTTGATACTGTGCGCATGTTTTCATGCAGTTAGCACCATGTATTAAACAAAGCCATATGCAAGCTGTGTGTGTGTTTGTAATTCTATTTAATGAATGTAAGCCAATTCAAAAGCTGGATGATGGATCCTACATATCCTTGCAATTTGGGCTGAGAGTTTTCAGTCCCTTCTTGGTTTGGTCAGAGGTTGCTGTAGACCTAGGGATTTGCAGCAATTTCACAAGCCTTAATGTGTACTGTTCCCCTCCCTCCCCCCAAGCAAAGTAAAAAATTAATATAGTTTTAGTTTTTACGGAAGACATCCTTTGATCTCTGCCTGACTTGCTTTGCCTTTGCACTCGCTGGTAGCATCACAGAAAGTCCTTTCCGAAAGCCTCAGATTGATTTTCACTATCAACCACTTAACCACGACATTAATTTCCTGAATTACTGCACGTTAATAATCTGAAGTGAGTATTGTAGCAGTGGGGAGATTACTACCTACTCCTGCATGTGAATGATTGATGGCTTTTCACGTTCTGCTTGTGCTCAGATGCAGCACCAGTTGCAGTTTGGGGTAGTGAGAGAAAAGTGTTTCGCTCTGCTTTTTTTTTTTTTTTTTTTAAATTCTTTATTTTTAGCGTGCATGAAAGTATAACAAGTGGGCTCGTCATGCCCCAACAGCTTTGACCAGCATATATACAGACAATTAACATTTGGTTGGCATGTGAAGTATTCTGCACAATTTTTATATAAATTAGTTGGCATTAGTGTTATAATACTGCACTTTTTTTTTTTGAAAACATATTAAACCATCAACATTTTGCACAAATGCGCTATGTAAGAATACAAATATTATTTAATTCTAAACTGTGCCTGCTGAGACAGGCTTGCATCACATAAGAGTTAAGCGGAGCGTGGATAGTTGTCAAACATTTAGTGGCACTAACGCCGCCAAGCGGACGGGTAGGACAATTATCTATTATCTATTGGGGGCTGTTCCAGAAGACTAAGGAGCGGGAGCTACCTCTGGGAAGTGGCACTCACCACAACTGGTGGCCTGTTTGGCAGGGCGGTGAGGTGACATTCCAATTTGGTTAAGCCATTTTGGCGGGTTGTAATTAAATTGCTAGGCTGTTGTAGCCTTATTTGTGGTTTCGCGTTTCCACGGTAGGCTGTTGCAGTATGGCAGGGGGACGGTAGGCCTTCTCCCTGTCTGGGCAGCATGCCACCCGGTGAAGGGCTATGTTACTGCGGTCAAGCTGAGATGTAGCTGGGTGGCGTACGGCCCTTATTGCAGGAATATGCCCTATGTGGGGGACAAGGTAGTTGCGTAGTGTGGTCGCAGATGGGAAGGGGGGGGAGGGGTGCGATGGGCTCTGTCCTGGTGAGAGTCAGGGTGGCGAGTCAGTCAAGGAGGTGTTCCTATATCGTGTCTGGTCCGTGTGGGCTATTTGTGGGCAGTGGGTAATTGCATCCTAGTTTGGGCGACCCTTTAGTCTAAGAGGTCTTGGGGTAGTGGGAATACATATATTACACATTACAGAATTGTGAGGAAAGAAAGAAGTGTAAACCAATGTTCTCTTTAGCAGACAGTCCGTGGCTGTATACGGATATCTGGAGCTCTTCTTGGCCGTTGACCCCGTTTTCAGGTCTCAGCTCTGTCAGGCAGGGTGGCTTGTGCGGTCCTGGGAACAAACTCCCGGATTCTTGCCGGGTCCAGGCCAGCCAGGCTAGGCTCCCCATTCGCAGCCGTCGGCATAATACCCTGGGCCTTCATGAGGTCCTCCAACTCCCGATACGTTCCCGCCCTGTGTGTTGCACCCTTAAAGGTGAGCAGGATGGTGTGTGGTTGGCCCCACCTGTATTGGATGTCCCGGTTCCGGAGCACTTGCAAGAGGGGTCTCAGGGACCGTCGCCAGCTCAGTGTGTGTCTTGTGAGATCCGGAAAGACCTGCAGCGTCGCTCCTTCAAAAGTTATCGGAGTCTTCCTCCGGATAGCCGCCAATAGTGAGGCCCTGTCCTGCAGGGATTGGAATCGGAGGATGAGGTCAGGTGTCATGTCCTGTGGGGCCTCTGCTGGCCTGGGGAGACGGAACATGCCGTCCAGTTTCATGGCTTTGGCCTGTTTAGGAGGGAGGAAAGCTTCCATGAACCGCCGTATGAAATGAGGTAAGTCTGTAATCCCCTGTGATTCCGGTACTCCCCTTATCTTGAGGTTGTATCGCCTCCGGTGCTCTTCCAGTGCATTGATTCTGCCATCTGTCTGCTGTAGTTTGTGTTGTAGGTTTTCCAGACTTTGTTCTACCGCTGTCAGTCTGGCAGTGTGGTCGGTGTTGGAGGTTTCCAGCTGGGTGAGCCTCGAGGTGTTGTTTTCGATCGCCTTTCTGAAGTGGGCCATGTCACCCTGTAAGTTTGCTCGGAGTTCCGCGAGCATCGCCTTTAATTGTGATGCCGTGACCGGTTCTCTGTCTCCCGCTGTTGGGAGGGTAGGTCCCGTCTTTTTACTGGAAGTGGCACTGTCCCTCAGTCCTGGGGAGGATTCCTCCGAGGAGCACGATGAGCCCTCATCAAGGAGCGCCATCTTGTCCCACGCGGCCCTCTGCGAGCAGCGGAACAATTCGCCAATGTCATGGCTTACCGGGCTTTTGTCAGCCTTTGGTCGCTTGTTTTTGCGCCCCATGCTGTCAGGCGTATAGTAGTGGAGTTTAATTTACTTATTTCTTTCGATTTTTGCAGGTTTTAGGGCAATAGTTTGCAGAGCACGGGAGAAGTGCGACTGCTCTGGTTCGCTGCTTGGCTCCGCCCCTCGCTCTGCTTTTTAAAAAAAAATTTTTTTTTTTTTTTATTGGTGTACCCCCCTCTTTTTTTGAATTGCTTTCTCATTTCTCAACTTTCAAAATGTTTCCACTATGCATCACAAAACTTTAGCTGAATGAATCTCTCTTGCCAGCAGCTAAGAGTCACATGAAATGTCAGGTCCTTTAGGACATCAGACGAGGGCTTTGGGCAATTATCTGTGGCCTTTGCCTCTGTCTGTAATGAAAGGAACCTCTGCGCTACGCATGTTTCGGATTTTCCTCATGTACTCAAGTGGCAACCTGTCATCAACCTTAAACAAGCATTTCATTGGAAATATTTAAATATTGCTCCTATCACAGTATTTCTGGACTCCTTAAAGAATCACGTGTGCTTGTTATTGATATAATAGAGCAGCTAAAAATAAAGAGAAAATTCAGACCCTAGTTACTGTTTGGCCTCATTCATATTTATATTCTTTAATTTCCACTTCAAACTACTCGTGAATGAAAGATGCAGCAATCGGACATCCACAAAATGTAAATGTAATGTTCACTCCTTATCTTTTCTATAAAAAGGATCTGTCTCTAGATTATTTTTTTTGCACTTTAGCGTGTTTTATTTATTTTTTCTCCACCTCCACTGCCCATTATCTAGCTTTTTGTCTGACTAGTCATTCTTGATACTCACTATTTTTATTTTTTTCTGTTGGTTCAGTGGAGGCTCTATCCCTTTGTTTCAATTGCTTTCCCATAATTTTAAGCTTCCTCAATCTCCAGAAAAATGACATCTTACACTCCTGCCACTCCCTAGGACTCCCTCCCCCCATAACAGTCCATTCACTGTGTTTTCGATATATGCACTTTTTCTGATGGAGTACAAATAGACCCTTATTTTGGTGGTTTAACATATCCTTTTTGTTTTAAGATCCATTATTTGAGCACGATCCTAAAACAACTCTCTGGAAGCGCCACATGCACACGGCACAGCAAGATTAATGTTAAAAAATAGTGGTTTGGTTTTTAGAGTGTTCAGGTTTAAGAAGAAATTAACTTTTTGTTTGTTTAGAAATGTCTAAGAATACTGACCACTTTTTTTTTGTCTAGCAGCTGCCAGATATCCCATCGAGCCTCACAACATGAGTCCAGAAATCTGGATTGCCCACGAGCTTCGTCGGATCGGAGATGAGTTCAACGCATCATTCGGTCCAAGAAGGGTAAGAAAATAGAATATATTTCTTGTATCCTCTGGTGTAACGTACAGGTGCAGGATTTTAAGTTAGCCAAAGGAGTAGGCCTCACAAAGGTCCCTAACAAATCTTTAAATATTGCCTGTAAGCCACAGTTTATTTTTTTTATTTTTTTGAAAAAAATGCAATGTTTACATTACAGCCTAGGGATACCTCCACTGGCCACTCCACAGTTTGCTACTAGAGGTGCTTCAGTGTGCAGCACTGCCATTCAGTGTCTATAGCCTCTGCATGGAGTCACTGAACTTTCCTCATAGAGATGCATTGATTCAATTAACGCTATAGCCAATCATCTGATGCTGATTGGCTCTAACGGTGTTTTGCTCCGCCTCTGCCTGCCTCCTGCATGGAGTCACTGAACTTCCCTCATAAAGATGCATTGATTCAGTTCATCTCTATGCGGAGGTGATAATTGGCTATAGCGTTGTTTGGCTCCGCCCCGGCCTGCCTCCTTGGCTGAGAAAATCAGAATTGCCAATCTCAGCCAATGCAATACTTTCCTATGAGAAAGAGATCACCAAACAGGCAGATTAGGGTCAGAGCCAGCAGCAGCAGACTGGAATACAGGCAAGAGTTTATTATATTTAGGGGTGCCAGGTGGGTTAGATAGTGTTTAACACTATAGGGTCAGGAATACATGTTTGTGTTCTTGACCCTGTTGTCAGTGTCGGAACTGCCAGGGGTCACAGCTGTGACGTCACTCCAGGGGGCCCTGCGTACCCCTGCAACCGGGTTCCCACTGCCGCATGTTGCGGCCACGGCCACGCCGTAGATCCGACGGGGCCGCACGTTAAGGGGCCCATCGCGTGGCCCAGGACCAGAGTATCTCTTTTTTTAAATCCATATGCCGAAATCGGCTCCAAGATCATCTTTCAAAAGTAAAATTTATTTTAGTTTTCATACTATAATACTGTTGTATGGCTTGTTTGCTTTTTTGTTTTTATATAACCAGTCATAAGGCATTTGTAATGAACACCAGAACACTTGCATGATAAAATATAAACACAGACCCTCTTGTTGCTCCCATAACTGGCATTGCCACTAACCTACTTACACAGAACATCCCAAGAACATAGCGGCACTGATCATGCAGAAGTGCTACAGGGGTGTTTTACACACAGAACTGAGTGCCTCACCCCAATGCATACTTCATTAGCGATCACTGGGATGAATAAAAGGAAACTGACACACACTTAGAGGTGGTGGTTCCTTTCTAATACTCCGCTTCTACTTCTTGTTGCAACTAAAACACATGTTCCTCCTCTGTTTTTTTTTTCTGTTTTATATTCTTTTAAATGCATCATAAAAACTGTTACCATCAGGTACAAATATTAGCTTGACCTGTGCATAGTCACTCGGTGTGCTAGCTCATTTACACAATTACAAAGTTTAAAACCTGGAACATCGGCCTGCTTTTTATATCTTCTTTCAGTAAACCATCCTAATCGTTTGCACAATAACCTTAAAGGGACACTATAGTCACAAAAACAACTTTAGCTTAATGAAGCAGTTTTGGTGTATAGACCGTATACCTGCAGTCTCACTGCTCAGTTCTCTGCCATTTAGTAGTTAAATACCTTTACTCATACAGCCCTAGTCACACCTCCCTGCATGTGACTTGCACAGCCTTCCTAAACACTTCCTGTAAAGGGTCATCGAATGTTTACACTTCCTTTATTACAATCTCTGTTTCATTTAGAATTTCTGATCTCCTGCTGTGTTAATAGTTTGCTAGACACTGCAGGAGCCTCCTGTATGTAATTAAAGTTCAATTTACAGAGCAAGAGATAAACTTCTAAAGTAAGTTACATTTGATTGATACAGCCTACATGAAAATAAAATTGTTTTTGTCCATCACAGCCAGCGGAGGTGTCGCTAGTGGTGCAAAAACAGAAAAAGAGATATTTAACTTCTAAATGGCAGTGAAACTGTAGCGGCACGATGAATACACAATTGATTAATTTAATAAAGTTGTATTGGTGACTATCTTATCTCTTTAATTTTGCTGTCCAATATTTTTATTGAGATATCTATATCTCTTTATAAAGATTTATCATTGTGGGTTTTTTTTTTTTTTTTTTGGTGGTGGTGGTGGTGGGGGGGGGGAGGAGCTACCAGTGCAAATTGTCAGCTGGTTCATTTAGAGATTTGTCCTTGGTCCCTTTACCCACCACTCTAGAAAAACGTTCCATTTATATAAACTGCCACCCAAGCTGTATTTACGATATGAATTCCGTGAATAAAACGATACATT